>NC_069500.1:1295921895-1296521895 GCF_027579735.1 Bombina bombina | reverse complement strand
TTTAAGTATGCTCCATGCACCATCGTAAAAGACAGCACTTGCTCAGAGAACCTAAGCTGCTTTTACCATCTGGTAATGACTCAATTTGTTAATTAATGACATGCTACAAGCCACACTGGTGCTCTGAGCAGCTGCAGTACTTAAAATACAAAGAATATTTAGCTATTTTTCACATACACGTGAAGAGAAAAATGTTAGCACTAAAGCAGTAATAACTCTTACTAGAAGCATTTTTGCTAATACATGTATATTGCAAATATATTTCTATTCAAAGATATAATTTATTTATGTGTATTTTAATTTTGACCAAAATGTCCCTTTTAACCCCTTAATAACCAAGGACGTGCCAAGCACGTTTTACAAAAAACAGTTGTTAACAGCCAAGGATGTGCCTGGCATGTCCTCTGGGGATTCAAGCGCTGGATGCGATCAGGCATCCTGCAATACCCATTTTTTTAGCCACCGATGCAGAGAGAGCCACTCTGTGACCCTCTCTGCATCGGCCAGCAATGGTGCCGATCGTTGGTGGGTGGGAGCCATGGCAGGGAGGCAGGTGGGCGGGCCATCACTGTATCAGTTCCGGATCTTCTTCATCCAGTGCGTGCGAGTGGTTGGGAGCGCGCGGAGGGACGGGAGCACGCATGCGCGCGTGTGTGTGCGCGCGCTAGTACAATACAAGTATGGAATTGTATGGGATGGAGGGAGAGGGAAAGAGGAGTGAATAAATGTTGTGAAAGGGATCTGAGAGGGGGAGGGGGTAGGCTATTGGGGGGGCAGCTATACTACAGAAAATTGGCTTTTTTGCCAAAAAAAATAAAAACATTCTTTTTTTAGCAAACTGGGTACTGGCAGACAGCTGCCAGTACCCAAGCTGGTGGCAAATAGGTAGAGGGGGGAGGGTTAGAAAGCTGTTTGGGGGGATCAGGGAGGTTAGGGGTTAAGGGGGATCCAACACTGCAGAATAAATGTAAAAAAATAAAAAAATGATATAAAAAAAAGCCTTTTGAGGAGACTTCCGGTGGGTGGGCTGAAGAGTGAGCAGCCTCGAGAAAGAGCTCCGGAGCTGGAAATCTTTTGAAAGTGGCATTGCCATTAAAAAGATACCTAAATAAGTGACATTGCTGCTCCTTACAAGCCCAAATGCATACTAGCCTTGGTACATCTGGTGCCTGGCGTTTTTGATGCTGGTAAATCACATCTACCCCCACCGCAAGCATAACAGCACAGAGAAGTGCATTTGTAAATATCTTTGCGGTGTCTTGAAAGACAGCGGAGACAACTGAACTGACCCCTGGAGGCGTTTGGGACACTGCGGATCGGATCCCCACCACATAGGGCAAAAACAGAACAACACGACTAAAGCCTGTCTGCCCGGTAGTCGCCAGCCACTGGTACCGGTGGGATTGCCCCTTTAACTGCCTGTGCTGAACGGATCGACCTGCGGCCCCCTACTACACTTACCGGAGAAGCCCCGAGGAGAGTGGCAAGTCTGGGAGACCGGGAGAGGCGAATGGAACCATCTCTAATGGCCACACAGAGCGCAAGTTAGTGGCGCAAAAAGTCCGGTCGCCATCTTGACGGGCAGAGAACAGCCAGCAGAGTGCTCTCCCTCCCCACAAGTTGCGGATTAACTGAGGCGCATAAGAAATCTCTGAAGGATTGCAACCGAATACTTCTCTGACAGGCTCCCACACAAGAGGATCTCTTCCTGACATCGAACTGAGAAGGCAGGGTAACGTAGCACTCACGCTCCCACACATGAGTCCCCCACACGCAGTTATAAAACGTTTCTTTTTCTGTCTGACACTGGGCCAGGGAATCCCAACTTGCTCTCAGTGTTAATACAGCACAGTGAGGAACCTCAGCCAATTTGTGCTATAAGGGGAATACTGGACACTGGGTGTGTAGCAGGATGCAGGAATAGTGCCCCGGCTCTGGCCTGAGAGTGACTTTGACACGCTAACTGCTCCTTGGGGATAAGGCCATACATCAGGCCCAAGTCACACTAGCTTATTACCCTAACAATCTCAACTATCCAGGGACTGGCACAGAACGGGAGAGTCACAGAGAAACACTGAACAGTTAAAGTTGGGACTTTGTACAGAAGCTCCCAAAAGGGTGGAAAGCTAAACCAAATAATTGTGAAATTGGTGAACAGTGAATATTGTATTTTTGTGCTTTGTTCATTTACTTTCCTTCTTATTTCTTTATGTTTGTTGTCATTCTCTTGCTTATTGCCCTAATTGTCTGCTACTAAAACAAAGTGTGTTATTCTATACCAGTACATGGATAGGTTTCTGTCTGGTGGCAGAATGTCGGGCAAAAACAAAAATGTAGGCAAGGGCAGGGGAGCTGCTGACCAACTACAAGAGGCACCTTCTGGTGTGCCGGAGCCCAACACGTGCTCTATAGACACACATGTGGTGGTTCAGCAGCTTTCCTCCATCTTCCTTCCAAAAATAGAGAGTTTGCAGAAAGGGCTGGACCATCTGACAGGGGAAATGAAGCAATTCTCAGTTAGATTTACAGAAATGGAGGATAGGGTATCAGGGCTAGAGGACACTTCAGTAACTCATGACACCCAGCTAGACGCCTTGTTGAAGCAAAACATAAATTTACACCAGAGGTTAGAGGACCTAGAGAATAGGTCGCGCCGCAATAATCTGCGCATTATAGGTGTACCTGAAAATGTTAAACCTAAAGACCTCATATGCTTTGTGGAAGACACCTTGCCTAGGCTTCTCAAACTGACCCCAGCAATATTTAAGGGTAGTGTGGAACGGGCGCACAGGGTGGGTCCAGAAAGGCAACAAGAGAGGGGAAATACACAGCCCAGGCAGGTCATGGTTAAACTGTTACATTTTCAACTTAAAATAGAGTTACTGCGTGCATACAGAAAAACCTCCCCAGTTTTGTTTGAAGGCACTAGACTCCTGATTTTTCAGGACTACTCCTCTGAGCTTATGAGGAAACGCAAGGAGTTCTCCCCTATCTGCTCAGAGCTAAACAGGAAAGGTAGGAAGGTGTACCTCTTGTATCCAGCTAGACTAAAGCTTTTAACCTCCTCAGGCCCCAAATTCTTTGATTCCCCGAGAGAAGCCACAGAGTATTTGAGAGTCAGCAGGGAGGGAGAGGGAGCAAACTCACCTAGATCACCCCGCTCAGATCCGGGATGAAAAGCAGGAGTGAACACCTAGAGTAATATCACAGCTTACTCCCTAAGGGGGGTTAGCCCTGAACCTGATCATTGGTTTTAAGTGTTACACTGTTATGTATACTTTTACAGATAAGTTTGATTATTATGTTATTTTTTTGTGTATAGTATTGGTTGCATTTAGAATGATATCCCCTCCCTTTAATTATTCTTCAAAAGAAAGATTGTTGGATGGGCTCCCTAACAGAATTAGAATGCCGACCCCGACTTCAAAACCTCCTTATGGGGTTTCCCAGAGTTTGCTTTTTCTCTGTTTACCAATAGAACAAAAGGAATTGGTCCTGCGTCAGCTGCACCCATACGGCAGCTGTTTACCCATTTACGCCTGTAGAATTGGCTGTAAACCATCACCCACTCTTTATATCATAGCTAAACTAATTGAGGACAATTTAAGGGGTAGCACTACAGCTCAATGCTTAGTTGTGGCGCACCTGGAACCTTATAGTTTAAATATTTATGATGATATAGATAGGAAAAAAAACCCTCACTCCAAAGAGCTGTATACTCTAATGTACTCGGGTACGAAGTTTCAGATGTCGGGTACACGATGTAGTGAAATGCTAAGGGTAGGGGAAGAAGTTTGGGATACAAACACTGCAAGGGCCCTGAAAGGGTTAACTCTGAGCCAAACTAACCATGCCTATGTATTGCACCAATATGTTTAGTTATGCAGCTAAGATTGTTTATCATGTTTTAATTTTATTTTATGTTATACTGGTCACTGGTGATGCAGTCACTCATTCAACTATTAGCCACTGTGAGATTGAACTGTTTGCTATACACTTTGAAGGGACTGATTCCAAGTTGCTTAGCCTAGGGTTACATTATATTCAGCTTAAGAGTATTTTTTCCCTACTGGTACAACCAAGGGAACAACAGCACCCAATTTTATATCAATCATATTTATTCAACTGTTACATACCCACTTATACCTATAGAATTGTCAGGAACTCATTGCCCAGTTTTCAAATAGATATGCTAGTCAATTATACCTTAAGGAATGGAACACTGAATCAACAGCCAGATGTGGCGTCTCCGGAATACATTAGTGTAAATACTCATGACAGTAGAGATGTGATACAAAATCCCCATTCTAGAGGGTGTTATACCTTATTGGCTCCCAAAGCTGGGTTGTGTGTAACTGAATTGGTTGATGTAGAGCACTTTTTTGTGTTCATGGGAGAGATGAGTTTTTTTTTTTTTTTTTTTTTTTTCTTTCTCTATCCCCCTTCTCCCCGCCCTTTATCCCTCAGACCAGAATATGGAGGAGGTCGGAGTACTAGGGCCATCCCTTGATCACTAAATGACGGTAAGACTTATGTCCTGGAATGTGGGGGGGATTAACTCCCCCACTAAAAGGAGCATGATCCTGACACATTTGAGACGTTTAGGAACGGATATTGCGTTCCTACAGGAGACCCACCTCTCCGAGGAGGAACACAAGAGATTGAAAAGAGATTGGGTGGGTTCGGTGGAATATGTATCACACACTAGAGCTAGCAGGGGCGTAGCAATCTTACTGGGAAAAAGAGGCCAGACTGAGATACTGACTACACACAAGGACCCGGAGGGGCGATACTTGATAGTGCAGGTTAAAATTCACCAAAGAATATTGGTACTCTGCAATATTTACGCACCAAATTGCAAGTCTGCCGCATTTTGGACCAAACTTGAACAGGACTTGACCCCATATGTAGGCATGGATGTGGTACTGGGGGGGGACTTCAATCTGGCCCCAAACCCTCTATGCGACAGAATGCAAGACCCGGATCGCCCTAGGGCAGGAAAGAGGCCTAACGGCAAGGGAACCTTTGAAAAGAAAGTGTTTTCCAGACTCACTGACTCCTTACAACTAGTAGACATCTGGAGGTTGAGAAACTCGGAGAGCAAGGATTTTACTTGCATATCTAGAGCGACCCCAACACTTTCTCGCATTGACCTCTTTATGATCTCCCCCAACATAATCCCGAAGGTCACTAGAACCAAAATACATAGCGTGGTGATCTCAGATCACGCCCCAGTTGAATTGGAATTCTCGGTGGGCCCTATTGTCACGAACAAGAACACGCTTAGATTTCCGAGTTATCTCTGCACCTCAGATGCCTTCATCAAATATTTGGTCCATGCATGGAACGATTACTATACGGATAATCAGAACCATTTGGATACACCCGAATTGTTTTGGAATACAGCCAAAGCAGTATTAACGGGAAATATCATTTCCTATGTTGCCACATTACGTAGGAAACTCCAGGCTAAGCTGCAGAGCTTACAGGAGAACTTGACAGGGTCCTACCAGACCTATTGCAGGGATCCCAATCCCTCAACAAAAGACAAATATCTTACTTGTAAAGGGGACTTGGATGCATTTTTGCATCATCAAGCAGTGACACAGCTTCTCAAAACTAACGCCAAGTATTACCGAGGAGGTGACAGATCGGGCAAACTATTGGCCTCCCTGACATCTCAACGGGAAATGCGCAAGCCTATTGCCGCTCTTAAATACGGCAATAAAACTCATAAATCTCCTCAAGCAATCGTGGATGTCCTGGCTAAATACTTCACTGATGTATATTCTTCTCAGAGGGTTCCTTCCGAGGAGTTTATCTCTTCCTTCTGGGAGGGCCTAGACTTACCGCAGATTAGTCAGGAACACTTAGAGGCTTTAAATGTAGCAATCTCTCCTGAGGAGATACTGAAAACAATCTCCTCTTTATCCAATGGTAAGGCGGCAGGCCCAGATGGGCTACCCATAGAATTTTACAAAACACTGAAAACTCAAGTCACCCCTACTCTGACTAAATTGTATAACTCATACTACAAAGAGTTGACTCCCCCTTCAAAGTTATTTAACATGGCGCATGTATCCTTGATACCAAAACCTGGAAAAAACCCGGAACTACCTGAATCTTATCGCCCTATTTCCCTTCTCGACTCCGACTACAAGATTTTGATGAAAATCTTGACGGACCGGCTAAAATTTATTCTCACAGAGATCATACACCCCGATCAGACTGGGTTCATGTGCAATAGATCCTCAGTAACCAATGTCAGGCGTGTTTTACATGCGATTGCACATTTCAAGGGCGGGTCGATAACGGAGAGAACACAGGATAAATCAGAGGCCTTCCTGCTGTCACTTGACGCAGAGAAGGCCTTTGACAGAGTGGTATGGAGCCACCTGTTCGACTCATTACGGCGCTTTGGCTTCTCAGGCTCCTTTTTGAAATTTATCTGCAATGTCTATGAGACTCCCTGGATTCATGTCATGGCAAATGGTCTGTTTTCTCCTCGCATTGTCTTACAGAGAGGTACTCGTCAGGGATGTCCCCTCTCTCCCCTCCTCTTCAATCTTGCTTTGGAGCCTCTGGCTATCAAACTGCGATCTGTATTTCCCGGCATCGCCATAGGCGAAGCAAACCTGCACTTAGCTATTTATGCGGATGATATGCTTCTATTTGTAGAGCACCCGGCAAAACATATTCCGAAAATTTTAGCAACAATAGAGGCCTTTGGATCTTTTTCGGGGTACCGAATAAATGAAGGCAAGTCAGAAATTTTATGGTTACGAAGGCATCCTGTGCAGACTACTGCCTACCCATTTAAAGATGCCACCCCCAATATGACCTATCTGGGGATACGTTTATCGACAGACATTGATACCTTATATCATAATAACTTCTCCCGGGTTTGTAAGGACATCCAACAAACGCTAGAAGGATGGAAACGGCTACCTGTTTCCCTATCGGGACGAGTGGGCTTGATCAAGATGGTGATTCTGCCACAAATTTTATACCCCATCCTGATGTTACCCTTCCTATTAACAAAGCAGGACTTGGCTTTATATACTAAAGCCGTCACGAGTTTTCTTTGGAAAGGGGGTAAACCAAGAATAGCCATTGCAAAATTATACGCATCCCCGTCTCAGGGAGGACTGGGACTACCCAACCTTAGACTATATAATTGGGCGGCCTTGGACCGTCTAGTGTTAGATTGGCAACTGAACACTTGTCATTTTTATGACATTGTACTAGAGGATTCTGCCACAGGTGACCATAGTCTAACCTACCTAACACATGCTCAACTCAGCAAGATCCCACTGGAAATAAAAGGCAACTTTCTTTATAAAGACACGCTAAAGGCCTGGCAGCTAACGCTGCGCCATATAGACCGGACCTATATGTCATCCAGAATGATCCCGCTGAGGCGGAATGCTGACTTCCCTCCAGGGATAGACACCTCTCCCTTTGCGTTATGGGAGGCGGTGGGCCTGCGCTCGGTGGGAGACTCCTTGGATCTGAATACAAAGAGCATCAAATCGTTTACCGACCTACAGAACCAATATCAAATACCTAAAACTCATTTCTATGCCTATTTACAGATGAGGAACTATGTCAATCAATTAATCACCATGGACCCACACTTTTGGGAACCCCATGCTCTCAACCCCTCCGTGGTCTCCTTTAGGTTAGGCAGATTTACAATCTCAGGTATATACAAATTATTAATTGGGAAGACCGAAACTAAAAATTTAGAGACACTAGTAAACATATGGAGTAAAGATATAGATGAAGAAGATTTAACAACGATGATTCAGGGCAGCTTAGAAACAGTACGAAGGGCGACACTGTCTATGACGTTTAGAGAATCACAGGTCAGAATGTTGCATAGGGACTATCTGACGCCCCGCAGACTAACCAAATGGCACACTGACATAGCAAATGAATGCAGCAAGTGCAGATTAGGTGACCCCGACTTCCTTCACTATTTTTTTAAATGCCCCCGAGTGAGACAGTTCTGGGGCAGGGTGGTCTTCTGGATAAACAATACCTTAGCAGTCAGAACTGATATTGGAATCAAACAAATTTGCTTTCTCGACTGGGAAGAACTAAGGCCCAGGCTGAGGCCGCTACTCACTACAATAATTCTGGTGGCTAGGAAAGTCATTCTGAAAGTATGGACCCTGACAGAGGCTCCATCGTTCATAGTGTTCAAACGATGCATACACCATCAGCTAATGGTAGAACAGCTAGACACCAAAATGGACACGAACAGACGACTCAGACATTTTCTGAATAAATGGCGGGAATACATTAGCACGCTGAATATTGATCAGCAAAAGCAGATTCTGCAGCCATTTGCTCAAACTGAGCTTATGCTGACTGCTTCATTGAGAGGGGAGTGGGGATTCCTGTACCAGTAAGAGGGCGGAGGGCGGCAGAGATCCCTTTTTTTTTTTTTTTTTTTTTTCTCATCCTCACCACGTATATTACATACAGTTCTTGCAATAAAGCACAATGGCTATTGAGAAACTGAAGACTAAGAAGTGACTAGTTTTTGCACTGTTTTGTTTTGTTTCATTATGTTTATTAAAAGTAAAATGAGGAGAAAAGAAGGGAAAGAAAATGCTAAAGGCAATGTCATAGTGAATTATCATTGACGACTGTAAATTATATTGGATCATTACTTTTATATTGTCTGAACTGTATCTTGTATGTCATGTATGTCATGTTATCTATTCTCCTCAATAAAAATATATTTAAAAAAAAAATAAAAAAAGCCTTTTATTTTAGTACTGGCAGACTTTCTGCCAGTACTTAAGACGGCGGTGAAAATTCTGAGGTGGGGGAGGCAAGAGAGCTGTTTGAGGGGGTCAAGGAGGGATCAGGGGGTGGGATATGTCAGGTGGGAGGCTGATCTCTGCACTAAAGCTAAAATTAACCCTACGAGCTACCTAATTAACCTCTTAAGTGCTGGGCAGAATACAAGTGTGGTGCGCAGCGGCATTTATCGGCCTTCTAATTAACAAAAAGCAATGCCAAAGCCATATATGTCTGCCTTTTCTGAACAAAGGGGACCCCAGAGAAGCATTTACAACCATTTGTGCGATAATTGCACAAGCTGTTTGTAAATAATTTCAGTGAGAAGCCTAAAGGTAGTGAAAAAGTAAAAAATAATAATTATTTGATCGCATTTGGCGGTGAAATGGTGGCATAAAATATACCAAAATGGGCCTAGATCAATACTTTGGGTTGTCTACTACACTACACTTAAGCTAAAATTAACCCTACAAGACTTCCGGTGGGAGAGTCTTGTGGATGGCAGCGGCTTTGCAGAGCTCTGGCATTGTGCTCACATTTTCTACACTAAAAGTGCTCCATTACTCACCCTAGTAGAGAATCCTTGCAGGATACAAATCCCTGCTGGACCAGGCATCGGCCGAGAGCAATACTATCTGCTCCACTACCAGCATAGACCGACAGAGAGACTTTGCGCACTGGGTGGGGTGTGGCATAGGGCAGGAGGCGCTAAACTCCCACAAGGACCGCAGTGATGCAGCAGCTGAAGATCACCTCTGGTGAACACAGAACAGCTGAAATTGACAGCACACAAGCAGCACGCCATAAAAGGTAACCCGCACCAAAGACAAAGTGCACACATCATCAGTAAATTCTACTTTGACCCCACAGTTACAAGGCCAGGCCAATCTAACACTTGGGAACACCATTGGGGCATCAGAAATGGATGCTTAACAACACAAAAGAACTTTCTGCTAACTCAACAACCGGCAACATGATGGCATTAATTGCCCGTCTATTCCCCCTTCCTTTGCATCGCAACATTAATGCTCAAAATTGAGCTGCAGGCATCTGAACCTCATATTATTAACAAATTTAATCCTTACTTGGGCTGGATCTTTAAGCCAGTAAAACACAACAAAATCCTGCTCCGGATTCCATTCCCTTAAACAGTCTACGCATCAGGGATTTAAGACCTAAGGGTGTGCCCAAAGGTAGTTTCACTACAAGACTGCCTCAAACCTCTCCCACCATCAGCATGAAAAACAGAACTTAAAAGTGCAAATAATGAAGAAACCATCCCTACAAGAAAGAGCCTGTATGCAAAAATATTATAGCTCCTACTTTAAGACCTTTGGCATTGTGCTCACATTTTCTACACCAAAAGTGCTCCATTACTCACCCTAGTAGAGAATCCTTGCAGGATACAAATCCCTGCTGGACCAGGCATCGGCCGAGAGCAATACTATCTGCTCCACTACCAGCATAGACCGACAGAGAGACTTTGCGCACTGGTTGGGGTGTGGCATAGGGCAGGAGGCGCTAAACTCCCACAAGGACCGCAGTGATGCAGCAGCTGAAGATCACCTCTGGTGAACACAGAACAGCTGAAATTGACAGCACACAAGCAGCACGCCATAAAAGGTAACCCGCACCAAAGACAAAGTGCACACATCATCAGTAAATTCTACTTTGACCCCACAGTTACAAGGCCAGGCCAATCTAACACTTGGGAACACCATTGGGGCATCAGAAACGGATGCTTAACAACACAAAAGAACTTTCTGCTAACTCAACAACCGGCAACATGATGGCATTAATTGCCCGTCTATTCCCCCTTCCTTTGCATCGCAACATTAATGCTCAAAATTGAGCTGCAGGCATCTGAACCTCATATTATTAACAAATTTAATACTTGGGCTGGATCTTTAAGCCAGTAAAACACAACAAAATCCTGCTCCGGATTCCATTCCCTTAAACAGTCTACGCATCAGGGATTTAAGACCTAAGGGTGTGCCCAAAGGTAGTTTCACTACAAGACTGCCTCAAACCTCTCCCACCATCAGCATGAAAAACAGAACTTAAAAGTGCAAATAATGAAGAAACCATCCCCACAAGAAAGAGCCTGTATGCAAAAATATTATAGCTCCTACTTTAAGACCACAAACAAGATGTCCAACAGACAAAAGCAAGGAGACAAAAAAATGCACCAACAGGACGACACACAATCATAATCCACTTACTCAACAGAATAGCCTGATATACAGGTTTCAGACACCCACCCAATTGTCCTGCAGCTTTCAGCAGTATTTCTACCAAAAATTTAACAGCTGCAAACGGGGATGGACTTTCTGACTGCAGACTTCAAAACCTTCTCAGCCCGCCTCACTCAGGTGGAACAAAAAGTCTCAGATAGCAAAATTAGACAACGAGACATAACGTCCAATGTCTCCATCCTGCAACAACAAAATAAATACTTACTTGCAAACTTGACAACTTAGAGATTAGGTCACGGTGGAACAATCTCCGTATAGTAGGTATACCAGAAACCTTCCTTAGCACGCAATTAGTGGAGTTCGCGGAAAACACCTTATCCACCCTACTGGGACTACAGCCTAACATCATCCCATGTACAGTAGAACGGGCCCACAGAGTGGACAACCCAGGCAGACAAGGAGACAAGAACCAAGCACCACGCCAGGTCATGGTCAAATACTTAAACTTCAGGAACTAAATTGCTATCCTTCAAGCATACAGGAAAACTTCAAATCTGGAATTCGAGAGCAGGAAATTTACATCTTCCAGGACTATTCAGCTGATGTTGCATGCAAGAGGATTGAATTCTCACCATACTGCAAACAGGTTCTGGAGTCCGGCAGGACGGCTACCCTACTTTATCCAGCACGTTTGAGATTACAGACAACAGAGGGTCCAAAGTTCTTCGATTCCACAAAAAAACTGCAACTATCCTTAGAAGCTGAAAGGCCACCAGAGCAGCCTGCAATGGAGGAACAAGAAGAAAACATAACTTGAAAAGTTGAACATTGATCTAAGATATGCACAGTTTGAGCACCAGATGCCAACAGTTCTATATACTGTATGTTTTAATTAAAGGGAGGGGGGGTACATATTGTCGAGAATTTGTTCTAATTGTTTGAAAGTTACTGATCTGTTTATTTACTTATTTGTAGTTGTACCTAATATTGCATTCTTGTTATACCATCATCATAGCAAACTTGTTATATTAAGCTAACCCGGTGCATCACTCCTGATCAAAGAGCCGTATCAGCATCTACAGTGTAAGTACTATTACACTACAACAGCACTTTAAGTACAAATAAGCATACTACCTACTGTCACTTATACATCACTACTCACTGTAAGACCATAATTAGATCAAGCCAATAAACAATGAAAATCATAACCTGGAACGTGGGAGGGATCACATCCCCAATTAAAAGAAGGGCTATACTGAAATTGCTACAAACCAAAAGAGTAGACATTGCAATCCTTGAGGAGACACACCTCACAAATTTAGAACACCAAACGTTTAAAGAGAGTTGGGTAGGAGAGGTCATCTTCACTCCCTATGAGGCTAGCAGAGCTAGAGGGGTTGCACTTCTTTTCAGGAAAGGCTTAGGCTATGAATTATTACAAATGGTAACAGACCAAGAGGGAAGATACGTCATCGCCAAGGCTCAATTTGGGGGAAGCAAACTCATACTTTGTGGAGTATATGGACCACAAACACATAAAATAGAGTTCTGGATACACCTCCAGTCCCAATTAACACAATTTTCAGATCTACTTATGGTAGTCGGGGGAATTTTAACATAGCACCCCTGACCTGGGGAAAAATTGGACCAGATAGTCCAAGTCATAGTTAAAAGGAAAAAGTTAAATAGTAGCAGTATTGTTATCAAGCCACTAATGAATACATAGAGAAGCAGGGAGACACAAATTTTACTTGTTACTAGAAACAGTGAACAGAACTTAATCCGCATATAATAATGTAATATGAATCTGTCTTGTACTCCTGTGCCTGCCCTGCGTGGCAGAGAAATGAAAAATCGATACTCTGTTATATGTACTTCTGGTCAAATAAATAAAGATGATAAAAAATTAACCCTAAAAGCTCCCTACAAGCTACCTAATTAACCCCTTCACTGCTGGGCATAATACAAGTGTGGTGCGCAGCAGCATTTAGCGGCCTTCTAATTACCAAAAAGTAATGCCAAAGCCATATATGTCTGCTATTTCTGAACAAAGGGGATCCAAGAGAAGCATTTAAAACTATTTGTGCCATAATTGCACAAGCTGTTTGTAAATAATTTCAGTGAGAAACCTAAAGTTTGTGAAAAAGTTAAAGATTTTTTAAATTTAATTGCATTTGGCGGTGAAATGGTGGCATGAAATATACCAAAATGGGCCTAGATCAATACTTTGGGATGTCTACTAAAAAAATGGTTGTTCAGGGATTCCTGACAGATATCAGTGTTACAATGTAACTATCGCTAATTTTGACAAAAAATGATTTGGAAATAGCAAAGTGCTACTTGTACTTATTGCCCTATAACTTGCAGAAAGAGCAAAGAACATGTAAACATTGGGTATTTCTAAACTCAGGACAAATTTAGAAACTATTTAGCATGGGTGTATTTGGTGGTTGTAGATGTGTAACAGATTTTGGGGGTCAAAGTTAGAAAAAGTGTGTTTTTTTCAAACACAAACACCGCAGAAATGTAAAAATAGCCCTGGTCCGTAACGGTAAGAAAATTGAAAAATGGTCTGGTCACTAAGGAGTTAATATGTATAGCTCAGAGGACAAAAGGGAGGAAAAGCTACATCTCCTTACCAGCAGCATCACCCCCCTAACTTGTAGCTTGCCAGCCCCAGCTGCTGTGGCCCACCAGGAAATATCCTGGTGTGCTGATAGGCCAATCCAGCCTTGGGGGCCGATTTATCAAGCTCACCGGAAACAGAAGTTAAAGACCGCTGTTAAAGACCGCTGCTCTATAACTTGTATGTCTGCTCTGAGGCCATGGCCAGAAATCAACCCGATCAAATACGATTGGGTTGATTGACACCCTCTGCTAGTGGCTGATTGGCCGTGAATCTGCAGGGGGCGGCATTGTACCAGCCGTACACAAGAACTGCTGGTGCAATGATAAATGCCGACAGCTACATCGTATCATGTCCTCTCGCACTATGATAAATCTACCCCTTGGTCTAAAATAGCCCCTTATAGCTATCCAGGTCAAATTCTAATGTACTGCTCCTTAACCTGAGAGGGCTGTGCCAAACTCTAGTAACTCTGTGACTTCTCTTTCTAGAAGTTGCATCTTTCCCAATACAGTGAGTGTTTGCTCATCTGCCAAGTTGCTCCACTTTTTTCGGTTAAGTTCTCAAACCTGTTAATTAAAGCACTTCAGCCAAGTTGCATACTATCATGTCAATGTATTCAGTCAGATTCACATTTCTGTGAGTCAAGCTTTTATGCCATGTTGTATCTTGTGAGTTGTGTTTCTTCTTTCAACTTCAAGGTTCTACAAACTTTTATGTCAAGCTTCAGAATATCAGCTCATCTGCTAAGCTTCAAGTTGTGAGTGTTAGCTCTTCCATTAAGCTTTAGTGCATAGCTCTTTTGTAATAAGTCATGAGCATTTGTGATTCTGTGAAGCTTTAGAGTATCAGCTCATCTGCCAGGCTTCAATCTATGGGAACGATTTATCAAAGTCTGGCGGACATGATACACTGTAGCGTATCATGTCCGCCAGACATCGCTGAATGCCGACAGCATACGCTGTCAGCAATTAACATTACACAAGCAGTTCTAGTGAACTGTTTGTGCAATGCCGCCCCCTGCAGATTCACAGGGGGTGTCAATCAACCCGATTGTATAGGAACGGGTGGATTGATGTCCGCAGCAGGCCAGTTAAGGAGCAATGGTCCGGTTAAGACCACTGCTTCATAACTGCTCTTTCCGGTGAGCCTGAAGTCTCGCAAGGAAACAGGGGCATCAGGGGCCATTTGACCCTTGATAAATCGGACCCTATGAATCTATGCTCTTCTGTGAAGCTTTCAATTGTTAGTTTGTCTTCTAACCTTTCAGTTATAAGTGCCTACTGTTTTGTTAAGGTTCATAGCATCAGCACATCTGCCAAGTTTTACGTTATGATTGTCAGTTCACTTGCAAAGCTGTCATCTGTGTGTCAGCATTTCTGCCAAGATTCAAAGTGTTAGCTCATCCTCCAAACTTTAGGTTGTGTCTGCTTTTCGGTTAAACTTAAAATCATCAGTTTGAGCCAAGCTTTATTTCAGAAGTGTTAGCTCACTTGCCAAGCTACCAGGTGTGAGTACAAGCTCATCTGTCAAGCGTCATGTGATGTCTGTAAGCTTTTGTCAACTTTTCTTTTTGCCAATTATACTGGTTCAAGACAAGAGTCAAGTTAACTGTCATCCATTTTGGCAGCAAAATATTCATATATTTGTTTTTGTGCTCTTCTTATTGAAAGTTCATGTTTAGATCTCTAGAGATTCATAAAGTTGAGCGTTGCATCTTCTATTGTTAGTTGCTGGGCTTAACAGTATGACACTACGGGGTATATTTATTATGCTAAGGATGCAGCTTTTTCCACGCAAGCCTTCAAGATCGCCGGAAACAAAAGTTAAGAAGCAGCGGTCATAGCGGAAACAAAAGTTAAGAAGCCGCTGCTCCTTAACTCATCTGCCACCTCTGAGGTGGCGTACAGCAATGATCCCAATCATATAGAATCGGGATGATTGACACCCCCTGCTAGCGGCTGATTGGCCGTGAATGTGCAGGGGGCGGCATTGCACAAGCATTGCACTAGAAATACTTGTGCAATGGTAAATGCAGACAGAGTATGCTGTCGGCATTTAGCGATGTCGGGCGGACATGTTTGCCACAGCGAATCATGTCAGTCCGACATGTAATAAATTGGTCCCTATATCTAAAGCTGTACCATACATTAAATAACCATCATTTGAGTAAGCTGTGGTTGTAAAAATGCATGTCAGGCATAAGCCAGCTCTATGTCACCCAATTATGGAAGGTTTCTTGAGAAACTATTATGGTTTGTGATTGTTATTAAAGGGACAGTATAAACCAAATTTCATTTAACTGCATGTAATAGACACCACTATAAAGAATAAGATGCACAGATACTGATATAAAAATCCAGTATAAAACGGTTTAAAAACTTACTTAGAAGCTTCCAGTTTAGCACTTTTGAAAAGGCTAGGCTGGAACGCCCACTGCAAGTGGTTCTATAGCTAAAAAGTAGACACTCCCCCCTTCCTCTGCATATGAAAAGACCCTTTACACAAACAGGAGCAAGCTGGAGTAGGTATACATCAGTATTCTCCTAAAACTTTGGGGCTTGGTTAGGAGTCTGAAAATCAGCGCCAAGTTATTTGAAGATAAGCAAAACTATACATTTAAAAGAAAAACATTTTTATGGGCTATATACATAGATCACCTACAATAGATACACCTAGTTATGCAAAGAGAAATCTAGTGTATAATGTCCCTTTAATTGCATATGAGAGCTATATGATTTATTGCATGAGACATCTTCAGACTTAGGGGTCGATATATGCTGCTTCCGACCCATTCCGCTTCAGGTCCGCCTGAAGCAGAGGTTAAGAAGCAACAGTCGTAAGACCGCTGCTCCTTAACTCGTCCTCCACCTCTAAGGCGACGGACAGCAATCAGCTCGATCAGATACGATCTTGTGCAATGATAAATGCTGACAGCGTATGCTGTCGGCATTTATCGATGTGTGGCGGACATGATTCGCTACAGTGGATCATGTCCACCCGCACATTAGTAAAGAGGCCCCCAAAAATTAAACCCCATATAAGGGCCCAGCTTATTCGGAGGTCTATTAATAATAGAATAATCTGTGGGCACTCTACAAATAACCGATAATAATAATAATAATCTCTAGGGAACACTTCTCACCAAAGCATACAAAAATACGGATATTGCATATTTAGTATCAGGATATGGAGCATTTTTTGACATCTAATAACGTGTTTTTTGTCAGCATTTTTTAGCTTTTAATTTATTTCTCTTGTAAGATGTATCGAGTCCACGGATTCATCCTTACTTGTGGGATATTCTCCTTCCCTACAGGAAGTGGCAGAGAGAGCACCCACAGCAGAGCTGTCTATATAGCTCCCCCCTTAGCCCCACCCCCCAGTCATTCTCTCTGCCTGCTTAACTGCTAGGAAGGGCAAAGAGCTATGTGGTGACTAAAATGTTAGTTTTTTACTTCTCAAGCAAAAGTTTATTATTTTAAATGGTACCGGTGTGTACTATTTACTCTCTGGCAGAAAAGGGATGAAGATTTCTGCAAGAAGGATGATGATCTTAGCACTTTGTAACTAAGATCCACTGCTGTTCTCACAAGGCCTGAAGAGTATTGGAAAACTTCAGTTGGGAGAACAGTTTGCAGGCTAAGCTGCATATGAGGTATGTTCAGTCTATATTTTTCTAGACAGACTGTGTTAAATCTAGAAAAGGCTGGCAATATCCCCATGAGGGAAGGGTAAGCTGTATTCAGATACTGTAATAGGAATTTCAGCTTGCTTGAAGGGCTCATTAGTTACTGGTGACACTGTTAGGAAAAAACGTGGTTTTTTTTTATGCATTTATAAAAAAATTTGAAGGGACTAAAGGGGTCATTGTGGCTTGGTTTTGAGTTTTGTAACTCACATGGTTAATTAAGAGACACTCTGGTGTTTCTCTGATAGGCCTCAAAACATCGAGTGAGGTGGGAGGGGCCTATTTTCGCGCCTCAGTTGCACAGTTTCCTTTCCTCTGAGACATATCACTGCTTCTCCTGTCGTTTCTGCTGTTTGAGGGTTGTTAAAGAAGTTTTTTCCCCACACAAATCTTTCTGAAGGGCAAGTAGGAGCCACAGCAGAGCTGTGGCATGGTGCTGAAAGTCTTTTTTACTGGGTTTAACGTTTCTTCAATCCGTTTATTTGCATAGCTGTGCAAAGTTACTAAGCCTTTATAATGCTACTGTAAAAATTTTGTTAAGTTTACTGCTTTTTTACACTGTTTTGCAAAATTGGTGCAGCTTTTTTTCTCTTAAAGGCACAGTACCGTTTTATTTCTAAGCGTTTTTTACTTTGATTACAGTGTTTTCCAAGCTTGCTTGTTACATTGCTAGCCTGTTTAACATGTCTGACACCAAGGAAAATCCTTGTTTAATATGTTTGGAAGCCATTGTGGAACCCCCTCTTAGAATGTGTCCCAATTGTACTGATATGTCTATAAACTATAAAGAACATATATTAGCACTTAAAAATAGAGCAATAGATGATTCTCAGTCAGAAGTAAATGAGGGTTCGCCATCTCGCTCTCCCCAAATGTCACAACCAGTAACGCCCGCACAAGTGACGCCAAGTACCTCTAGTGCGTCAAATTCTTTTACTTTACAAGACATGGCCACAGTTATGAATACAACCCTCACAGAGGTTTTATCTAAACTGCCTGGTTTACAAGGAAAGCGGGACAGCTCTGGGTTTAGAAAAAATGCTGAGCCGTCTGATGCTTTAGTAGCCGTATCTGATATGCCCTCACAATGCTCTGAAGTAGGGGTGAGGGATTTGTTATTTGAGGGAGAAATTTCTTATTCAGGAAAGGCGCTTCCTCAGACAGATTCTGATATGACGGCCTTTAAATTTAAGCTTGAACACCTCCGCTTATTGCTCAGGGAGGTATTAGCGACTCTAGATGATTGTGACCCTATAGTGGTTCCAGAGAAATTGTGTAAAATGGATAAATACTTAGAGGTTCCTGTTTACACTGATGTTTTTCCAGTTCCTAAGAGGATTGTGAATATTATTACTAAGGAGTGGGATAGGCCAGGTATTCCGTTCTCTCCGCCTCCTGATTTTAAGAAAATGTTTCCCATATCTGACACCATGCAGGACTCGTGGCAGACAGTCCCTAAGGTGGAGGGAGCTATTTCTACTCTGTCTAAGTGTACAACTATACCTATCGAAGACAGTTGTGCTTTCAAAGATCCTATGGATAAAAAATTAGAGGGTCTCCTGAAGAAAATTTTTGTTCATCAGGGTTTTTCTCTCCAACCTATTGCGTGCATTGTTCCTGTAACTACTGCAGCTGCTTTCTGGTTTGAGGCTCTAGAAGAGGCTCTTCAGATGGAGACTCCATTAGAGGAAATTATGGACAGAATCAAGGCCCTTAAGTTGGCTAATTCTTTTATTACAGATGCCGCTTTTCAACTGGCTAAATTAGCGGCAAAGAATTCAGGTTTTGCCATTTTAGCATGCAGGGTGTTATGGCTTAAGTCCTGGTCTGCTGATGTGTCATCCAAATCTAAACTTTTGAACATCCCTTTCAAAGGAAAGACCCTATTCAGGCCTGAACTGAAAGAGATTATTTCAGACATCACTGGAGGGAAAGGTCATGCCCTTCCTCAGGATAGATCTAATAAAATGAAGATCAAACAAAATAATTTTCGTTCCTTTCGGAACTTCAAGAGTGGTTCCGTTTCGGCTTCCTCTGCTGCAAAGCAAGAGGGGAATTTTGCCCAATCCAAGTCAGTCTGGAGACATAACCAGGCTTGGAACAAGGGTAAACAGGCCAAGAAGCCTGCAGCTGCCTCTAAGACAGCATGAAGGGGTAGCCCCCGATCCGGGACCGGATCTAGTAAGGGGCAGACTCTATCTCTTCGCTCAGGCTTGGGCAAGAGATGTTCACGATACCTGGGCTTTAGAAATTGTGTCCCAGGGATATCTTCTGGAATTCAAAGACTCCCTTCCACGGGGGAGATTTCATATTTCTCAATTGTCTGTAATCCAGACAAAGAGAGAGGCGTTCTTATGCTGTGTAGAAGATCTGCTCACCATGGGGGTGATCTGCCCAGTCCCAAAAGAGGAACAGGGACTAGGGTTCTACTCAAACCTGTTTGTGGTTCCCAAAAAAGAGGGAAATTTCAGACCAATCTTGGATCTCAAAATTCTAAACAAGTTCCTCAGGGTTCCATCATTCAAGATGGAGACCATTCAGACTATTCTGCCTCTGATCCAGGAAGGTCAATATATGACTACCGTGGACTTAAAGGATGCGTATCTACACATCCCTATTCACAGAAATCATCATCAATTTCTCAGATTTGCCTTTCTAAACAGGCATTACCAGTTTGTGGCTCTTCCCTTCGGGTTAGCCACGGCTCCAAGAATTTTCACAAAGGTGCTAGGGTCCCTTCTGGCGGTTCTACAACCTCGGGGCATAGCAGTGGCGCCTTATCTAGACGACATCTTAATTCAGGCGTCGACTTTTCAGCTAGCCAAGTCTCACACGGACATTGTGTTGGCTTTTCTGAGATCTCACGGGTGGAAGGTGAACATAAAAAAGAGTTCTCTCTTCCCTCTCACAAGAGTTTTCTTTCTGGGGACTCTGATAGATTCGGTAGAAATGAAAATATTTCTGACGGAAGTCAGAAAATCAAAACTCTTAACCACTTGCCGAACTCTTCATTCCATTTCTCGGCCATCTGTGGCTCAGTGTATGGAGGGAATCGGACTCATGGTAGCGGCAATTGACATAGTTCCTTTTGTCCGCTAAACACCTCAGACCACTGCAACTATGCATGCTCAAACAGTGGAATTGGGATTATGCAGATTTATCTCCTCAACTGCATCTGGACCAGGAGACCGGAGATTCTCTTCTCTGGTGGTTGTCTCAGGACCACCTGTCTCAGGGAATGTACTTCCACAGGCCAGAGTGGCTCATTGTAACGACAGATGCCAGCCTGCTAGGCTGGGGTGCACTCTAGAACTCCCTGAAAGCACAGGGCTTATGGTCTCGGGAGGAATCTCTTCTTCCGATAAACATCATAGAACTGAGAGTGATATTCAAGGTACTTCAGGCATGGCCTCAGCTTGCTGCAGCCAAATTCATCAGGTTTCAGTCGGACAACATCACGACTGTAGCTTATATCAATCATCACGGAGGAACAAGGAACTCTCTAGCGATGATGGCGGTAACCAAGATAATCCGATGGGCAGAGGATCACTCTTGCCATCTCTCAGCAATCCACATTCCAGGAGTAGAGAACTGGGAGGCGGATTTTGTAAGTCATCAGACTTTTCATCCGGGGGAGTGGGAACTCCATCCGGAGGTATTTGCTCAGCTGATTCAGCTATGGGGCACACCAGAATTGGATCTGATGGCATCGCGTCAGAATGCCAAACTTCCTCGTTACGGGTCCAGGTCCTGGGATCCCAAGGCGGTACTGATAGATGCTCTAGCAGTACCTTGGTCCTTCAATCTGGCCTACGTATTTCCACCGCTTCCTCTCCTTCCACGTCTGGTTGCCAGAATCAAGCAGGAGAGAGCTTCGGTGATTCTGATAGCACCTGCGTGGCCACGCAGGACTTGGTATGCCGACCTAGTGGGCATGTCCTCGGTTCCACCGTGGATCCTGCCAATGAGGCGGGACCTTCTAATCCAAGGTCCGTTCTCACATCCAAATCTAGTTTCTCTGCGTCTGACTGCTTGGAGACTGAACGCCTAGTTCTATCAAAGCGTGGGTTCTCTGAGTCGGTCATTGATACCCTGATTCAGGCTAGAAAGCCTGTCACCAGGAAGATCTATCATAAGATTTGGCGCAAATATCTTTATTGGTGTGAATCCAAGGGTTACTCGTGGAGTAAGATTAGGATTCCTAGAATATTGTCTTTTCTCCAAGAGGGTTTGGAGAAGGGATTATCAGATAGTTCTCTAAAAAGACAAATATCTGCTTTGTCTATTCTACTACACAAATGTCTGGCAGATGTCCCAAATGTTCAAACTTTTAGTCAGGCTTTGGTCAGAATTAAGCCTGTATTTAAGCCTGCTGCTCTGCCTTGGAGCCTAAACTTAGTCCGTAGAGTTCTTCAAGGGGTTCCGTTTGAACCTATGCATTCCATAGATATTAAATTTCTATCTTGGAAAGTTTTGTTCTTAGTTGCTATCTCTTCGGCTCGAAGAGTTTCTGAGCTATCTGCTTTACAGTGTGATTCCCCTTATCTTATTTTACATTCAGATAAGGTGGTTTTGCTTACCAAACCTGGTTTTCTTCCTAATGTTGTTTCTAATATGAATATCAATCAAGAGATTGTTGTTCCTTCTCTGTGTCCTAATCCTTCATCACAGAAGGAACGTCTGTTGCACAATCTTGATGTGGTTCGTGCTTTAAAGTTCATTCTACTAGAGCTGGGGCTTCCGCATGGGCTTTTAAAAATGAGGCTTCTGTTTAACAGATTTGTAAGGCGGCGACTTGGTCTTCGCTTCATACTTTTTCCAAATTTTCCAAATTTGATACTTTTGTTTCTTCGGGGGCTATTTTTGGGAGAAAGGTTCTACAAGCAGTGGTGCCTTCCGTTTAAGGTCCCTATCTTGTCCCTCCCTTCATCCGTGTCCTAAAGCTTTGCTATTGGTATCCCACGAGTAAGGATGAATCCGTGGGCTCGATACATCTTACAAGAGAAAACATAATTTATGCTTACCTGATAAATGTATTTCTCTTGTGATGTATCGAGTCCACGGCCCGCCCTGTTTATTACGACAGGCATATATATTTTTATTTTTTAAAATTTCAGTCACCACTGCACCCTATGGTTTCTCCTTTTTCTTCCTAGCCTTCGGTCGAATGACTGGGGGGTGGAGCTAAGGGGGGAGCTATATAGACAGCTCTGCTGTGGGTGCTCTCTCTGCCACTTCCTGTAGTGAAGGAGAATATCCCACAAGTAAGGATGAATCCGTGGACTCGATACATCACAAGAGAAATAAATTTATCAGGTAAGCATAAATTATGTTTTTTTAAAATACATGCTATTAAGTTTTGTTGTATTTTTCCCAGGGGAATGAGTTCTACATTATTTTTTCTCATATGTGATATGAGTATTGGTAATATTTGACATAACCTTGTGTGGCAACAAATTAATAAATAAAATAAAAATATTCTCTGAATATAGATATTTGTTTTCATACAGAATTGTGTATGATTTTTGGAATTCCTGACTTGTTTTGCTTAGACGTTTTTTTATTGTTTTGTTTTTTTGTGCCTGCTCAGTTTGCATTGCAATTAATGTGATTGGTTTGTTAACCACAAATGGAACAATTAAAGGGACACTGAACCCAAATTTATTATTTCATGATTCAGATAGAGCATGCAATTTTAAGCAACTTTCTAATTTACTCCTATTATCAATTTGTCTCTGTTCTCTTGCTATCTTTATTTGAAAAAGAAGGCATCTAAGTTAAGGAACCAGACAATTTTTGGTTCAGTACACTGGACAGCACTTGATTATTGGTGGGTGAATTTATCCACCAATCAGCAAGAACAACACAGGTTGTTTACCAAAAATCTAAACTTACATTCTTGCTTTTCAAATAAAGATACCAAGAGAATGAAGAACATTTGATAACAGGAGTAAATTAGAAAGTTGCTTAAAATTGCATGCTCTATCTGAATCACGAAAGAAAATTTTTGGGTTCAGTGTCCCTTTAAAATTATATACAACTAAAATATGATAATCTAAATTTCAATTAAAGGAGCATGAAATTCAAATTGAAACTTTTATGTTTTTCAGATATATTTTGCCATTTTAAGATATAGTTATAAATTTATTTCTGTTTACCCACCAGTACAAAGTGGGTGTGCGCATTTCCCTGAGCTTGGTCGTAAGCTCAAGTACATGTGAGTAGGCATTTGGCTACAAGCTTGATACATTGTTGATAATCATCACAGAGTTACACTATGTTGCTATTTCTTTCTCCTTTTCTTTGAGAATCTTCAAGGATACAAAAAGGCATAAAGGCATAAAAGCTACAGAAGTCTCCTCAAGAATACACATATCCTTATATGAACTTTTCATTTATTTTGGTTCTTTTAGAATCATCACATTTATTCTCACATTTATTTTTTGTTTGTGATGTTTGGTATATTTTTTGTATAAATTTATTTCTGTTATCAAATTTACTTCTTTATCATATATACACAAACTGTTATACAGCACCTTCCTGTGAGATTTGATGCTGTGGTATCCAAAGTATACAGTTCCACAGCACCAGGTATTTCACAAAGTTCATTAACACATTAAAAACAGGTACAAATGCAAAGCGACGTTTCGGGAGTCATTCCCTTAATCATGCTTACAACATACATGTGTGCACTGTCTATTTATAGGGTAACAGCTTTAACCCTTTACTTATCAAATAATATCATGATGTTATGGCGCCCTCTGGCTATCACATAGATCAAGTACATCTAAATTCAAAATGAACTAATAATAATAACACTACGTTTAGTTAGTGCTAATGTATATATAAAAAAACTACTACAGGAAGAAGCTGAGTTGATTTCCTCCACAATTAAAGAAATACTGCAAAGTCTAACTCTCATTTTAAGGCCCTTAGGTACCATGGAGTTTAACTTATGGATCCAAAGGGATTCCGTTTGTTTTAATAGCAACTCTCCATTTCCTCCTCTTTGTGGTTTACCTATACTATCTATGACTTGCCATCTTAGCTGACTTATGTTATGTCCAGCCTCCAGAAAGTGGCTGGAGACCTGTGTTGACTCATCCTATCTCTTACTTTTCTTATACCAAAAGTAAAGAAAACAAAGGTAGTACTATAGTAATTCCTAGTCCACCACAAGATATTGAAATTATGCACACACACAAGCATTCTGAAAAGAACCTGCAACCCATTGGTTTTCAATCCACTGATTATTCACTTCTTTCTTGTATTTGGTCGGGGTTGGAATAACGTCAGTAAGGGTTAAATTGTAACATGGGTTAACTAAAGGAAAACTATACTTTCTTTTTGACCCTATGCATTTATAAGCTTAAAAGCCGTTATAATACACCTAAAGTAGGTGTATGTCATTGACTGTTTTTTAGGACTTGCTATGAGAAATGCTTCAACAGCAAAGCCAGATGCAACACATTGTAACAACCTTATGACTGACCTGACCTTCAGAGCAAAGCTCCCCTTCATGAAACCCTCACAAACACCTCTACATGTCTCCCCACTGTAAGAACTCCCACTAAATGACCCCACTCAACCACAGACACCCATCTCATAATACCCCACCGATTTACACCCATGAATTCTAATATCCTATACAACCTACATCATTACAAAAACAGCCCCTTAAAAAATGCCCTAGTGCCTATTAAAATTTTATTTTCTGAAAGATCTTCTTGCTTCAGCATCTTAAAGGCCATCAGTAACATGTCCTTCATTCTCAGTCCCTCAGTTGCCTATAAGCCTCCTCTAAGGTTCCAACATAATATAAATATCTGATTAACAGCTGATTGCATTATCAAAGCTAAGTGTCTGTTAAAGGGCCATTATACACTCATTTTTTCTTTGCATAAATGTTTTGTAGATGATCTATTTATAAAGCCCATAAAGTTGTTGTTTTTTTAAAAAAATATATATATTTTTGCTTATTTTTAAATAACATTGCTCTGATTTTCAGACTCCTAACCAAGCCCCAACGTTTTATTTGAATACCGTCAGCTACCTTCTCCAGCTTGCTCCTGTTTGTGTAAAGGGTCTTTTCATATGCAAAAGAAGGGGGAGGGGGGAGTGTCGTATTTCTCACTTGCAGTGGGCTTTCCAACTACCTTTTCAACAGAGCTAAACTGAAAGCTTCTAAGTACGTTTTTAAACCATTTTATACTGGATTTTTATATCAGTATCTGTGCATCTTATTCTGTATAGTAGTGTCTATTACATGCAGTTATATGAAAATGAGTGTATACTGTCCCTTTAATTACCAAATTGTTCAACTATATACTTTCAATCTAATGATTTATATACCATCTATCTAATTATCGGTTAATAAATCATTATATCTGAGTGTGTGATTCTTGACACATACAGTATCCTACTACAGTTTTCAACTTTTTAAAATATTTGACAATGGGCATAAATAATAATTGTTGCAAGAAAACATGTTAGGGAATTCCCCTGGAATTCCGCAAACGATATATTGCAAGGTTTCCACACAATGTTGCCTATGTTAAGTCTCTACTCAGTAGAGCAAATGCCAAAATATGAACTAATATTCTACAGTTTTATCTTTCTCTTTTTTTCCCTATAATCTCAAGTAAAAATTTGGAGATTTGTATACAAGAATACAATATTGATCATGTAATCCACATTGTACTATAACTAAAACCCTATATCACAATAGCAGGACATTTTAATTTATTTATGATACCATAATGTGTTCACATGTCTTTGTACACTTTATATCTCTATTTCTCAGCTGGCTCAATATAATTTGGTTACAAATGTAAATATAAAACTTTGGACATACTGTGTGTGTATTTGTATTTGGCTTAAAAATTACAAGCTTTGTTTTGTTTTTTTGTTTTTGTTAGTTTATATTTAATAAGTACACACTTGAGTGGCGATAACATCTTTCCTAGGGACTCTACATAGCTAAATCTGCTTCTGTCTGTTATATCTGTATGATAGCTGATTAATTTTCCTCCCACAAAAATATAATGTATGCTTACCTGATAAATTATTTTCTTTCCTGGCATGGAGAGTCCACAAATCCATTCAATAACTAGTGGGAATTGAACTCCTGGCCACCAAAGCTTTAAGTATTCTCCCACTTCCCACAATACCCAGTCATTCACTGAGGAATCATGGAAAGAGAAAAAGACACAATAGGAATAGAGGTGCCTGAGGTTTAGAAAATTACAAAAACCGTTTTAAGATTAAAATAAGGGTGGGTCGTGGACTCTCCATGCCAGGAAAGAAAATAATTTATCAGGTATGCATAAATTATATTTTCTTTGCAAAGGCATGGAGAGTCCACAAATCCATTAAATTACTAGTGGGAACCAATACCCAAGCTAGAGTCCATAGAATGGAAGGGAGGGAGAACAAGACAGGCAGACCTAAACAGAAGGCACCACTACTTGAAGAATTTTACTCCCAAAAGAACCCTCAGCTGAGGCAAAAAAAATCAAATTTGTAAAATTTGCAAAAAGTATGCAGTGAAGACCAAGTATCCGCCTTCCCAATCTGTTCCATAGAAGCATCATTTTTAAAGGCCCAAGAAGAAGAGACAGTCCTAGTGGAGTGAGCAGTAATTTTCTCTGGAGGCTGCTGTCCAGCTGTCTCATAAGCCAACTGAATAACACTTCTCAGCCAAAAGGAAAGAGTAGAAGAAGTGGCCTTCTGACCCTTCAGCTTACCAAAAAATAAAACAAAAAGAGCAGTAGATTGATGAAAGGAACAACAATTTCTTGGTTAATATTGCGTTCCGAAACCACCTAAGGTAGAAATCCTAATTGAGTACGAAGAACTGCTTTATCCGCATGAAAAATAATATAAGGAGGTTCACACTATAGAGCCGAAAGCTCCGAAACCCTACGGGCAGAGGAAATTGCCAGAAGAAACAAAACTTTCCAGGACAATTTAATATGAACAGAATACATAGGCTCTAATGGAGCCTGCTGCAGAACCCTAAGAGCAAGATTAAGACTCCAAGTAGGATCAATTGACCTAAACACAGGCCTGATTCTAACCAAGGCCTGAACAAAGGATTGAACATCTGGCAAAATTGCCAGACGTCTTTGCAAAAGAATCGACAGAGCTGAAATCTGACCCTTTAGAGTACTGACTGATAAACCTTTCTCCAGGCCCTCCTGAAGAAAATACAGAGAATTCTCACCTGACTCCAAGAAAAACCCATAGATCCGCACCAATGAAGGTATTTACGCCATACCTTATAATAAATCTTGTGAGTAACAGGCTTACGAGCCTGAATCATAGTCTCAATAACCTTCACAGAAAAACCTTGTCTGGACAAGATTAACCTTTTAATCTCCAAGCAGTCAGCTTCAGAGAAACTAAGTTTGGATGGAGGAAGGGACCCTGAAGTAGAAGATCCTTCCTCAGAGGCAATTTCAATGGGGGAAATGATGACATCTTCACTAGGTCCACAAACCAAGTTCTGAAAAGTCACGCTGGAGCTATTAGAATCATCGAAGACTGCTCCTGTTTGATACAGGCTATTACCCGAGGAAGAAGGGCAACCGGAGGGAACAGATTAATTAGATCAAAATCCCATGGCACTGCCAGGGCATCAACCAGAGCTGCTTCAGAATCTCTTGATCTTGCTCTGTATTTTGGAAGCTTGGTGTTTAGACAAGATGCCATCAGATCCAGCTCCATAACTCCCCACTTGAGGGTTAACATTGAGAATACTTCCGGATGGAGAGCCCATTTCCCTGGGTGAAAAGTCTGCCTGCTCAGATAATCCACTTCCCAGTTATCCACCCCTGGGATGTGAATGGCAGAAAGATGACAATTGTGAGACTCCGCCCACTGAAGAATGCAAGTCACCTCCTTCATTACTAATAAACTCTGAGTTCCTCCTTGGTGGTTGATATACGCCACCGAAGTGATGTTGTCCAATTGAAATATGATAAACCGGACTAAACTCAGTTGAGGCCAAGCTGTTTTAGTGCATTAAAAATTACTCTCAATTCTAGAATATTTATAGGGAAGGCAGAGTCCCTGGGCTCTTAATGAACCCCAAACTGCTCCCCAGCCTAACAGGCTGGCATCCATGGTCACAATCATGCAAGAAGGTCTCAGGAAACAAGTGCCCTGAGACAAATGGTTCTGGGAGGTCCACCAGGACAGATAAATTATTGTCTAACATTATCCTCTGAGAGAGGTCCGAGTGGTCTCCGTTCCATTGTCTGAACATGCATAACTGTAGAGGTCTCAGATGGAAACGAGCAAATGGAATAATGTCCATGGATGCCGCCATGAGACCAATTACTTCCATACACACTGCCACTGATGGATGAAAAGAGGACTGAAACGAAATGACAGGTAGCAAGAAGCATAAATTTTCTGACCGCCGTCAAGAAAATTTTCATACATACTGAGTCTATGATCGTCCGCAGAAAGCATACCCTGGTACTTGGCACCAAGGAACTTTTCCCTAGATTCACCTTCCACTCGTCAGAGCAGAGAATTGATAACAGAGAATCTGTATGGGATTTTGCTAACTGAAAAGATGGCATCTGAACCAAGATATTGTCCAGCTAAGGTGCCACCACAATCCCTAGAGATCTGGCCACAGCTAAAAGAGCCCCTAGAACCTTTGTAACGATTTGAGGAGCAGTTGGTAGGCCGAAAGGAAGGGCTACAAATTGGAAATGTTGATCCAAAAAGGAAAACCTCAGGAACTTTAAATGTTCCCTGAGGTTAGGCACATGAAGATACAAGTCCTTCAGGGCTATGGTTGTCATAAATTGACCTTCCTGAACTAGAGGGAGAATAGGATTTGTTGAGAGTATTGAGGTCTAGAATGGGTTGAAAAGTTCCCTCTTTTTTCGGAACCACAAAAAGATTTGAATAAAATCCCTGACCCTGTTCTGCTAGAGGAACTGGGACAATCACTCCCAGAGAAGACAGATCCTTTACACAGTTTAAGAAGGCCTCTCTCTTTACCTGGTTTACAGATAATCTCAATTGGAGAAATCTGCCCCTTGGGGGACAAGATTTGAATCCTATCTTGTATCCCTGGGAGACTATATCCACTGCCCAAGGATCAGGGACGTCGCAAATCCAAGTCTGCTGAAAGAAGGAAAGCCTGCCCCCTACCTGATCCAGAATTGGATCGGGGTCGGCCCCTTTATGCTGATTTAGTGTCAGCGGAAGGCTTTCTGGATTGCTTACCCTTATTCCAAGGCTGGCTAGCTCTCCAAGAGTTCTTGGCTTGCTCAGGTTTAGAAGACAAGGAAGATTTCTGTCCCTTGAAATTATGAAAGGAAAGAAAATTAGAAGACTGTCGCCCCTTGGGTCTATTCTTCTTATCCTGCAGTAAAAAAGCTCCTTTTCCACCAGTAACCATTGAAATGATCTCTGCCAGACCAGGACCAAATAAAGTCTTACCCTTAAAGGGTGGAGACAGACGCTTGGACTTGGAAGTCACATCCGCAGACCAAGATTTTAACCATAGGGCTCTGCGGGCTAGAACTGCAAAACTAGGAATCTTGGCTCCCAGCCTGACTACTTGCATACTGGCATCACAGATAAAAGTATTAGCAAGCTTTAGAGCCTTGATCCTATCTTGGATCTCCTCTATAGTAGTCTCCTCTGAAATTAGATCAGCCAATGAGTCACACCAATAAGAGGCTGCACCAGCAACTGTTGCAATACTAGCAACAGGTTGCCATTGCAAACCCTGATGAAGAAACATCTTTCTTAAATAAACCTCCAGTTTCTTTTCCATAGGGTCTCGAAAAGATGAACTATCCTCAAGAGAAATAGTAGTTATTTTGGTTACAGTGGATATAGCACCCTCTATTTTAAGAACAGTGCTCCAAAGATGTCGCACTTAATCATCAACAGGAAACATCTTCTTAAACAAAGAAGATGGGTTAAAGGGAACACCCTACTTCTACCATTCCTGAGATATAATTTCAGACATACAATCTGGAACAGGAAAAACCTCCACAGATTTAGGTTTGACATCAAAAACTCTGTTCAGTTTATAATCCTTCTTAGGAGCCTCTGCAATTGTTTCAGAGTCATCCAAAGTAGCTAAAACTTCCTTCAAAAGTAAACAGAGATATTCAAGTTTAAATCTAAAATTAACCTCCTCCGAATCTACAGTAATAAGAACTGCAGATTCAGAATCAGAGATCTCGCCCTCAGAAGCTGCAGAGGAATGACCCTCGCTAGATAACTAAGAAAGACTAACTAAATCAGTCTTGGCAGAATCAGAACCCATAGAAATGTTCTTAGATTTTCTCTTTCTTTTACCAGAACTAGGTAAAGCACTTAAGGCTGCAAAAACGACAGAAGTAAATTGCGCAGCAAAATTTTTAGGCAAAAAAACACTCCCAGAGACTGACTGAGAGGAACCTTAGGGCACTGCATGTGAATCTGTGAAAGACTGGGACATGTAAGAAGAAGGCTGAGACAAACCCTGAACAGCATTTTCCTGAGAAATAGAAAGCTCAGATAGGGTATCCTTATCTTTAGATAAAAAAACTTTATTAAGGCAAGAGGAACACAATTGCACAGGAGGTATAACTTGGTCATCTGCACAGTAAAGACATTTGTCCAAGGACAGAGAAAGCTTGGGATCGGCATAAATCCACTGAGTCCCCTTGTAATCAGGCTTTCAAACACTGCCGACTAGAAACAAACCGCTCAGCACTCAGGAAGTAAACTGAGCGGTCACATGATCGCAAATTCAAAAGTGTGATGCGGTAAAAAGAACCGCCAACAAACTTCCTTAAAGAGGCATTACCCTAAAACAAAAATAAGGGTAAACTGTGCAAACAAATCCTCATAGCCAAAATAAAAGAGCCTTCCTATGATAGAACAGTGCCCTGAACTGTTGCCCAAATAAACCCCCCAATCTTAAAAGGGATATTCAGATATTCAGTCCCATAAGGATCCACCTTGATCTCAACTTATCCTTTTTTTTTTTTTTTTTTTTAAATTAACTCCTAAGTGCTACATCCTTCTCACCTAGAAGGTAAAATAATTTACCTGTGGATCCGCTGTAGGGCAGGTACAGCAACAGGTGTGATAGAATCCTTACTGATGTAGACCTGTAGATAAAGAAAAAACAGAGTAACCATCCCTGGTTTTCTATATAGGGGTAGCATAAATGTTGGAAGGTAAGCAAAGACCACCTCGCCGTCTTCCAACTGCTAAAAGCCACCATTACTCTTACTAAAGAGGATTACATGGACCCAGCATAACCCCAATCCTTGTTTGCAGGGAAAAGTACCCATTAAAGGATTAACAACTTGATTTCCTTCGGACACCATCTTTGCACATCACCTACAATGTACACAGGCAAAGAATGACTGGGGATTGTGGGAAATGGGAGAATACTTGTAGCTTTGCTGGAGTGTTCTTTGCCTCCACCTGGTGGCCAGGAGTTGAATTCCCACTAGGAATTTAATGGATTCATGGACTCTCCAAGCCTTTGGAAAGAAAGACTCAAATTATTATGACCTTAAAGGGATAGTAAACACCAAAAATGTTATGGTTTAAAAAGATACATAATCTCTTTATTTACCATTCCCCAGTTTTGCATAACCAACACTGCTATTGAAATATACTTTTTACCTCTATAATTACTTTGTATCTAAGCTTCTGCTTACTGCCTCCTTATCTTAGATCTTCTTGCATTTCAGTGTGTAAGAACAATGATATCTATATAAAACACATGAACTAACGCCGTCTAACTGTGAAAAACTGTCATATACATTCAGATAAGAGGTGGCCTTCAAGGGCTTAGAAATTAGCATATGAGCCTACCTAGGTTTAGCTTTCAACTAAGAATAAAAAAGAACAAAGCAAGGCGGGGCGTGTCCGATCAGCAACCAAGATGGCTGCTCTCTAATTCTGGCTTAATGGAGTAGTTGCTAAAACCGGTGTTTATCCCTCCTTATACCACACACTAAGTCTTTCCCCAACGATGTGAAGTTCATCTATATGTGTGGAGCTGCCTTAAACAAGTTTTATCTCAGATTTCAGCCAAGCAGACTGGATTAGAGGAGGTACGCAATGGAGGCCTATCAACAGCATGGACCTTCATCTAACCCCACTATTCTATTCTGACAAGTCAGATTAAATATCTAAAAACAGCTAAAGGTGCTATCTAACCCCAATTAGCCTACCATTCTGATAGTTGAAGTAAAAATCAGCGGGTGTCCTACCTGAGACTGTACTGTCTATAAAGCAACATGGAGTCTCTTGGGAAATGGGAGTCTGAAACCCTGCGACTAATTGATATTCACCTTGTGACACTGGAAACGGAGCTCTACATCTTAATAGAAGCAGTGCAACGCTATCCAAGTAATCTGCTACGGCATGATATTCTGCAGTAGCTTAATGATCCCACTGACAGTAAAAATATATGCTTAAAAGCAGATGGAGTAGAATTCAAACATCCGAGTGACGACACAACATGTTCTAATGGGCCCTCTACAGTGCAGTCCTTGCACATGGCTGGGGTATCTGGGGACTTTTGCAATAGGGCTGCCGAATAGGATTAGGAGGAACTAGAAAATCTGACATTGCGACTGCTGATGGGACTAACTCATTTCTTGAGAAGCGCTACTTAGATCCGCTCAATCCACGATGGAAGGAGAGCAAGGGGATAATTGCTAGGCCACTTGGTCCATTACCCCTTCCTATGTAAACGCCTTCTTACCCGGGACTTTTTGTGGAACTCTAAGACACATCTTGCCGACTGATGTTCTTTCCCCTTTTGATTTATGGAGGTCACTATGGGACCCAGGAAAGCTTCCCCTTTGCAGCAGTTTCCATATTTGATTTACTGGTAAAGATTCTGGAGGCTGACTGTTGAAAGAATAAAATCCAATCCCAGCGAATCACCTACCTATACCTTTTGTCATCCCAAGTTTGCAGGCTGTTTCTAGTTTTTTATTTTTGTTTTTTATATTGGTTATACTGATTGGTTTGCAGTCTTTTTTATACTCGTGATCTAAGGCTGATATGGCATATATCCATTTTAATAATAATTTAGCATATATACATTTCATAATGGATCTATATCGCATAGATTGCTCATATTCAAAGATAATAAGTCACTAAGTCTGATTATGTATGCTATCCTACCTCTTCAAAACAAGGTTGACGTAACATAGTTACATATTTGACTACCTCCTTATATGTTTAAGCAATGCATTGGAAAGTCCATAGCCTCATATCTCAGAGCCTCCCTCCTTCATCTAGACATGGTCTAAAATTATACATTATGCTTACTACCAACAGCAGCTACCTTAACATGTTAGAATCTCTATCATTATTTTTACTGAGTCCAGTGCTATGTGCTGTAACAAATAGTTAGGCTGTATGTCTCCGGTCTGTGGCTATCTATATGATTCATACACCCCTATAGCTTCCTAAACCAATATAACAGTAATAGCAAAGTAAATCTTAATATTCCGCCCCCAACTTGCTATAGGTGGAAATAACATTGTTATGTAAACTCCTCACTGTCCTGCTACTTAAACCTGTCCTGCTGTTGGCGGCCGAAACAACAGGTATAGCTGTATTCATTTTATAAAAGTGCAGTGAGGACACGTTGGGCACCTTTAAAGATTTTAAATTGCTATACTGCTTATCTTAATAAATCCAGGATCACTAAGAGATCATTAAGAGACTGGATTAGAACTGTTTTCTTTTTAATTTGTGACACTATGATAGTATGCCAACTCCTCAACTATTGACTTCACATAACACAGCTAACCACATCCATACTGCCTTCCATTCTCCTATAATGGCTATGTGGGGTTACTAACTTATCTCTCTATGCATTCTGTTATTATATCATGCCAGCTATATCACCATATGTTTCACTGCTATGTTTTTCTTTCTGTCCTCAACTACAGCCCTAAGGGTCCAAGAGAGGCTCTATATGTTCCCTTTATGCTATAAGCCCCCTACCATATCCCCCTACTGATAAAATTAAAAGTTCAGAGTCCAAAAGAGGCCAATGTTTCCCTGTCGGGGATTTCTTATTTATAAGTTCTGATGATCAACAAAAGGGGTTCATTATATTATACGTGTTAGAAACTAAAAACATTTTTTACTACTTGGAACACGAGTGGTCCCCTTTAGTTAATAGCTTCCCTCTGTGGCTTTACTCTATTTACAGCACTACAAGGTCCAAAAGTGGCCTTATATAACATCTGGAGGGTGTGTAGTCCGACTAGCAAACACTACGTTTAATGGTATTCATTAAATCCAATGTCATATAAATATGTTATATTCATCTTGTTTATTTTCTAATGATTGTATATCTGGAAATAATATCTCTGTACAAACTATGTTGACATTCATAATGCTTTGAATTAAACTTCAATAAAAACATTTATAAAAAAAAAAGATCAAAGCAAATTTGATGATAAAAGTAACTTAAAGTTGTTCAAAATGATATGCCCTATCTGAATCATGAATGTTTAATTTGGACTTTACTATCCCTTTAAAGTAGGGTTTCTATATTTCTTGTTGATGAGAATGTTTTAAATTATTTATTTAAAATGAGATCACACACAGACGTTTCACCATAATAGGCCCTTTCTTTATTTGTATATTTTTTCTTTAATATCAATATTGATCTGACCCTCAAAAACAAGTCAGCTGAGTGGCAACCTTACCTTAACCCCTCTGAAATGAGACATCAACAACAAAGAGTATGAACATTTTTATATTTTATTAAACAATTTTGTAAACAATAGTGACTGCATGTTTTTTTCTAAATCCTATAGTCAAAAGTAGAAGGGGTTATTCTCTTTAAACAAGGGCATTTGGGGTACAGTTATGTAACTTTGATCTGCATAGGGGCTCCCATGAGCCTCTACTCAAACAAATGCACATTTATTTAAACAATATGATCACTATTACCAAAACCTATATAGGTGCTTTATTATAAAGAGGGACTTCTTGGGGGTATCTAGGTCTTTTTGATAGCCTATTTTAATAGCTTAGAGACGCCCTTCATTAAACAAGTGTGTGTGTTTTGTAATTTTTTTAAAAATCGTGCTTTCACTTTATACCCCCAAAACACATACGGCCAGATTACAAATGGAGTGCTATCTTTAGCACAAGGAGCGTAAATGCGATCGCAAGATCGCAAAGTTCTTTATACTCAAATTCATATTATAAGTGATATGCTTTTCTTTCATGTAATTGGCAAGAGTCCATGAGCTAGTGACGTATGGGATATACATTCCTACCAGGAGGGGCAAAGTTTCCCAAACCTCAAAATGCCTATAAATACACCCCTCACCACACCCACAATTCAGTTTTACAAACTTTGCCTCCTATGGAGGTGGTGAAGTAAGTTTGTGCTAGATTTCTACGTTGATATGCGCTTCGCAGCATGCTGAAGCCCTTTTTTCCTCTCAGAGTGCAGTGAATGACAGAGGGATGTGAAGGGAGTATCACCTATTGAATGCAATGGTCATCCTAACGGGATCTATTTCATAGGTTCTCTGTTATCGGTCGTAGAGATTCATCTCCTACCTCCCTTTTCAGATCGACGATATACTCTTATATACCATTACCTCTACTGATTCTCGTTTCAGTACTGGTTTGGCTATCTACTTTATGTAGCTGAGTGTCTTTTGGTAAGTATGTTTTCTTTTATTTATGACACTCTCAGCTATGGTTTGGCACTTTATATGTAAAGTTCTAAATATATGTTTTATACTTATATTTGCCATGATTCAGGTTAATCAGTATATTTCCTTCTTACAGACTGTCAGTTTCTTTTTTGGGAAATGCATATGAATACATTTTTTTCTTACCTGAAAATTTTTCAACTTGACTTTCTTTCTAAATTGCGGGTTGTTAGGCTCGCAGGAGCACAAAATGCTATAATTTATTGCGTCATTTTTGGCGCAAGAGTTTTTTGGCACGAGAATTACGTTTGTTGACGTAATGACATAATTTCCGGCGTCTTAGTTGGCACCGAGAGTTTTCACGTAGTTGCGTCATCTATGACGCTCGTGTTTGTTGCAGACGTCTTTGGCGCCAAAAAAATATTTTGTCAATTGTGGGCGTCATGCCAGATTTTTTACATTATTTAAGTCATTCTGGTTTCCAGAGGCTTATTCTGTTTGCATTTTTTCCCATTCCTGAAACTGTCATATAAGGAAATTGATAATTTTGCTTTATATGTTGTTTTTTTCTATTACATATTGCAAGATATCTCAATCTGACCCTGTATCAGAATCTACTTCTGGAAAGCTGCTGCCTGATGTCGGTTCTACCAAAGCTAAGTGCATTTGTTGTAAACTTGTGGTAACTGTTCCTCCGGCTGTAAGTTGTGTTAGTTGTCATGATAAACTTTCAAAAGCAGACAATATTTCCATTAGTAATAGTCCATTACCTGTTGTTGTTCCTTCAACATCTAATGTTCAGGATATTCCTGTTAATGTGAGAGAATTTGTTTCTAATTCTATTCAGAAGGCCCTGTCTGTTATACCACCTTCTAATAAACGTAAAAGGTCTTTTAAAACTTCTCATAAATTTGATGAATTTTTAAATGACCGACAGCATTCTGATTTATCTATCTCTGATGAGGATCTATCTGGTTCAGAAGATTCTGCCTCAGATATTGACACTGACAAATCTTCATATTTATTTAAAATGGAGTATATTCGTTCTTTATTAAAAGAGGTGTTGATTGCATTAGATATGGAGGAGTCTAGTCCTCTTGATATTAAAACCAGTAAACGTTTAAATTCAGTTTTTAAACCTCATGTAGTTATTCCAGAGGTTTTTCCAGTTCCTGATGCTATTTCAGATGTAATTTCTAGGGAATGGGATAGTCTGGGTACTTCATTTACTCCTTCTTCAAGGTTTAAGAGACTGGACCCATTGCCGACTGATAGATTGGAGTTTTGGGAAAAGATCCCCAAAGTTGATGGGGCTATCTCTACTCTTGCTAAATGTACTGCTATTCCTATGGCAGATAGTACTTCTTTTAAAGATCCTTTAGATAGGAAGCTTGAATCTTATCTAAGGAAGGCTTATTTATGTTCAGGTCATCTTCTTAGGCCTGCTATGTCTTTGGCTGATGTTGCTGCGGCTTCGACTTTTTGGTTGGAAACTTTAGCGCAACAAGTACCAGATCCTAATGTGTATAGCATTGTTAAACTAATTCAACATGCTAATAATTTCATTTGTGATGCCATTTTTTATATCATTAGAATTGATGTCAGGTATATGTCTTTAGCTATTTTAGCTAGAAGAGCTTTATGGCTTAAATCTTGGAATGCGGATATGACTTCTAAGTCAACGTTGCTATCTCTTTCTTTCCAAGGTAATAAATTGTTTGGTTCTCAGTTGGATTCTATAATTTCAACTGTCACTGGAGGTGGAAGGGAGCCTTTTTGCCTCAGGATAAAAAATCTAAGGGTAAATTTAGGGCTGCTAACCATTTTTGTTCCTTTCGTCAGAATAAGGAACAGAAACCTGACCCTTCCCCTAAAGGAACGGTTTCCAATTGGAAGCCTTCTCCAGTCTGGAATAAATCCAAGCCTTTTAGAAAATCAAAACCAGCCCCCAAGTCTGCATGAAGGTGCGGCCCTCATTCCAGCGCAGCTGGTAGGGGGCAGACTACGATTTTTCAAAGATGTTTGGATCAATTCAATCCAAAATCATTGGATTCAGAACATTGTTTCTCAATGGTACAGAATAGGTTTCAAGGTAAGACCACCTGTGAGAAGTTTTTTTCTCTCACGCATTCCAGTGAACCCAGTAAAGGCTCAGGCTTTCCTGAAGTGTGTTTCAGACCTGGAGTCATCTGGGGTAATTGTGCCAGTTCCATATCTGGAACGGGGTCTGGGGTTTTATTCAAATCTGTTCACTGTTCCAAAGAAAGAGAATTCTTTCAGACCAGTTCTGGATCTAAAAATTTTGAATCGTTATGTAAGAATACCAACATTCAAAATGGTGACTATAAGGACTATTCTGCCTTTTGTTCAGCAAGGGCATTATATGTCCACAATAGACTTACAGGATGCTTATCTTCATATTCCGATTCATCCAGATCACTATCAGTTCCTGAGATTCTCTTTTCTAGACAATCATTACCAATTTGTTGCTCTTCCTTTTGGCCTAGCAACAGCTCCAAGGATCTTTTCAAAGGTTCTCGGTGCCCTTCTCTCTGTAATCAGAGAGCGGGGTATTGCGGTGTTTCCTTATTTGGATGATATCTTGGTACTTGCTCAGTTTTTACATTCTGCAGAATCTCACACAAATCAACTAGTGTTGTTTCTTCAAAAACATGGTTGGAGGATCAATTTACCAAAGAGTTCCTTGATTCCTCAGACAAGAGTACCCTTTTTTAGGATTCCAAATAGATTCAGTATCCATGACTTTGTCTCTAACAGACAAAAGACGTCTGAAATTGGTTTCAGCTTGTTGGAACCTTCAGTCTCAGTCATTCCCTTCAGTATCAGTTAAAATTAGATGTGTCAGGGAGCTCAGTTAACAACAGTTAAAGGGACAGTATACACTCATTTTCATATAACTGCATGTAATAGACACTACTATAAAGAATAAGATGCACTTATACTGATATAAAAATCTAGTATAAAACTGTTTAAAAACTTACTTAGAAGCTGTCAGTTTGGCTCTGTTGAAAAGGTAGCTGGAAAGCCCACTGCAAGTGGCAAATAAGACACTCCCCCCCTCCCCCTGCTTTTGCATATGAAAAGACCCTTTACACACACAGGAGCAAGCTGGAGATGGTAGCTGACAGTATTCACAAAAAACTTTGGGGCTTGGTTAGGAGTCTGAAAATCAGAGCAATGTTATTTAAAAATAAGCAAAACTATACATTAATTTAAAAAAAACACTTTATGGACTATATAAATAGATCATCTACAAAACATTTATGCAAAGAAAAAATGAGTGTATAATGTCCATTTAAAGCCTGCCCACTAATCACACTCCTCACAAAGTGTGAAAGATTGGGTAAAAACAAGAATAAGAAGATTGTGGGTGGCGCCACTAAAGGCTAACTGTAGGAGTAATAAAATTGGATAAATAATTTATAGTAGTGAATAAAATATCAACAATACCAATTTATTAAGGTTGAATATTAAGAATAGAATAAAAAAGTCTACTAGAATGCTTATGTGAAATGACAATTATTGAATTCAGTATCGCCAAACTATCCCAACTCAATAATTCATGAGCAATAATTTAAGAGTATCAAATATAATATATAAATGAAAATAATTTAATATTGATACATAAAATTATAGAACATAAGAACATATAAAGCTATAATTGCACCGGTGCCAAGCTCTAAAATATTCAATTAAACCTATATTCAATTTCATAAAAACCTAAAAGACCATTTCATAAGACATAACATTGATAAAAAGCTAAATACATAGACATAAAATAAGTCAATTAATAAAAACTTTGAAATACGGTGAGAATTAAACAATAAGACAAAAGCAAAAGTTATTAGAGAATCAAATGAAGCAGCATCTCACAATGTCCCTTTAAATAACCTTGCAGCGTTAATGTTTATGTTATTTTCGTTTGCTCCTGTTCCGGATAAAAGTAATGATGTTGCAACATACAATAACAATCCAAATTGTTTGTATCAACTCAGTCTTAAACAGCCCAGACTGATCTTTTCAATACTATTGTGAGCAAGCTGGATATGAATCAGAGCGATATTGGCAGGCTCCTAAATTTGCAGTTCTTACCTACTCACCAGGCAATCCCTCGGTGTGACACAATCCAGTTCCAATGTTAAATAACCACCGGGCTATCTCCTTAACAATTGGACCTCCTCAATGTACGGTAAGAAAAAGTCAGCAGCTTCTTAGTTCCGCTATGAGGGAAACTCCATATATTATGTTAGTCGGTTTGTGGAAAGTCAGTGCGCGCACTTTTTTTGAAATTACCGCTCCTACCGTTCAACAAATCAGCCTTCCTTCTTGCTTTGTTAGTTCAAGCTAGTGATCCTGGCTTAATGGTATGGTTCTGGGAGCACAGACACAGTAGCTGTTCATACGAGGCTCTCAATCAGCCTCTCCTTGCTTTGCAAAAAGAACTCACAGGTGCTGGGAAATCAGTTCATCCACGCGTATCGGCTCTCATGGGGCCTTTGTCAAGATAACTGTTCCCATAGCTTATTCTCCTAATAAAGGCTGCAAAATTAACCCCTTGTTGGTCAAGTTGCATAGATCATCAAGTCAATTTCTTTCTTAGTGACTTTTCTTATCAGATAGTATTAGTGTCCTTATTCATTTGTTGAAGATTTTTCTAATTTCTATTCCAAATTTGCAAGGTTACTGTCTGTGGTAAACAATATATATATATATATATATATATATATATATATATATATATATATATATATATATATATATTAAATCTGCAAGGTCTAATAGTTAATACATGAGGTACATTTCTTAACCATAAAAACAGATTTCATTTCTCACCATTTACGTTTCTTTTCAAAAGGGAAAAGAGAAATTAATTAGATTAAATATCCACTAAAAATATCTAAAAAAAAAAAAATATATCTAAAGAGATCTGTATATATTTATGATCTTTTCAATACATAAAAAATATGTTTTTAACTGTAAAATTCAATCTAAATGTGACATGATATTAGCTGAGACCCTTCAGAACCCCTTTAAGTATATAATATACTAAATATTCTATATACTAGCAAAAAACGACTCCTATGTAACAAGTTAGTCTTTAAAATTCATATATTATAAACAGTTAATGAGTTAATTATACAACATTAATTTTTAAAAAAGTTTTAAAAAATTAATTAAAATACCTAATGAGCTGAAAAAATCAACAATAGTGAATTAGAGGCGGACCAATCTAAAAAATCTAAAAAATCTAAAGAATAAAAAGTAAATAAACAATGGGGAGTTTGACGATGGACACAGGGATAGATTTCCATTAGTCATGATCAAATGAGTCTATTCAAATCAAGTTCACTATTTAAACCTGATGGGTGTAACTTGCCAAAATTATAGATCAGTTCTGCTTCTTGTCTTAGGAGCTTCCTCTCCATATCACCCCTTCTCCCATCTGCATGCACTTTTTTTATTCCCCAGTATTTCATACAATTTAAATTTCCCTGATGTTTTTCATCAAAATGTTTATATAGTGTTGTATCTTTCTTATGATTTTCAATACTTAGGATATGCTCCCTAATCCGGACTCTGAGTTTTCTACTTGTTTGGCCTAAGTATAAAAGATTGCAATCACATTTAATTGCATAGATTACATTTTCATCTGAACATCTAATAATCCCATTAATTTTGTATATTTTCCCTGTTTTGCTTGATTCTAGACCCTTCAATTTGCTACTGTATTTACAGGACTTACATGAATGGCACGGGTAAAATCCCTCTATTTTATTCCCTTCAAGGTCCTTAATCCCCTTATTTACCATTGAAATTTTATTTTTCTTGAATTGGCTAGGTGCTAATAGATTTTTAAAATTTTGAGCTTTTTTATAAATAAATATAGGGTTTCTGCTTATATTTGGGCCAATTAGGAGGTCTTTTAACAATAAATGCCAATGTCTGTTAACCACTTTTTAAAAAAGTTTGTGTTGGGATGAAAAGGTAGTTATTATTGGTATGTTTAATTCCTCATTACTTGTGTCATTAAAACTTTTCCTTTCAGGGGGCCTCTTTTCTTCATCCAACCTGGACTGTGATTTCAACAGATGCGAGTCTTTCAGATTGGGGAGCTGTCTGGGGATCTCTGACAGCGCAGGGGGTTTGGAAATCTCAAGAGGCCTCTTCTGGCCTCTTCTGAAGAGAGAACCGTTTATTTGTTTTCAGACAGACAATGTCACAACCGTGGCATATGTCAAACATCAAGGTGGGACTCACAGTCCTCAAGCTAGGAAAGAAGTATCTTGGATACTTGCATGGGCGGAATCCAGCTCCTGTCTAATCTCTGTGGTCCATATCCCAGGTATAGACAATTGGGAAGCGGATTATCTCAGTCGCCAGACTTTACATCCGGGAGAATGGTCTCTTCACCCAGATGTGTTTCTTCAGATTGTTCAGATGTGGGGGCTTCCAGAAATAGATCTGATGGCTTCTCATCTAAACAGGAAACATCCCTGATATCTGTCCAGGTCCAGGGATCCTCAGGCGGAAGCAGTGGATGCGTTGTCACTTCCTTGGAACTATCAACCTGCTTATATCTTTCCGCCTCTAGTTCTTCTTCAAGAGTAATTTCCAAAATCATAATGGAGCGTTCATTTGTACTGCTGGTGGCTCCAGCATGGCCACACAGGTTTTGGTATGCGGATCTTGTTCAGATGTCCAGTTTCCAACCTTGGCCACTTCCGTTAAGGCAAGACCTTCTATCTCAAGGTCCATTTTTCCATCAGGATCTCAAATCATTAAATTTGAAGGTATGGAGATTGAACGCTTAGTGCTTAGTCATAGAGGTTTCTTTGACTCAGTGATTAATACTATGTTGCAGGCTCGCAAATCTGTGTCCAGAAAGATTTACTACCGAGTTTGGAAGACTTACATTTCATGGTGTTCTTCTCATAAATTCTCTTGGCATTCTTTTAATTCCTAGAATTTTACAGTTTCTTTAGGATGATTTGGATAAGGGTTTGTCTGCAAGTTCCTTGAAAGGACAAATCTCTGCTCTTTCTGTTCTGTTTCATAGAAAGATTGCTAATCTTCCTGACATTCGTTGTTTTGTACAGGCTTTGGTTCGTATCAAGCCTGTCATTAAGTCAATTTCTCCTCCTTTGAGTCTTAATTTGGTTTTGAGAGCTTTACAGGCTCCTCCATTTCAGCCTATGCATTCTCTGGACATTAAATTACTTTCTTGGAAAGTATTGTTTCTTTTGGCCATCTCTTCTGCTAGAAGAGTTTCTGAATTATCTGCTCTTTCTTGTGAATCTCCTGATTCTCCTTTTCTGATTTTTCATCAGGATAAGGCGGTTTTGCGGACTTCATTTAAATTTTTACCTAAAGTTGTGAATTCCAACAACATTAGTAGAGAAACTGTTGTCTCTTCATTGTGTCCTAATCCTAAGAATTCTTTGGAAAGATCTTTATATTCTTTGGCTGTGGTAAGAGCTTTAAAATATTATGTTGAAGCTTCAGAAAGACTTCTAGTCTATTTGTTATCTTTTCTGGTTCTAGGAAAGGTCAGAAGGCTTCTGCCATTTCTTTGGCCTCTTGGTTAAAGCTTTTGATTCATCATGCTTATTTGGAGTCGGGTAAATCCCTGCCTCAGAGGATTACGGCTCATTCTACTAGGTCAGTTTCTACTTCCTGGGCTTTTAAGAATGAAGCTTCTGTTGATCAGATTTGCAAAGCAGCAACTTGGTCTTCTTTGCATACTTTTACTAAATTCTACCATTTTGATGTTTTCTCTTCTTTAGAAGCAGTTTTTGGTAGAAAAGTTCTTCAGGCAGCTGTTTCAGTTTGATTCTTCTGCTTAAAATTTCAGTTTTTTTCATTATTAAGATTAAAACTTTTTGATTTGGGTTGTGGATTCTTTTTTCAGCGGAATTGGCTGTCTTTATTTTTATCCCTCCCTCTCTAGTGACTCTTGCGTGGAGTTCCACATCTTGGGTATTTGCTATCCCATACGTCACTAGCTCATGGACTCTTGCCAATTACATGAAAGAAAAGATAATTAATGTAAGAACTTACCTGATAAATTAATTTCTTTCATATTGGCAAGAGTCCATGAGGCCCACCCTTTTTGTGGTGGTTATGATTTTTTTGTATAAAGCACAATTATTCCAATTCCTTGTTGATGCTTTCACTCCTTTCTTATCACCCCACTTCTTGGCTATTCGTTAAACTGAATTGTGGGTGTGGTGGGGGTGTATTTATAGGCATTTTGAGGTTTGGGAAACTTTGCCCCTCCTGGTAGGAATGTATATCCCATACATCACTAGCTCATGGACTCTTGCCAATATGAAAGAAATGAATTTATCAGGTAAGTTCTTACATAAACTATGTTTTTTAATTAAAGCAAAAAAACTTGCGGTAATTTACGTTCCTCATATTTTCTATGGGAGCTGTTGAGCAGCAATGTCCACTCATATTACAAGTTGCAAGTAAATGCAATCGCTCGAACACAATCTCATTTAAAGCTCAAACTTCTTACACGACCTGAAAGGTCACATTTAGAGTTTGACCACAGGAAACAATTGCATTAAACTACTCTATTAATTCTTAAACCACCACATCCCAACATCACAAACTACCCTCTACACTATTAACCCTTAAACTGCCACACCCCCACCTGTAAACTACCCTACTACTCTATTAACTCCTAAACCCCCACGTCTCAAAATACTGTTCTACACTATTAACACCTAAACCGCCACTCCCCCACCACAAACTACCCCACTACTCTATTAACTCCTAAACCCCCACATTAGAAATTTTCCCTCTACACTATTAACCCTTAAACTGCCACAACCCCATCACAGAAACCACAAACATCTAAACCCACACTCAAATCCATATTACAAGTGACATGCTTTTTAAATTACCGCAAATTTATTTGCGCAAACTCACTGTAATTTACGCCCTCCATATTTTCTATGAGCGGTGTTGAGCAGCAATGTCCGCTCGTATTACAAGTCGTAAGTAAATGCAATCGCTCTAACACAATCGCATTTAAACCTCAAACTTCTTACACAACCTGAAAGATCGCACTGGCCACTGGAAACATAATACATAAAAAAAACTATACTAACACTAAATCACAGCAATTAAACAAGCTTTTTGTAGGGCATTGTCCTAAAGTGACTTAGCTCTTTTTCAATAAAAAAACAAAAAAACAATACCATCCTACAAGTAACCCCCCCCCCCTAAAAAGGCTAGCTTAAAAAAATTGCCCATTGCCATTTGACTGAGCATTACCCTTAGAAAGGCATTTAGCTCTTTTTCTGCCCAAAATAAAAAAAAAAAAAAAAATAGAATCTAAAAAAAAACCACCCATAAAAATCCTAACACTAAGCCCCAAAGATGGTACTCACCAAAATTGAACCTGGGCGGCGGCGCGCCATCTTCATCCCGGCAAACAGCAATTTGTGTTCAAATGCTATGGGGTCAATCCGATATAAATCGTCGCCCGCAAAAGCCGGCGACGCCAATATTTGCGCGGATTTGGTATCACATATACGGCGTAACCTAGAAGTTACGCCCGTATATTTCTGCCGTCGCCCGCAGTTTTTTGGGCCATAGGCAGGTATACCAAACCCACGCAGTTTGGTATCCAATATGCAGCGTAAGGACTTACGTGGCGAAAATGGAGAAAACTTACTCCATTTTCACCTCGCCACAAAAAGCAGCCGTAAGAAGCCTTACGCTGACTATTGGAGCCCCGTAACTCCCTAAACTAACTAGAAAATAAACCTAACACCTAACGCATGCGCAATGTCTATCTCCCTGTCAACCGCGATCTGCTAAAATAAACCTAACACCTAACGCATGCGCAATGTCTATCTCCCTGTCAACCGCGATCCCCCCCCCCCCCCGAAATCCCTAATAAAGTTATTACCCCCTAAACCGCCGCTCCCGGACCCCGCCGCCATCTACATAAACTAACCCCCTACTGTGAGCCTCTAAAACCGCCGCCATCTACCTTATCTATCCCCTAATCTGACCCCTTACACCGCCGCCACCTATATAAAAATTATTAACCCCTAATGTAAGCCCCTTACACCGCCGCCATCTCTATTAAAATGATTAACCCCTAATTTAATCTACCTACCCCGCCGCCAGCTATATTATCTATATTAACCCTAAGTATATTATAGTTAATATAGGTATTACATTATATATATTAACTATATTAACCCTAATTATATTAGGGTTAATATAGTTAATATAGTTACTATAGTATTTATATTAACTATATTAACTCTATCTAACCCTAACTACATTTATATTAAATTAATCTAATTCATTTATAAACTAAAATATTCCTATTTAAATCTAAATACTTACCTATAAAATAAACCCTAAGATAGCTACAATATAATTAATAATTACATTGTAGCTATGTTAGGGTTAATATTTATTTTACAGGTAAATTGTTAATTATTTTAACTAGGTATAATAGATATTAAATAGTTATTAACTATTTAATATCTACCTAGTTAAAATAATTACCCAATTACCTGTAAAATAAATCCTAACCTAAGTTACAAATACACCTACACTATCAATAAATTTAATAAACTACTAACATCTATCTAAAAATACAATTAAATTAACTAAACTAAATTACAAAAAAAAACAAACACTAAATTACAAAAAATAAAAAAAAGATTACAAGATATTTAAGCTAATTACACCTATTCTAAGCCCCCTAATAAAATAATAAACCCCCAAAATAAAAAAAATTCCCTGCCCTATTCTAAATTTAACAAATTTCAAAGCTCTTTACCTTACCAGCCCTTAAAAGGGCCTTTTGTGGGGCATGCCCCAAAGAATTCAGCTCTTTTGCATACAACAAATACAATACCCCCCCCCCCATTACAACCCACCACCCACATACCCCTATTCTAAACCCACCCAAACCCCCCTTAAAAAAGCCTAACACTACCCCCCTGAAGATCTCCCTACCTTGTCTTCACCACACCGGGCCGAACTCCTGATCCGATCCGGGCGATGTCTTCCTCCAAGCGGCAAAGAAGAATTCTTCCTCCGGCGACGTCTTCCTCCAAGCGGCAAAGAAGAATTCTTCCTCCGGCGACGTCTTCCTCCAAGCGGCAGCAAAGTCTTCATTCTTCCGGCGGCATCTTCAATCTTCTTTCTTCGCTCCGCCGCCGCGGAGCATCTATCCCGGCCGACTGCTGAACTTGGAATGAGGTACCTTTAAATGACGTCATCCAAGATGGCGTCCGCCGAATTCCGATTGGCTGATAGGATTCTCTCAGCCAATCGGAATTAAGTTAAAAAAATCTGATTGGCTGATTGAATCAGCCAATCAGATTCAAGTTCAATCCGATTGGCTGATCCAATCAGCCAATCAGATTGAGCTCGCATTCTATTGGCTGTTCCGATCAATTAGATTAATTTAATATAAATGTAGTTAGGGTTAGATAGAGTTAATATAGTTAATATAAATACTATAGTAACTATATTAACTATATTAACCCTAATATAATTAGTGTTAATATAGTTAATATATATAATGTAATACCTATATTAACTATAATATACTTAGGGTTAATATAGATAATATAGCTGGCGGCAGGGTAGGTAGATTAAATTAGGGGTTAATCATTTTAATAGAGATGGCGGCGGTGTAAGGGGCTTACATTAGGGGTTAATAATTTTAATATAGATGGCGGCGGTGTTAAGGGCTCACTTTAGGGGGTTATAGATATAATATAGCTGGCGGCGGGGTACGGGAGCGGCGGTTTAGGGGTTAATAACTTTATTAGGTAGCTTTTTTATTGTTAGGATAGTGAGGGGGGATAGCGGATAGAGGGTTAGACAGTGCGGGCTATGTTAGGGAGGCGTGTTAGACAGTGCGGGCTATGTTAGGGAGGCGTGTTAGACAGTGCGGGTGTTTTAGACTTTAGTCAGGTTTTATAGGCGCCGGCAGATTCTAACGTGGCGCAAGTCACTGGCGACGCCAGAAATTTGTACTTGCGCAGATTTCTGGACATCGCTGGTTTGTGAGACTTACGGCACGTTAGCATCTGACGGCGACCTATATGGGATGGCTCGAGTTGCGAGCTGAAACTGCGGGCGACGCCGGTCTCCTCGCTTGCGCCGCAAACTGCGATCGATATCGGATCGCGCCCTTTATGTGCAGATTGGTTTGTGATTAGTTAACAGGGGTCATTTTGTTTTGGGTGACAAGGAAATCAGGGAAAAATAAAAACATAAAACAGTAAATTAATTTCACAAAATACACTTTCAATATTCATTGCAAAATTCTTCTCAGATGAGAAGGTAAATTACATTTTCTGCTTACTGTGAGAGCACTTGAAGCCAAGCATTTGCAGACAGCTTAGCAAATGTGTAAATGTAATGCAACCTATATTTTATACTAAACAGTCTGTACAGGGTTCAGGGCATTTAGTTGAGCACATGCTTGAATACATGAATATTAAATAAATTCTAAATGCCTTGAAACAAGAATCTTGACACCAAAAGTCATGCATTCTATATTTTGTGCCACAAAAATTGATGGGCTATTATAATAGCTTAGATACCATTAATTTAAGAAATTGTGTCTGTGTGTTTTCACTTTATGGTCATAAAGACTTAGGGACCGATTTATCATCGGTCTGTCAGACATGATCCACTCAGCGTTTCATGTCCGACAGACATCGATGAATGCCGACAGCATATGCTGTCGGCATTTATCATTGCACAAGCAGTTCTTGTGATCTGCTTGTGCAATGCCCCCCCTGCAGATTCGTGGACAATCTGCCACTAGCAGGGGGTGTCAATCAGTATGATCGTATAGGATCGTGTGGATTGCAGACCATAGCCTCAGAGTTAAGGAGCAGCAGGGGCCGTTCAGTCATACTTTAGGTTTATTTGAGGGCCCAGAATGTGAAAATATATTTTAAAAATGCTTAGGTTTGTCACATTTTGGTATTATTTTGATGTTGCGTAGTGATCAGGTGTCAGTTTGACCAGAAGTCATGTATTCTGTTTTTTGTCACATACATTTTTTAGATTTCTTTAGTCTTACTACCTTTTAATTTGAGGCCAAATAGACTATCATTCTCCAGCTTATTCAAGGCCCTGGGAAATATGAAACTTGGTTTGGCAAAACAAAAATGCTTAGGCATAGATTTAACAAGAGGTGAGCGGACATGATTCGCTAAATGCCGACAGTATACGTTGGCATTTAATATACGTTGGCATTCTAGTGAAATGCTTGTGCAATGCTGCTCCCTGCTCACCAGCGGCCAATTGGCCACTAGCAGTGGGTGTCACTCATCCCGATTGGATCGGATTGGGATGATTTATGTCCGAGAAGTTAAGGAGCCGCGGTCTTACGACCACTGTTTCTTAACTTGCGTTTCACAAAACTCATAACAAAAATGTTACAAAGTACACTAACAGCCATAAACTACCTATTAACCCCTAAACCGCCACCCCCGCATCGCAAATACAATAATGAACATATTAACCCCTAATCCGCTGTCAACCCACCCACATCACCAACACTAAATAAACCTCTTAACCACTAAACCGCCGGCCCCCGATATCGTAAAACACTAAATTAAACTATTAACCCCTAAACCTAACACCCCCTAACTTTATATTCAACTTACAATATAACTACCTTAAAATAAATAAAAACTTACCTGTGAAATAAAAAAAACCTAAGCTTAAACTATAAAAAACCCAACATTACTATTTAAAAAACGAAAATAAACGAAAAATAAAAAAACCTAAGTTTCAAAATGATAAAATCCTAACACTAAGAGAAAAAAGAAAAAAAACTAACATTACCACATTTTTTTATATATATATTGGGGTACCAATGCATTCCTATTAGTTGAAATATTCAAATCAGCCAATAGGATGAGAGCTGCTTTAATCCTATTGGCTGATTTGAACAGCCAATAGGATTTTTTTATTTCTTGAGGGTTTTTTTTTTATAGATTAGGGATTTTTTTATGTTTTAATGGGCACATAAGAGCTGATTGCCCTTTTAATGGCAATGCCCATACAAATGCCCCTTTTGGGGCAATGGGCAGCTAGGTTATTTTTCGACTTAGGTTTTTTTTTTATTTTGGGGGGTTGGTTGGGTGGGGGGTTTACTGTTAGGCGAGACTGTATTTTTTTTAGGTAAAAGAGCTGTTTAACTTAGGGCAATGCCCTACAAAATGCCCTATTAAGGGCTATTGGTAGTTTATTGTTAGCTTAGGGGGTCTTTTTATTTTGTGGTGGCTTTTTTGTTTTTATAGGGCTATTAGATTAGGTTTAAAAAATTTTTTTTTATAATTTCGGTTATTATTTTTGTAATCTTAGTGTTTGTTTTTTTTTCAGAATTTTAGTGGGGTTTTTTTGGTAATGTTATTTTTTTTTTTTTTTCTTAGTGCTAGGATTTTATAACTTTGTAACCTTTATTTTAGTTTTTAAATTAGTAATGTTAGGCTTTTTATAGTTTAAGCTTAGTTTTTTTATTCCACAGGTAAGTTTTTATTTATTTTAAGGTAGTTATATTGTAAGTTTAATTTAAAGTTAGGGGTGTTAGGTTTAGGGATTAATAGTTTAATTTAGTTTGTTGCAATGTGGGGGGGCAATGTTTTAGGGGTTAATAGTTTTATTATAGTAGTTGCGATTGTGGGGGCCGGTGGTTTAGGGGTTAATAGCTTTATTATAGTAGTTGCGAAGTGGGGGGCCGGCGGATTAGTGGTTATTAGGTTTATTTAGTGTTGGCGATGTAGGGGCAGCAGTTTAGGGGTTAATAACTTTATTTAGTGTCAGCGATGTCAGGGGGCGGTGGATTAGGGGTATTTAGACTAGGGGTTTATGTTAAGGTGTTGGGTTTTTACATAACTTTCTTTTTCCCATAGACATCAATGGGGACTGCGTTACAGCGATCGTCATTCCGCCATTTTTCTCTCCATTATATATATGGTATATGGGGGAAAACATGCATGAGCACGTCAAGTCAGGCCTTGGCTTTTGGAAGGAAGCATTCTTTGTGAAACGCCCGTCAGGGGTTCGACAGGAGCAGCTCTGTCTCTCCTTGTTGTTTAACTTTTAACCGCTTACCAAGTTTACTTAATGGCTTGCTGATATACCTATACTTATGCTACTTTTCAGCCTTCAATCTTAGCTGTAATCATTAAAAGTAATATAGCCCTCAGATTGTAAGGGCTTAGTATATATTTGCTTGATATATAGTTTGTTGGCTGTTAGAAAAATATAGCAGATACTTATATCAGCACTTGTGATATTTATAATTCACCTGGTTTAAGTGTTTTTAATTCTTTTTGCTCAAGCTATTGTATGCATGTGTGTTCCTAGTCTAAATAAAATATAGAATGTATGAATGAGATGGAACGTTTTAAGGAACATTTCTATACATAATCCACCATATTATATGCAGAGTGTATTATTAATCCATATTTGAGGAGCTTGTTTCTAAGTACTTAATTGTATCTTTTTCTAGTTGTCAAAAGAAGGTTTTTGTGTAACTTATAATGGCAGCGCTATGGAAAATGTGGTAGCGCTAAATTATTTTTGTTATTTTAGCACACAACTTGAAAATCTTTGTGTATATTTCTGGATTCTCAATATTTTGATGCCCAATTACTGACTGACCTCTTAGCTTTTTACCTTGTCCTGCCTTTGAAAATAAATCACTCTCAAATCATCTTCTGCACAAACTAAAACATGTAACTAACATAGGTAACCATCTTTTACATTTACATTGACTTTGAAATGATCTAGCAAAACTTATATGTAAACAACATGTTGTCCCAGTGATGTTGATCATAATGTATTCATTGACTTGAAACACAATCCTATTAAACTATATATCCATTTTAGGTTGCTAGACCACCAGGCTTATTTTCTGCATAGAGCTAGCATCCAAACCAGAGGTCGCCAACCAGTGGTCTGTGGACCACTGGTAGTTCACAAGAAGATGTTGGTGGTCTGTGACACCATCAGCAGGAATTAATCTCCTCTGATGGTGTCACCTCATCACGCCGCAACTCCCTACAGTGCCTGGCTGGACATCAGTGAAAAATGACGGAGGAGGAGTTTAATTACAATCTCCCTACACAAGTTGCGTAGTACTGCGCAACTTGCGTAGCTAGATTGTATTTTCCGGCGTGCTGCTCAGAGGAAGATGCTTCTATTCTACAGACAGCAGAGTTTAGTATAGTCTTGGCTTGAAATAGTGGAATTAAAGTATATAAAAAACAAAAGTTATGCTTACCTAATAAATTTATTTATTTCTAGACACGGTGAGTCCACAAAATCATCACTTACTGTTGGGAATATTACTCCTGGCCAGCAGGAGGAGGCAAAGAGCACCACAGCAAAGCTGTTAAGTATCATTTCCCTTCCCACAATCCACAGTCATTCTACCGAAGGAAAATGGAGGAAGGGAAATAACACAAGGTGTAGAGGTGCCTGAGGTTAAAGTTAAAAATAACTGTCTTAAAATGAAGGGCGGGCCGTGGAAAGAAAGAAATTTATCAGGTAAACATAAATTTTGTTTTCTTTCTTAAGACATGGTGAGTCCACAGAATTATCAATTACTGTTGGGAATCAATACCCAAGCTAGAGGACACAGATGATTAGGGAGGAACAAGACAGGTAACCTAAACAGAAGGCACCACCGCTTCTCCCAAAGGAAGCCTCCGCTGAGTCAAAAGTATCAAATTTATAAAATTTTGAAAAAGTATGCAGAGAGGACCAAGTTGCAGCCTGGCAAATATGTTCCACAGAAGCTTCATTTTTGAAAGCCCAAGAAGAAGATACAGCCCTAGTGGAGTGAGCTGTGATTCTCTCAGGAGGCTGCTGTCCAGCAGTCTCATATGCTAAATGTATTATACTTCTCAACCAGAAAGAAAGAGAAGTAGAAGTAGCTTTCTGATCTCTACAGGTCCCAGAGAAACAAACAAACAATGCAGACTGGCGAAAGTCCTTAGTCGCCTGCAAATAGAACTTAAGAGCATGTACAAAATCTAAATTGTGTAACAAACATTCCTTATTAGAAGGAGTATGACAGAGAGAAGGAACAACAATTTCCTGATTAATATTTCTATCCGAAACAACCTTATGAAGAAAATCAAACTTGGAATGCAGAACCGCCTTATCTGCATGAAATATGAGCTAAGGCGAATCGCACTGTAAAACTGAGAGTTCTGAAACTTAGCAGAAGAGATAGCAGTAAGGAACAAAACCTTCCAAGATAACAACTTAATACCTATGGAATGCATTGGCTCAAATGGAGCCTGCTGCCTAACATTAAGAACAAGATTAAGACTCCAAGGTGGAAAAACAGATTTAAACACAGGCCTGATTCTGCCCAAGGCCTGACAAAAGGATTGCACATCTGGCACGTCCGCCAGATGCTTGTGCAGCAAAATAGATAAAGCAGAAATCTGACCCTTCAGAGTATTGACAGACAAACCTTTATCCAGACCTTCCTGAAAGAAAGATAGAATTTTTGGAATCCTGACCCTACTCCAAGAGAATCCTTTAGATTTACACCAATGAGGATATTTATGCCATATCTTATAGTAAATCTTTCCAGTAACAGGCTTACGAGCCTGAATCATGGTCTCAATGACCGACTCAGAAAATCCATGCTTAGATAGAGTTAATTGTTCAATCTCCAAGCAGTCAGTTTCAGAGAAACGAGATTTGGATGAAGTAAAGGACCCTGAAGAAGCAGGAGCTATTAGAATCACTGATGCTCTCTCCTGCTTGATCCGAACAATGACTCGTGGCAGGAGAGCAAACGGAGGAAAAAGGTATGCCAACCTGAAGTTCCAAGGGACTGCCAGAGCATCTACTAAGAAGGCCTGAGGATCCCTTTACCTTGAACCGTACTTTGGAAGCTTGGCATTCTGTTGTGACACCATCAGATCCAATTCCTGTACCCCCCATTTGAAGGTTAACCTGTAGAACACCTACGGATGGAGTTCCCACTCCCCAGGATGAAAAGTCTGTCTGCTCAGGAAATCCGCTTCCCAATTGTCCACTGCCGGAATGTGGATGGCAGATAGGTAGCAATTGTGAGCCTCCGCCCACTGAATGATTCAAGTCATCTCCTTCATGGCTAAGAAACTCTGAGTTCCCCCCTGGTGGTTGATGTAAGCCACTGATGTTATGTTGTCTGTCTGGAACCTAATAAACCGGGCTAAGGCCAGTTGAGGCCAAGCCATCAAGGCATTGAAGATCGCTCTCAACTTCAAAATATTTATGGGAAGAGTAGATTCCTCTTGAGACCAAAGACCTTGTGCCTTTATTGAGTCCCAGACTGCTCCCCAGCCCACCAGGCTGGCATCCGTGGTCACAATCACCCATGAGGGTCTCCAAAAGCATGTCCCCTGAGACAGATGTTCCTGAGACAGCCACCACGGAAGAGAGTCTCGTCGCCTGATCTAGAACTATCTTCTGGGACAGATCTGCATAATCCCCGTTCCATTGGCTGAGCATGCATAACTGCAGAACTCTCAAATGGAATCGGGCAAATGGAACTATGTCCATGGAAGCCACCATCAGACCAATTGCCTCCACGCATTGGGCCACTGATGGCCGTAGAGCAGACTGTTGAGCTAGGCAAGAGGAAAGAATCTTGGTTTTTCTGAATTCCGTCAGAAATATCTTCATAGATAGGGAATCTATAATTGTTCCTAGGAAGACCACCCTTGTAGCAAGAACAATGGAACTCTTTCCTAAATTCACCTTCTATCTGTGAGCATAAAGAAAAGACAACAAGATCTCTGTGTGAGATTTTGCAAGTTTAAAGATGGTGCCTGAACCAGAATTTCGTCCAGATAAGGCGCCACAGCAATTCCCCGAGACAGAATCACTTCCAAAAGAGCCCCCAGGACCTTTGAGATAATTCTAGGAGCTGTGGCAAGGCCAAATGGAAGAGCCACAAACTGAGTGTTTGTCCAGAAAGGCAAATTTCAGAAATTTGTGATGATCCCTGTGAATGGGAACATGGAGGTATGCATCCTCCTTCAGGTCTATTGTCGTCATGAACTGACCCTCTTGCACTAACAGAAGAATGGAACGGATAGTCTCCATCTTGAAGGACAGCAAAATGAGAAACTTGTTGAGACACTTCAGGTTTAGAACAGGTCTGAAAGCTCCCTCTTTTTTGGGAACCACAAACAGATTGGAATAGAACCCTAGACCCTGTTCCTATACTAGAACTGGAACTATCACTCCTAGGAGGGAAAGATCCTGTACACATTTCAAGAATGTCTCTCTTTTTATTCGGTCTGCAGATAAGGTGGAACATTTCCCTGGGAAGAAAAGTCTTGAATTCTAATTTGTAACCCTGGGACACTATGCCCAAAGCATATCTTGTATACATGCTTGGGAAAACTGAGAGAGTCTGTCCCCCACTTGATTCATTCCCCGATCTGGGGCAACCCCTTCATGCTGACTTAGACTCAGCTGCGGGCTTCTTAGATTGCTACCCCTTGTTCCAAGACTGACTGTGTTTCCAAGAAGGCTTGGACTGTTCCTGCATAGAAGAGGAGGATGAAGACTTACCTCTGAAGTTACAAAAGGAACGAAAATTACTCTGACGTCCTTTCAGCCTATTCTTCTTATCTTGTGGCAGAAAAGATCCTTTAACACCCGTGCTATCGGAAATGATTTCCCTCAAACCAGGTCCAAACAAGGTCTTACCCTCTTAAGGAATCACTAAACGTTTAGATTTGGGTGAAACATCCGCCGACCAAGATTTAAGCCACAATGCTCTACGCGCCAATACAGCGAAGCCAGATATTTTAGCTCCTAACTTGATGACCTGTAAAGATGCATCAGTAATAAAGGCATTGGCTAACTTAAGAGCCTTGATCCTATCCTGGATCTCCTCCAAAGTAGTCTCAGCTTGAAGAGACTCAGACAATGCTTCAAACCAGCAGGCTGTCACACTTGTCACAGTGGCAATACACACTGCAGGTTGCCATGGGAGACCTTGATGAACACGCATCCTCTTCAAGTAAGCCTCCAGCTTCTTGTCCATTGGGTCCTTGAAAGAGCAACTATCCTCTATAGGAATAGTATTTCTCTTAGCCAGAGTAGAAATCGTCCCTTCCACCTTGGGCACCGTCTGCCATGACTCCTTAAAGGAGTCAGCCACCGGAAACATCTTTTTAAACACCGGGGAAGGAGAAAATGGAATCCCGGCTTCTCCCATTCCCAAGTAATAATTTCTGTAGCCCGGTCTGGCACAGGAAACACGTCCACAGAGGAGGGAACATCAAAGTATCTATTTAATTTACTAGATTTCTTGGGATTGACAATGACAGAAGTCTCTGAGTCATCCAAAGTAGTCAAAACCTCCTTTAACAGTACACAGAGGTGTTCAAGCTTAAACCTGAAGGATACAACTTCGGTATCAGAAGAAGGCATTACACTGTCCAAATCTCAGATTTCACCCTCAGAAGCTACTGATGTATCTTCCTCTTCAGATTTATGAGAAAGAACAACTTGGGTAGCCGGAACTGGATCAGAAACCTTACCATCTGATTCTTTAATTTTCTTCTTGCGTCTTCCCCGAAGCATGAGAATGGCAGCCAACACCTCAGATACCGCAGAGGATACCTGGGCGGCAATTTCTGTCTGCAAAAAAACTCCTCCAGGAGATTGCGAGGAACCACAGGGCACTGCATATGAGGTTGTTAAAGCATGGGACGTTTGAGGAGAAAGCTGCGGCATTGCCTGAACAGCATCAACCTGAGAGAGTGGAGGCTCAGCAACAAAAAGTCTATCTTTATACATTAAAGTCCTCTCAATACAAGATGAACAAAAAGGCAAAGGAGGTTCAACTTGACTATCTAGGCAAAGCTTGCATGTAACAGAAGGCACAAACTCTGGGTCCATACTGCAATTAAAAATTAAACACAATAATCAAAAAAGTTTTTTCTTTAAGTACTGTACATGTAAAACGAAGACTGTAATACAGGATTTGAAGTTATAATCTTTAATTGCCCCCAATGATCTCGTTGTTAAGTGAAATATTGGAAAAAAGAAATCAACCAGAAACCTCTACACTTCAGCATTACTGCTGAGATGCCTACCTGCCCCCTCTGCAGTCCGGAGTTAGTGATTGCGATTCTCTGATCCTGAATCTCTGCAGGGAAGCAACCTTTAGAACGGAACTACCGCCTCAAAGAAAGATCTGCATCTCTTATTATGCCAGAGGCGGTCCCGGTGGCCATTAAAACACTATGAATCAGAACTTCATTCCACAATGAAGCAGGGCCTTGCTCCTGAAAAAACAAATTCAGGACATAAGTCCCATATAAAGTGCAGTATACCTGTAGTGCCAATGTCTCTTCTTTCTTGTAAAGTAACAAAAATGGCACTTACCTGCACCCCTGGCTGTCTGGTAGGAGGACAGATCACTCGGTGTGAGAGGAAGCCACTCCTCACAGAGACCTGTGAAAATAAGAAAGGACAGAGTAAGCCTACTCTGGCTTTCTGTTACAAAGGCAGCAACTTGTTAAGACAATGCAGTGAGACCCACCCCACAAGTTCCTAACTGCTTGAAAGCTACCACTGCCCTACTGAAGAGACTAACTTGGAGTACAGCTAGACCCTCTCAAGCTAGGAAAGATCAGAGCAAGCCTGCCCTGGCTTTCAAAATAATAAAATCTCTATTGAAGAATTCAGACACCAAAACTTCACCTCCTCCTTGCACCAAAGGCAAAGAGAATGACTGGGGATTGTTGGAAGGGAAGTGATACTTAACAGCTTTGCTGTGGTGCTCTTTGCCTCCTCCTGCTGGCCAGGAGTGATATTCCCAACAGTAATTGATAATTCTGTGGACTCCCTGTGTCTTAAGAAAGAAAAAGAAGGTCTCTTTGTAGTAGTTTTCCTAATTCCTTGAGATGGAATTACATCACTGTTTGTCTTCCTCCCCTCTGTCTTCTTCTTTTTTTTATTAAATATTAATTATTTTTCATTCTAATAATTTTCCTGCGCACAAAGCCATTCCACCTGAATTCCAGTAACTGTCATCCAGCAGATCAGCCATATCCCATGAGTATAATAGTAATTAACATTAACATCAGTCGTGGTTAGCTCACATCCATATTGAGAGCTTTATGATATAAACTTAATTTATGGCTCCAATGTCAGTCCATGATCATAAGTAGTTTTGAATAATTCCTAACTGGGGGGAGGTAACTTGGAAGTCCTGTGGTCCTTTTAAATATAATTCTCCCCCCCCCCACCCTTTTTGCCTCTCTGTTTCCAGCTCAAATGTTGGCACTTACCCTTCATCAGTCATTTGTCATTTGGAATAAGTATTCTCTCAGTTCTGTCATTCAGTTAGTTAAATCCAAAAAATTATTCTTAAAAATGTGTAAATATATACATAATGTAAACTTTGCTATGGTTATACTACTTAAGTACAGTATGTGTGTGTGTGTGTATATATATATATATATATATATATATATATATATATATATATATATGAGATAGTCTCTGAGGAAGAAGGATGCAATTATCTTGAGCCTTCAAAACGCGTAAGACATGAAATATAGACTTTTCCAGGATCATTGCACACATTAAGTGCTCCGGTTTTGTAAACCGAGTTTTATACTGGATTGAACCCAAGAGGGTTTTTGCTACAGACAATAGAAACTAAAGTGTACAATGTCACTTTATTTAAAATATGCTTAAAGATTACCTCATATGACATTGAGGTGCTTAAATGTTTCTTATATATGTACTGTACGTTCAATCAATTTTTGTCTTAAAACGGTATAACACTATTTATGGCTTATTTCTTTTCTATCTATATAATCATCATTGAGAGACACCCAGGAATACCTTAAAGTCTACTATACCCCAAGGAACACCAAAGGAACAACAGTGGAATCCTGTGAAGTTTGGCAAGAAAAGACCAGCAATTCACAGATCCATCACTATCCTTAAAGGGTCAGTTCAACAGCGCACCTCCCCTGAGCTCACCACTTACCACATAAGATTAGGGTAACTTCTCGTAAGTAGTCAATTCAGAATATTTCCACTAGGATTTTAAAGTTTATACACCATTTGAAGTGTTAAGCATACCTTTAATTAAGATTTACACTGGATATATAAATGAACTGCCATTCTATCATCTATAAATCTTTTTATTATTTTAAAAGTTTTAAACTTTTTATTAAGGAATTCAAAAGTATACATTATCATTTGAAGATATACATATCTGAAATATGGCTTCAAAATATAAACAATTTCAAAACAAGTTTGCAGACAGAGATTTTCCCTGCTACCTGGGAGGTAATAAAAGTACCAATTTGCATGCAGTTATCTAAGAATGGTTACCATGATATCTAGCATTCCGTTTCTTAATTCAAAAAAGAGAAAATAAAAATGTCTTTTAGACTTACATATGTGTCTTGACCATTTGTCTTAGTTTATGTTATTTGGGGTGTCAAGTCCTGCATTCAGATATTTCTCCCATATGAAGCATATGGAGTTATAGTCATCTTTTCGGTTAGTCTGTCCGTAATGATATTTTTCTAATTTTAGGGTATGTGTACCTTTCCATATAGCTACTGAAGTGAGGTCTTTCCAACTCAGGGGTATTAGTTTTTTTGCAGAGTTGACCATTATTGTCAAAAGTGTTAGCCTAAGTTTACATGTTATTTTAGGGAAAAGGTTAAAGAGAAAAGTCCAAATATTAAAAGGTAAGGAGATGTTCAGTGCCCGTTCAATTTCCTTTTTGATTGACTCCCAATACCTTTTAGATATTGGGCATTGCCACTAGATGTGGAACGGAGTTCCACTATCCTGGCAGCCTCTCCAGCATGTTGCTTAGGCATTAGGGAAAAGCTGGTGGAGATGAGCAGGGGTATAATACTGTAACAGGTGTGTGAAAGTTCATTAGTAACACTGCTTTCAACAAGTCTATTGTGAGCATAATTCATGAATAGATTTTCCAATATATTAAAAGTATGGTTACCAAATAAAAACTTGAGTGTTTCATTTTTAAATATATGTAATAACTCATGGCTTAGGGTTTTACATATATTTTATTATGATTTTAATATACTAGTCAGTTGTCATGAAAATATGTAGAACTATTTACCCCTGGCAACATATGGTAGTTCAAATTTAGTCAGACATGACTTTAAAAATAACAAATACCTTCATTGCAATGAATAAACAAAATAAGCAGCTAAAGCTTAGAAAATATGAACTGGAAAAAATAAATACTCAGCTTACCGAGATTTAAGTAACAAGCAGGGGAATATTGAAGAAAAAGCTCACAGTCAGAGAGGCACAATCCTTTGCTTGGGAGAGAGAGCACTAAGCAGAGACGCTGCAGCAGCTGCTGGAAGCAGGGTGTGTGAGACACAGCTGATGAGGCTTGTGGGAGAGAGAGCACAAGGCAGAGACGCTGCAGCAGAGGTTGAGAGCAGCGTGTGAGAGACACAGTGGATGTGGCTCGTGGGAGTGACGTCACCCGGTAGTCAGCTGGAACTGAAAGTCCACTACAGAGCAGGAGAGAGTAGCAGGCTCCGGATCCAGGGAGAGAGAGAGAAGCAGGCAAATTTCCCCAGAATCCACAGGAGAGAAACTAGCTTCACAGGTGCAAAAGGGATTAGCTCACAGGAAGTTAATCCAGGCTGGATACATCAATACCAAGCATTGGTGTGATGTATCCAGTGTGATTTATATGCACCTGAGGAAACCGCCCCTTAAAAGGGGTATAATGTTACAGGACCCCCCCCCCCCCCCCCTTAAGAGCAACCACTCCGTGGGTCAAGGTCTGGGACGATCCGGGAATCTTCTGTGGAAAAGAGAGACCAACCTGGGAGCGGAGAGATTAACAGAAGGTTCCCAAGAATCCTCCTCAGAAGGGTACCCCTTCCAATGTACCAGGTACTGAAGACGACCAGAAACCTTCCTGGAGTCAAGGATGGCAGCAACCTCATATTCCACATCCGGAGCTATAGGCAACACAGGAACAGAAGGGTCCAAAGGATTCCGAAGTGAACTGTAGGGTTTGAGGAGTGAGACGTGAAACGTGGGGTGTACTTTAAGAGAGGGGGACAATTGGAGAGTAACAGCATTCTCATTTACTATTTTAATGATGGGGAAAGGACCAATAAAAAGTTTATGAAACTTCTTGCTGGGCACGGAGATCCGTAAGTTCCTCGTAGAGAGCCAAACAAGATCTCCAAGAACATATGAAGGAGGAGGACGATGCCTGAGGTCGTAGTATTTCTTCTGCCTCTGTTGGGCAATTTTTATAGTGTCATAAAGTTGAGAGAATGTTTCAAGCATAGTGTTAGTAAGATCATCAATGACTGGGCAGTCAGTGGTGACTTCGGGGTGTAGGTGAAAGCTCGGATGGTAGCCATAATTAGCAAAGAAAGGAGTAGCTTTTATCGTTGAATGGTAAGTATTATTATGTGCGAATTCTGCTAGGGGAAGTAATTTTGTCCAGTTGTTTTGTTGTTGGTTGGTGTAACATCTTATATATTCCTCCAACCAATGGTTTGTACGCTCCGTTTGTCCATTGGTTTGGGGATGGAATGCGGTAGAAAGCCGTTGTTCAATGTTAAGGGATGAACATAATTGTTTCCAAACCTTAGAGGTAAATTGTGAACCTCTGTCAGATGTTATAGTGTTCGGTAAGCCGTGTAGGCAGATGACATGTTTTATAAGGATATTTACAGTTTCCAGGGCGGTTGGTAACTTATAATAAGGCACAAAGTGTGCCATTTTAGTGAAGAGATCAACGATAACGATTATTGTGTTATTCTTTTCAGATACAGGTAGATCAACAATATAATCTATAGCAATGTCTTTCCACGGTCTGTCTGGAACTGGTAGGGAGAGAAGAAACCCTGTGGGTTTATTCCTATCTGTTTTACAGGTTGTGCAAACTGAACATGATTTAATGTAGTTTCTTATTTCTGTGTTTATGTGGGGCCACCAGTAGGATCTTGTAACTAAGTCATAAGTTTTGTTCATACCAGGGTGACCTGAAAGGGGAGATTCATGACAAGAGGAGAGAACTTGTTCCCTTAGTGAAGGGGGTACATAGAGTTTTGTGTCATGGTAGTATAACCCATTCTCTCCTTGTGTTAAGTTGTATAGCACTTTAGTAGTATCAGTTAGTTGTTTCTCTTTTAATTCAGTGGTTGATATGGCTAAAGTCCCCACTATGTTATCTAATGGAACTAGGGGTTTACACATCTGAATCTTAGGAGGAGGAGAAGGAAGCCTAGAAAGTATATCGGCCTTGGTATTCTTCAAAGCCGATCTATAGGTTATGATGTAATTAAATCTTGAGAAAAATAAACTCCACCTCACTTGTCTAGATGTTAACGTGCGAGATGTTTTTAGGTACTCTAAGTTGCGATGATCAGTGAAAATAATTATAGGCTCTATTGTACCTTCTAAAAGGTGTCTCCAAGTTTCAAGAGAGCTTTTAACAGCCAAGAGCTCTTTTTCACCGATATGGTAATTTATTTCAGAGGTTGTTAACACTCTTGAATAATATGCTACAGGGTGTGTCCTATTTGTTTTGGGATTCTTTTGGGACAATACAGCTCCTATAGCGTAGAATGAGGCATCAACCTCTAGTATGTACTGTTTTTGTGGATCAGGGTATGCTAGAATAGGTGCTGTAGTAAAGGAATTTTTTAGAACATTGAAGGAGTGATTTGCGTCTTTGTTCCATTCAAAAGGAACATTGGCTTTTGTCAAGTTAGTTAGGGGTTTAACTATTGCTGAAAAGTTTTTAATAAATTTTCTATAGAAGTTAGAAAATCCCAAAAACTTTTGTATATGTTTTCTGGTTTTTGGTATAGGCCAATCAAGAATGGTTTGGATCTTTGTTTTCTCCATATATATCCCTTTAGATGATATATGATACCCAAGGAAAGTGATTTCAGGGGAATGAAAGGTACACTTTTCAGGTTTCACATACAGGTGATGAGCTAACAGTCTTGAGAGGACTATCCTAACATGTTTTATATGTTCTTTTTCATTATCTGAAAATATAAGGATGTCATCCAAGTAGATAACTAGAAATGTGTCAAGGAGATCACGGAACACATCGTTGATGAACCTCTGGAATGTGGCGGGTGCATTGCACAATCCAAAGGGCATTACGGTATATTCATATAACCCGTACCTAGTACGGAAAGCAGTCAACCACTCATCCCCAGAACGCACTCTTATTAAATTATAAGCTCCTCTTAGATCAAGCTTAGTGTAAATGGATGAACCATGTAATCTTTCGATTAATTCAGGGATGAGTGGAAGACGATAACGATCTTTTTTTGTTATTTTATTCAATTCGCGGTAGTCAACGATTGGCCGTATGGTTTTATCTTTATTGGTTACGAAAAATATTCCTGCCCCTGCAGGGGAGGTGGAGGGTCTAATGAATCCCTTCCTGAGATTCTCATTGATATATTATTTTAACGTATCAAGCTCAGGTTTAGAAAGTGGGAATATGTGTCCATATGGAACTTTTGACCCAGGGATTAGATCTATGGGGCAATCATACTCCCGATGGGGTGGCAAGGTTTCTGCCTCCTGTTTGTCAAATACTTGTTTTAAATCTGAATAAACAGGAGGGATGTTAGTTTCCAAGACAGATAGAAGAGGTTGTATAGGGTAACATGTGGTGGTACAATATTGTGAATTAAATTCAAGTGTTTTTTCTGACCAATGTACGAGGGGCTGATGTTTATTCAACCAGTGTAGACCTAATACAACAGGAAAAATGGGTGAAGGAATAACGTCAAAAGAAATGAACTCTTGGTGTATGTCATGAGTAGTGACTAATAAGGGAATTGTTTGGTGTGTGATGGGTCCTGACTCTAACTGTCTTCCATCAATTAATTGTACAGAAACAGGTTTTTTCTTTGCAATAATGGGTATTTTATTTTCTTGTACAACTTTTATATCTATATAACTAGCGTAGGCTCCCGAATCTAAAACGGCCTTAAGACTGTGTCGGTTTTGTCCCCACTGTAAAGAGATAGTAATAATGAAATATGCAGGATTTTGTGCTGTTAAAGATAGTAAATGATCTGAGGTAAAATTTGTCTTACCTGATCTTTGTATCTTTAATTAAAGAAGGACAGTCAGAAACAGAATGCTCCTTTGCGGCACAATAGAGGCAGAGTCCCAGTTCTTTTCTGCGTGACTTTTCCTCAGGGGACAGGGGTCCTCTAATGAACCCTATCTCCATGGCTTCATCCTGACTCTTAAGAGAGGGTGTATAAGCTTTAGGGGTGGTAACCTTGGTATAGGAGTCTGGGGAATATCTTTCCTGTTTCCTTTCCCTAATTCTTCTGTCTATTTTTATAGTTAAAGACATAAGTGAGTCAAGTGTTTCTGGGAGATCTAGTCTAGCAAGCTCATCCTTAATATTTTCAGACAACCCTATTCTAAATTGATTTTTTAGGGAAACCTGATTCCATTGGGAATCCCTTTGCCAAATCTTAAATTCAGAGATATATTCCTCAACAGGCCTCTTATGTTGCTTTAAGTTACGCAACTTAAAATCTGCTGTGAGTTGCCTGTTGGGGTCCTCATATAAATCTGACATGGCCTTGAAGAAATCATCAATTGAATTTAGAATAGGGTCGTTATTTTCTAAGAATAAATCTGCCCATTGTCTGGGCTCACCTCTTAGGAAAGAAATGACAGTTAGTACTTTTATACGGTCATTAGGAAATGTTTTTGGCTTAAGTGTGAGAAATAATTTACAGACATTATGAAACTGCCTAAATGATTTCCTATCCCCAGAGAATTTTTCAGGAGGTGGAATTGGGGGGTCAGGAGTGTTAGTGTCAGGGGGTTTAGCTGCACTTAACCCTTCTTTAATAATATTCCTAAGTGTCAGGTTTTCTACCTGAAGTTCTCTAAGTCCCTGACTTAAAAGGTCAACTTTGTTGGATAATTCCTGGAAGAGAGCGTTTATGTCACCTGGATTCATCATCGTAGTTAAGTCAGCTGGATAAGTTAGGCTTGGTATTCTGTATCAGGTGTGTGAAAGTTCATTAGTAACACTGCTTTCAACAAGTCTATTGTGAGCATAATTCATGAATAGATTTTCCAATATATTAAAAGTATGGTTACCAAATAAAAACTTGAGTGTTTCATTTTTAAATATATGTAATAACTCATGGCTTAGGGTTTTACATATATTTTATTATGATTTTAATATACTAGTCAGTTGTCATGAAAATATGTAGAACTATTTACCCCTGGCAACATATGGTAGTTCAAATTTAGTCAGATATGACTTTAAAAATAACAAATACCTTCATTGCAATGAATAAACAAAATAAGCAGCTAAAGCTTAGAAAATATGAACTGGAAAAAATAAATACTCAGCTTACCGAGATTTAAGTAACAAGCAGGGGAATATTGAAGAAAAAGCTCACAGTCAGAGAGGCACAATCCTTTGCTTGGGAGAGAGAGCACTAAGCAGAGACGCTGCAGCAGCTGCTGGAAGCAGGGTGTGTGAGACACAGCTGATGAGGCTTGTGGGAGAGAGAGCACAAGGCAGAGACGCTGCAGCAGAGGTTGAGAGCAGCGTGTGAGAGACACAGTGGATGTGGCTCGTGGGAGTGACGTCACCCGGTAGTCAGCTGGAACTGAAAGTCCACTACAGAGCAGGAGAGAGTAGCAGGCTCCGGATCCAGGGAGAGAGAGAGAAGCAGGCAAATTTCCCCAGAATCCACAGGAGAGAAACTAGCTTCACAGGTGCAAAAGGGATTAGCTCACAGGAAGTTAATCCAGGCTGGATACATCAATACCAAGCATTGGTGTGATGTATCCAGTGTGATTTATATGCACCTGAGGAAACCGCCCCTTAAAAGGGGTATAATGTTACAGGACCCCCCCCCCTTAAGAGCAACCACTCCGTGGGTCAAGGTCTGGGACGATCCGGGAATCTTCTGTGGAAAAGAGAGACCAACCTGGGAGCGGAGAGATTAACAGAAGGTTCCCAAGAATCCTCCTCAGAAGGGTACCCCTTCCAATGTACCAGGTACTGAAGACGACCAGAAACCTTCCTGGAGTCAAGGATGGCAGCAACCTCATATTCCACATCCGGAGCTATAGGCAACACAGGAACAGAAGGGTCCAAAGGATTCCGAAGTGAACTGTAGGGTTTGAGGAGTGAGACGTGAAACGTGGGGTGTACTTTAAGAGAGGGGGACAATTGGAGAGTAACAGCATTCTCATTTACTATTTTAATGATGGGGAAAGGACCAATAAAAAGTTTATGAAACTTCTTGCTGGGCACGGAGATCCGTAAGTTCCTCGTAGAGAGCCAAACAAGATCTCCAAGAACATATGAAGGAGGAGGACGATGCCTGAGGTCGTAGTATTTCTTCTGCCTCTGTTGGGCAATTTTTATAGTGTCATAAAGTTGAGAGAATGTTTCAAGCATAGTGTTAGTAAGATCATCAATGACTGGGCAGTCAGTGGTGACTTCGGGGTGTAGGTGAAAGCTCGGATGGTAGCCATAATTAGCAAAGAAAGGAGTAGCTTTTATCGTTGAATGGTAAGTATTATTATGTGCGAATTCTGCTAGGGGAAGTAATTTTGTCCAGTTGTTTTGTTGTTGGTTGGTGTAACATCTTATATATTCCTCCAACCAATGGTTTGTACGCTCCGTTTGTCCATTGGTTTGGGGATGGAATGCGGTAGAAAGCCGTTGTTCAATGTTAAGGGATGAACATAATTGTTTCCAAACCTTAGAGGTAAATTGTGAACCTCTGTCAGATGTTATAGTGTTCGGTAAGCCGTGTAGGCAGATGACATGTTTTATAAGGATATTTACAGTTTCCAGGGCGGTTGGTAACTTATAATAAGGCACAAAGTGTGCCATTTTAGTGAAGAGATCAACGATAACGATTATTGTGTTATTCTTTTCAGATACAGGTAGATCAACAATATAATCTATAGCAATGTCTTTCCACGGTCTGTCTGGAACTGGTAGGGAGAGAAGAAACCCTGTGGGTTTATTCCTATCTGTTTTACAGGTTGTGCAAACTGAACATGATTTAATGTAGTTTCTTATTTCTGTGTTTATGTGGGGCCACCAGTAGGATCTTGTAACTAAGTCATAAGTTTTGTTCATACCAGGGTGACCTGAAAGGGGAGATTCATGACAAGAGGAGAGAACTTGTTCCCTTAGTGAAGGGGGTACATAGAGTTTTGTGTCATGGTAGTATAACCCATTCTCTCCTTGTGTTAAGTTGTATAGCACTTTAGTAGTATCAGTTAGTTGTTTCTCTTTTAATTCAGTGGTTGATATGGCTAAAGTCCCCACTATGTTATCTAATGGAACTAGGGGTTTACACATCTGAATCTTAGGAGGAGGAGAAGGAAGCCTAGAAAGTATATCGGCCTTGGTATTCTTCAAAGCCGATCTATAGGTTATGATGTAATTAAATCTTGAGAAAAATAAACTCCACCTCACTTGTCTAGATGTTAACGTGCGAGATGTTTTTAGGTACTCTAAGTTGCGATGATCAGTGAAAATAATTATAGGCTCTATTGTACCTTCTAAAAGGTGTCTCCAAGTTTCAAGAGAGCTTTTAACAGCCAAGAGCTCTTTTTCACCGATATGGTAATTTATTTCAGAGGTTGTTAACACTCTTGAATAATATGCTACAGGGTGTGTCCTATTTGTTTTGGGATTCTTTTGGGACAATACAGCTCCTATAGCGTAGAATGAGGCATCAACCTCTAGTATGTACTGTTTTTGTGGATCAGGGTATGCTAGAATAGGTGCTGTAGTAAAGGAATTTTTTAGAACATTGAAGGAGTGATTTGCGTCTTTGTTCCATTCAAAAGGAACATTGGCTTTTGTCAAGTTAGTTAGGGGTTTAACTATTGCTGAAAAGTTTTTAATAAATTTTCTATAGAAGTTAGAAAATCCCAAAAACTTTTGTATATGTTTTCTGGTTTTTGGTATAGGCCAATCAAGAATGGTTTGGATCTTTGTTTTCTCCATATATATCCCTTTAGATGATATATGATACCCAAGGAAAGTGATTTCAGGGGAATGAAAGGTACACTTTTCAGGTTTCACATACAGGTGATGAGCTAACAGTCTTGAGAGGACTATCCTAACATGTTTTATATGTTCTTTTTCATTATCTGAAAATATAAGGATGTCATCCAAGTAGATAACTAGAAATGTGTCAAGGAGATCACGGAACACATCGTTGATGAACCTCTGGAATGTGGCGGGTGCATTGCACAATCCAAAGGGCATTACGGTATATTCATATAACCCGTACCTAGTACGGAAAGCAGTCAACCACTCATCCCCAGAACGCACTCTTATTAAATTATAAGCTCCTCTTAGATCAAGCTTAGTGTAAATGGATGAACCATGTAATCTTTCGATTAATTCAGGGATGAGTGGAAGACGATAACAATCTTTTTTTGTTATTTTATTCAATTCGCGGTAGTCAACGATTGGCCGTATGGTTTTATCTTTATTGGTTACGAAAAATATTCCTGCCCCTGCAGGGGAGGTGGAGGGTCTAATGAATCCCTTTCTGAGATTCTCATTGATATATTATTTTAACGTATCAAGCTCAGGTTTAGAAAGTGGGAATATGTGTCCATATGGAACTTTTGACCCAGGGATTAGATCTATGGGGCAATCATACTCCCGATGGGGTGGCAAGGTTTCTGCCTCCTGTTTGTCAAATACTTGTTTTAAATCTGAATAAACAGGAGGGATGTTAGTTTCCAAGACAGATAGAAGAGGTTGTATAGGGTAACATGTGGTGGTACAATATTGTGAATTAAATTCAAGTGTTTTTTCTGACCAATGTATGAGGGGCTGATGTTTATTCAACCAGTGTAGACCTAATACAACAGGAAAAATGGGTGAAGGAATAACGTCAAAAGAAATGAACTCTTGGTGTATGTCATGAGTAGTGACTAATAAGGGAATTGTTTGGTGTGTGATGGGTCCTGACTCTAACTGTCTTCCATCAATTAATTGTACAGAAACAGGTTTTTTCTTTGCAATAATGGGTATTTTATTTTCTTGTACAACTTTTATATCTATATAACTAGCGTAGGCTCCCGAATCTAAAACGGCCTTAAGACTGTGTCGGTTTTGTCCCCACTGTAAAGAGATAGTAATAATGAAATATGCAGGATTTTGTGCTGTTAAAGATAGTAAATGATCTGAGGTAAAATTTGTCTTACCTGATCTTTGTATCTTTAAAGAAGGACAGTCAGAAACAGAATGCTCCTTTGCGGCACAATAGAGGCAGAGTCCCAGTTCTTTTCTGCGTGACTTTTCCTCAGGGGACAGGGGTCCTCTAATGAACCCTATCTCCATGGCTTCATCCTGACTCTTAAGAGAGGGTGTATAAGCTTTAGGGGTGGTAACCTTGGTATAGGAGTCTGGGGAATATCTTTCCTGTTTCCTTTCCCTAATTCTTCTGTCTATTTTTATAGTTAAAGACATAAGTGAGTCAAGTGTTTCTGGGAGATCTAGTCTAGCAAGCTCATCCTTAATATTTTCAGACAACCCTATTCTAAATTGATTTTTGAGGGAAACCTGATTCCATTGGGAATCCCTTTGCCAAATCTTAAATTCAGAGATATATTCCTCAACAGGCCTCTTATGTTGCTTTAAGTTACGCAACTTAAAATCTGCTGTGAGTTGCCTGTTGGGGTCCTCATATAAATCTGACATGGCCTTGAAGAAATCATCAATTGAATTTAGAATAGGGTCGTTATTTTCTAAGAATAAATCTGCCCATTGTCTGGGCTCACCTCTTAGGAAAGAAATGACAGTTAGTACTTTTATACGGTCATTAGGAAATGTTTTTGGCTTAAGTGTGAGAAATAATTTACAGACATTATGAAACTGCCTAAATGATTTCCTATCCCCAGAGAATTTTTCAGGAGGTGGAATTGGGGGGTCAGGAGTGTTAGTGTCAGGGGGTTTAGCTGCACTTAACCCTTCTTTAATAATATTCCTAAGTGTCAGGTTTTCTACCTGAAGTTCTCTAAGTCCCTGACTTAAAAGGTCAACTTTGTTGGATAATTCCTGGAAGAGAGCGTTTATGTCACCTGGATTCATCATCGTAGTTAAGTCAGCTGGATAAGTTAGGCTTGGTATTCTGTATCAGGTGTGTGAAAGTTCATTAGTAACACTGCTTTCAACAAGTCTATTGTGAGCATAATTCATGAATAGATTTTCCAATATATTAAAAGTATGGTTACCAAATAAAAACTTGAGTGTTTCATTTTTAAATATATGTAATAACTCATGGCTTAGGGTTTTACATATATTTTATTATGATTTTAATATACTAGTCAGTTGTCATGAAAATATGTAGAACTATTTACCCCTGGCAACATATGGTAGTTCAAATTTAGTCAGATATGACTTTAAAAATAACAAATACCTTCATTGCAATGAATAAACAAAATAAGCAGCTAAAGCTTAGAAAATATGAACTGGAAAAAATAAATACTCAGCTTACCGAGATTTAAGTAACAAGCAGGGGAATATTGAAGAAAAAGCTCACAGTCAGAGAGGCACAATCCTTTGCTTGGGAGAGAGAGCACTAAGCAGAGACGCTGCAGCAGCTGCTGGAAGCAGGGTGTGTGAGACACAGCTGATGAGGCTTGTGGGAGAGAGAGCACAAGGCAGAGACGCTGCAGCAGAGGTTGAGAGCAGCGTGTGAGAGACACAGTGGATGTGGCTCGTGGGAGTGACGTCACCCGGTAGTCAGCTGGAACTGAAAGTCCACTACAGAGCAGGAGAGAGTAGCAGGCTCCGGATCCAGGGAGAGAGAGAGAAGCAGGCAAATTTCTCCAGAATCCACAGGAGAGAAACTAGCTTCACAGGTGCAAAAGGGATTAGCTCACAGGAAGTTAATCCAGGCTGGATACATCAATACCAAGCATTGGTGTGATGTATCCAGTGTGATTTATATGCACCTGAGGAAACCGCTCCTTAAAAGGGGTATAATGTTACAAATACCATCTGCATATCAATTTGAGGTTCAGTTCCAAAATGGATATTGAGGAGGAAGATTTACTTATGCGTATGAATATATTGTACCATGTCTTTTTGGGAAGGGAGCTCTCAGCTTCTCTTTCCCATTTGTTAACATAGGAAGGCAATGTTTTGGAATAGTATGCTAAAATCTGTTTGTATGCCAGAGAGAGGATACCTCTGTTAGGTAGTGGATTAGTGCACGTTTTCAAAAGGGGTGAGAGAGCGGATCAAGTGGGTTGTAGATGGGTGTATGGAGAGGAAGTGTGACAATTGTAAATAAGTCAGCCAGTCTTGAAATCTATGGCCACAAGAGGTGATAATTTCGGTTTGTGGTTTCAATTTCCCGGCTGAGAAAAAAACATAGGCAGGGAGAGATTCTCTTATACCCAGTGATTGTGTCTCATTCATCTTAAAATTTAGTGGGCAGGAAGTGTTTCCTACAAGTGGAGTTAATGGCGAGTATGCCGTAGAAATATGTGTGTGTTTCTTTATTTCCTTGTCCCAGAGTCTATAGGTTTCTCGAGTTGTTATGGAAGTTGTGATCAGGAGTGACCTTTGGTTGGGAGGGAGCCAGCATTGCCCTCCTAAATTAATGTCATTAGCTAAATGATGTTCCAGCTGGACCCAGTCTTTGCTGGTAGCGTGTTTACACCAATCTACTATCCTAGTCATAAAGGTCACCAGTCTGTAGTGTTGTAAATTTGGTGCACCAACGCCTCCCAGTTCTTTGGGATGGTATAGCGTGGCTGTAGCAATTCTTGGGCACTTGTGCGCCCATATGAAAGAGGTCAACATTTTCTGTAGTTGATAGATTACCTGTTCAGGGAAGGGGATGGGTAAGGTCTGCATAAGGTATAAAATTTTAGGTAGTATAATCATTTTGACTGCATTAAGTCTACCGAGCCAAGAGAGGAATTTAGTATTCCAGGTTCTCAGCAGCGAGGCTACTTATAGTTTAAGATTCTTGTAATTTAGTGATAATGTATCTTGTGTGTTGGGCGATATATAAACTCCTATATATTGAATTGCTTTTGCCTGGGTTCTATATTGAAACTGTTGTTGAAGGCTATTTAAAGTTGTAGGTAATAAATTAACATTTAATAGTTCAGATTTAGTTATGTTTATGCTAAAATTTGAGTAAATTCCATATATTTGTAGTGAGTGTATCAGAGAGGGGACAGATGTGTCGGGATTTGTAAGGGTCATTAATATGTCATCCGCATAAAGTGTTATTTTGTATTCTGACGGACCTATTTTATGGCCAGTAATGTTTACCTTATCCCTTATGTATGATGCCAGAATTTCCATGGACAGAACAAAAAGCAACAGTGAGAGGGGGCAACCTTGCCTGGTTCGATTGGAGATTTGGAACGGATCTGAGATTGAATCATTTAGTTTAACTTTTGCTTGGGGTGTATTGTAGAGTGCAAAGATCTTTCCTATTAGGTCTTGATCAAAGCCAAATCTAGACAAGGCATGCTTTAGAAAAGACCAATCAAGCCTATCAAAGGCTTTTTCCGCATCCATTGATATGAATGCAGAATGTATGTGGTGCCGATGAGCATGTTCCATGAGAGCTAGGATTTTGGTGGTGTTGTCCCTAGTCTCACGTGTTGGCGTAAATCCGTCTTGGTTAGTATGAATGATAGAAGGAAGGACTGTATCAATACGGGTTGCAAAGATTTTAGCATATAGCTTAATGTCTACAATGAGTAGGGAAATCGGGCGAAAATTTGCTGGTGTGGTTGGTGGCTTACCCGGTTTAGGAATTACCGAGACTTGTGCCTCTAGCATAGAAGGCGGGAATGGTTTGTGTTCTGTAACTTCATTAAAGAGAAGGGCAAGGTGGGGGATTAAGACTGGGGAAAAGGCTTTGTATTTAGATGATAGGCCATCTGGGCCCGGACTTTTCCCATTAGGTAAAGTGGTTATGGCTAGGGATGGGCGAATGTTTCACAACATTCGAAAAATGGCGTGAATTTTAACACATTTGTTTGTTCAAATTGAATTTCTAATGTATACATAACATTCTAACATTCGATTTTCGAATGTTCGGTTTTGAATTTTATGATTATATTCGAAAATATTCTTTTAGAAAAATTCGAATTTAGATGCTAGAAATGTAATAGTATTTCTAATGCTTTTTCTTTAAATGTAATATTCGAATTATGCAATATTCAAATTCAAAAAATTCGAATTTATATGTTTGTAATAGTATTTCTAATGCTTTCTTTAAATGTAATATTCGAATTATGCAATATTCTATATAGAAACATTCGAAATGATGTATTTGTATCTATTATGTATCAATTTACTAGATTCCCGCCCTACCACATGAACTATTGAACTTCTGAATAGTATTTGTTAAATAGAATGTTAAATTTGAAATTTCGAATGTGGACATTCGATATAATTATAAACATTCGAATTCGAAAGTGACATTCAAAAACTGCAAATAACATTCGATTATAGAATTTTTAAGAATATTCATTCTTATCAACATTCGGATTTATAATTCAAATTTCGGTAATAACATTCGTTCTAAATTCGAAATTCAAAAATGTACACATTCGCCCATCCCTAGTTATGGCATGCTGAATTTCTTGTGTGGAAATTGGCCTTTTTAAATCCTGTAATTGGTCTTGTGTGATTTTAGGGACTTGGCAGCCGGCAATGTAGGATGTATGATTTAAGAGATGTTCTTCCGAGGGGGGAATCTTAGTTATGTTATAGAGTTCTGTATAGTATTCCTGAAAGGTGCGAAGAATTTCTTTTGTTGTATTAAGGGGATATTTATGTTGCGGGTGGCGAATCTCATATATAAATGATTTAAACTGTTCCTTTTTTAGCGCCCGGGCCAGCTCTATTGCTCTCATAGTAAAACATGCTATTTGTTTTTTTTGTGTAAGGTTTGATATTCTATATCTAAGAAATTATATAAGGCTGTGCGGGCGGTCCGATACTCTTGTTCTGTAGCTGACTCATTTGGGTTTTGTTTTAATGCTAGGTCTAATCGAGAGAACTTGTCAGTTAGATCTTTATATTGTTGGCGCAAGTTATATTGGCGTTGGGCTTTTAGTTTTATTAGCTCACCACGGATTACACATTTGTATGCTTCCCAGATCATGTAGGTATCTTTTATGGAGTTGACATTATGTGTAAAGTATTCTGTGATAAGTGCTGATAGCTTGGTCAGAGAATCTGGGTTGTTCAAAAGAGTTTCGTCTAATTTCCAGATAAATGGTTCTGAGTGCACTTCTGGCCATGAAAACCTTAACCTCACAGCTGAGTGATCAGACCATGATGTAGGTGATATGTTACAACGGTGTACATAGGGGAGGCCTTTCTGATTAGTAAATATATCATCTAACCTACTATAGGTTTTGTTAGGGTGCGAGAAAAAAGTGTAATCTCTAGTATCTGGGTGCATAAGGCGCCATGTCATATAGATGTAGGTCTTTTAAGCTTTTCCACAAAGACATGGTGGTTTTTTTGGATTCTGAGATTTTGGGGTTAGAACTGTCTTTTTCGGGTTGTAGAGGGAAATTTAAGTCACCTGCAAGGAATACAGGGCCTACCGCACGATCTAGTATTTTCCTAAACATATTTTGAAAAAAGGAGGTCTGTTTAGAATTTGGGGCATATACATTCACCAACGTTATGGGCCTACTATACAAAAGTCCTGTCAATCCCAGAAATCTGCCTTCTTTATCTCTACTAATATGAGTTGTTGTAAATGGAAGCTCTTTTTTAATTAAGATGCTGACTCCGGCCTTTTTGTTAGGCTCAGAGCTATGAAAGTGCGTGGTGTATGTTTTCCCAAAATATTTGGGTTCTTTTTGGTGTTGAAAGTGGGTCTCCTGTAGGAATAAAATGTCTACTTGTCTTTTCGACAGGTCTGACAGTGCTTTGGAGCGTTTTGTGTCAGTAAGGTCAAGTGGTGAGTAGGTTTACTTGTAAGTCATGACATCTTTACCTGTGTAATGTGGAACGATTGTCAGAAATGCAGCATATTACTTGGTACTGAGTCTGAAAACAGAAATTTTGGAAATATATTTTCCTGCAAGATAAAATATTAACAATGCAAACAGGTAGGTATATTGTGAAACTTATTTTTAAACTGAAATACAAATCTCTCCTCCTAATATAGGGCATAATGAGAGTGTTTATAGGGGAATTTGTGTTGCAAGCCCTAAAGTCATATCTAATAGTAGATCATCTATTCTGGTAAATAGGTATTATGAACTAAAAAAGTCCATTGTATTATAAACATATGCCTTAAGCGGCATAGGGAAATTGGTGGTAAGTTGTTGTCATTAAGACGTGTGTGATGTATTAACAACATTCGTCATGTCCCTTATACAAACATTTTAGACTTCAAAGTCTCAAGGTGATGTGGTGGAATTGGCAGGGCTAGGAATGTCAATACTTGGTGGTGAGGAAGTAACAGCCTTGCCTTTTTTGGCAATTACAGTGTGCCAGGATGATGACCTGCCACTTGATCTCTTAGTAGAAGGCTGTGTGGAACTAGCCGTAGATACTGTCTCTATTGGGTCAATGCCCAGGGAGCAAAATGACGGAATGTCTTCCGGTGTCTTACATATTAAGCGGGTGTTGCTCCTAAGGACCCATATTTGTGCCGGGAAGCCCCATCTATAAGTAATCTTTTTATTCCGGAGTGATGTTGTTAGGGGTGAAAATTCCTTTCTTTTTTGCAATGTTTCATACGATAAATCCTGATAAAACTGAATAACAGTTCCTCTGAAGCGTATTGGTTGGTTCTTATGCAATTGATTCAGTATCATTTCTTCCTCTAGAAACTTTTTGAATCTGATTACTATGTCTCTGGGTGGAGTTGTATCAGGGTGTTTAGGATGGAGTGATCAGTGTGCCCTGACCCATTGAATGTCAGTTGTATGTGAAGTTTCCTTTATGTGCTGGAACAAAGCTTGCAAGTAGACCGGGAAGTCACGGGGCAAGACATCCTCAGGTACCCCCTGAATTCTAATATTCTTCCGCCTACTGTGGTTTTCCAAGTCCTCCAATTTTTCTTGGAGGCCATGGATAACTTCTTGTTGGGATGAGACTTGTTCAGATAGAGTGTGAACTTCTTCTTTAAGTTGGTCTTGATTACTTTCTATAGATTCTATTTAGAATCCTAGAGTATGTATGTCTTGTGACATGATTGCTAATTCCTCCCTGATGCATGTACAGACTGTCCGCTATGTCGTGCTTGGAGGGCAGATTATAAAGCAACAATGCTGGAAGTTGTGTCTCAGGAGGTAGTGACTTTGTGTTAGAACTTAGCTGAGAATTCGGAGTAGGAGATTTTTCCGCTTGGCTTATTTCAGTATGTGGGGCCTCCGTAGGGTCTGTGACATGTAAAAATGAGGACATAGTGAGTTTTCATAGTGGTTGATTTAGCTGGTTTGTCAGCTTTGATTGTGCACCTAGATGCCATTATAAGCATAGTTAGAGTTTAGGGAGACGCTCACTATCAGAGGTGTATGAGCTTCACTGGGTTTTATCAAGTTGGCCTAGTTGCTATATCTTCAGGCGTGCTTAAATATGGCAATAGGTTATAGCTGTGATTATGATAACCAGAACAACTTTTATGGTGTTGCTATTCCCAGTATTTTTAAGGCAAATCGTATATTATGTTTGTTTGGCTGTTTGCAGTTAATACAGCTGTACAGTCCCTTCTCAATGTTTTAGGCCTAATGATCCCCAGACCTTTCCGTCAATATGTGCCAGTTCTCATTAATCTGAGGCTTTGTATATTAATAAGTGGTGTATTCGGTCTCTTGAAGGGGGGTGCTTATCATACTGTTGGCGTATGTGTCAGACAGGGTAAGTAATGCGTTTTGCAGATGGGATGTAGCAATCTTTGCAGGTGTAAGGCTTAGAATCTTACCATTCTTTTCTGCTGCCCTTACTTGTGGGGTGTCAGCTTTGGAGGTTTGTTCACCGTGTCGGTTTTCTTACACGATGTCAGAGTATGGTTTCCTCTGTGCTGGCTATAGTGTTGTGGCTGACACCGCGGCTCACTCGATGTGGAGAGTTGTCGATGGAGGTCAGGCTTCACTTCCGGTATAGGTTATGGCACAGTAACATGAAGGGCCAGGTGTTTAGCGTGATATTTATCGGGTTGCTGGCCTCAGCACTGCAAGAAGGGGTTCATTTTAGTCAGCAGGGTTTCAGGGTTCTCTTACCCACATTTTGCCACAGATATACAGTAGCTAGGTTATCACCAGAATAGATCAGTATTTGCTGGGCTTTTGCACGGAGCTCCGGTATTACACTGCTCTCATGGCAGCATCTGGCTCCGCCCCTATCATCTATAATTCTATCGTGAATTTGTTCTAACCCTTGAAAAATTATGGACTATATCGTTGCAGAGGGTTGCTTTTATATATATATATATATATATATATATATATATATATATATATATATATATATATATATATATATATATATTTCTTTGTGTGTAAAGTAACATCATCCCACCAGCAACCCATAGAACTATAATTCAATATGTTTTGTATAGGATTTTTTTTCTCATATAAAATACACTTATATAGTTATGTGATATCCATAATCAGACACCTGTGATATACACCATGTGTTAAAATATATATTGAGATTTAAACATATCTTTAGCGCCATTTTAACCCCATCTTGTCCTCTTTATCCTCATATACAGTATATATATATATATATACCGTATATATATATATATATATATATATATATATATATATATATATATATATATATATATATATATATATATATAGAGAGAGAGAGAGAGAGAGAGAGAGAGAGAGAGAGAGAGAGAGAGAGAGAGAGAGAGAGAGAGAGAATAACTCATTGTGTAAACCATTTACAAATCTAAACAAGTCAGAAGACTTGCTTTAAACCTAGAAACTCTCTGACTACACTGTTTCCAATGCAGCAAAGGAATCTGGGTAAGATATGCAAATGAGGTTCACAATGGCTCACCTTTTTACTTTTAGCCTGCTTTTTAAGACAGGCTTCCCTTTATGCCATAGCACTGCTGCATTACACAGCTTTTATGCTTAGCTAGGGTTCGTACAGTCACTTTTCGCCTCCCCATAATTTATATATATATATATATATATATATAATACCTGTTATTAGTGCCTCAAGTCGATTAAGTTCAAGTCTGGGGAATATCTTTCCTGTTTCCTTTCCCTAATTCTTCTGTCTATTTTTATAGTTAAAGACATAAGTGAGTCAAGTGTTTCTGGGAGATCTAGTCTAGCAAGCTCATCCTTAATATTTTCAGACAACCCTATTCTAAATTGATTTTTTAGGGAAACCTGATTCCATTGGGAATCCCTTTGCCAAATCTTAAATTCAGAGATATATTCCTCAACAGGCCTCTTATGTTGCTTTAAGTTACGCAACTTAAAATCTGCTGTGAGTTGCCTGTTGGGGTCCTCATATAAATCTGACATGGCCTTGAAGAAATCATCAATTGAATTTAGAATAGGGTCGTTATTTTCTAAGAATAAATCTGCCCATTGTCTGGGCTCACCTCTTAGGAAAGAAATGACAGTTAGTACTTTTATACGGTCATTAGGAAATGTTTTTGGCTTAAGTGTGAGAAATAATTTACAGACATTATGAAACTGCCTAAATGATTTCCTATCCCCAGAGAATTTTTCAGGAGGTGGAATTGGGGGGTCAGGAGTGTTAGTGTCAGGGGGTTTAGCTGCACTTAACCCTTCTTTAATAATATTCCTAAGTGTCAGGTTTTCTACCTGAAGTTCTCTAAGTCCCTGACTTAAAAGGTCAACTTTGTTGGATAATTCCTGGAAGAGAGCGTTTATGTCACCTGGATTCATCATCGTAGTTAAGTCAGCTGGATAAGTTAGGCTTGGTATTCTGTATCAGGTGTGTGAAAGTTCATTAGTAACACTGCTTTCAACAAGTCTATTGTGAGCATAATTCATGAATAGATTTTCCAATATATTAAAAGTATGGTTACCAAATAAAAACTTGAGTGTTTCATTTTTAAATATATGTAATAACTCATGGCTTAGGGTTTTACATATATTTTATTATGATTTTAATATACTAGTCAGTTGTCATGAAAATATGTAGAACTATTTACCCCTGGCAACATATGGTAGTTCAAATTTAGTCAGATATGACTTTAAAAATAACAAATACCTTCATTGCAATGAATAAACAAAATAAGCAGCTAAAGCTTAGAAAATATGAACTGGAAAAAATAAATACTCAGCTTACCGAGATTTAAGTAACAAGCAGGGGAATATTGAAGAAAAAGCTCACAGTCAGAGAGGCACAATCCTTTGCTTGGGAGAGAGAGCACTAAGCAGAGACGCTGCAGCAGCTGCTGGAAGCAGGGTGTGTGAGACACAGCTGATGAGGCTTGTGGGAGAGAGAGCACAAGGCAGAGACGCTGCAGCAGAGGTTGAGAGCAGCGTGTGAGAGACACAGTGGATGTGGCTCGTGGGAGTGACGTCACCCGGTAGTCAGCTGGAACTGAAAGTCCACTACAGAGCAGGAGAGAGTAGCAGGCTCCGGATCCAGGGAGAGAGAGAGAAGCAGGCAAATTTCCCCAGAATCCACAGGAGAGAAACTAGCTTCACAGGTGCAAAAGGGATTAGCTCACAGGATGTTAATCCAGGCTGGATACATCAATACCAAGCATTGGTGTGATGTATCCAGTGTGATTTATATGCACCTGAGGAAACCGCTCCTTAAAAGGGGTATAATGTTACAAATACCATCTGCATATCAATTTGAGGTTCAGTTCCAAAATGGATATTGAGGAGGAAGATTTACTTATGCGTATGAATATATTGTACCATGTCTTTTTGGGAAGGGAGCTCTCAGCTTCTCTTTCCCATTTGTTAACATAGGAAGGCAATGTTTTGGAATAGTATGCTAAAATCTGTTTGTATGCCAGAGAGAGGATACCTCTGTTAGGTAGTGGATTAGTGCACGTTTTCAAAAGGGGTGAGAGAGCGGATCAAGTGGGTTGTAGATGGGTGTATGGAGAGGAAGTGTGACAATTGTAAATAAGTCAGCCAGTCTTGAAATCTATGGCCACAAGAGGTGATAATTTCGGTTTGTGGTTTCAATTTCCCGGCTGAGAAAAAAACATAGGCAGGGAGAGATTCTCTTATACCCAGTGATTGTGTCTCATTCATCTTAAAATTTAGTGGGCAGGAAGTGTTTCCTACAAGTGGAGTTAATGGCGAGTATGCCGTAGAAATATGTGTGTGTTTCTTTATTTCCTTGTCCCAGAGTCTATAGGTTTCTCGAGTTGTTATGGAAGTTGTGGTCAGGAGTGACCTTTGGTTGGGAGGGAGCCAGCATTGCCCTCCTAAATTAATGTCATTAGCTAAATGATGTTCCAGCTGGACCCAGTCTTTGCTGGTAGCGTGTTTACACCAATCTACTATCCTAGTCATAAAGGTCACCAGTCTGTAGTGTTGTAAATTTGGTGCACCAACGCCTCCCAGTTCTTTGGGATGGTATAGCGTGGCTGTAGCAATTCTTGGGCACTTGTGCGCCCATATGAAAGAGGTCAACATTTTCTGTAGTTGATAGATTACCTGTTCAGGGAAGGGGATGGGTAAGGTCTGCATAAGGTATAAAATTTTAGGTAGTATAATCATTTTGACTGCATTAAGTCTACCGAGCCAAGAGAGGAATTTAGTATTCCAGGTTCTCAGCAGCGAGGCTACTTATAGTTTAAGATTCTTGTAATTTAGTGATAATGTATCTTGTGTGTTGGGCGATATATAAACTCCTATATATTGAATTGCTTTTGCCTGGGTTCTATATTGAAACTGTTGTTGAAGGCTATTTAAAGTTGTAGGTAATAAATTAACATTTAATAGTTCAGATTTAGTTATGTTTATGCTAAAATTTGAGTAAATTCCATATATTTGTAGTGAGTGTATCAGAGAGGGGACAGATGTGTCGGGATTTGTAAGGGTCATTAATATGTCATCCGCATAAAGTGTTATTTTGTATTCTGACGGACCTATTTTATGGCCAGTAATGTTTACCTTATCCCTTATGTATGATGCCAGAATTTCCATGGACAGAACAAAAAGCAACAGTGAGAGGGGGCAACCTTGCCTGGTTCGATTGGAGATTTGGAACGGATCTGAGATTGAATCATTTAGTTTAACTTTTGCTTGGGGTGTATTGTAGAGTGCAAAGATCTTTCCTATTAGGTCTTGATCAAAGCCAAATCTAGACAAGGCATGCTTTAGAAAAGACCAATCAAGCCTATCAAAGGCTTTTTCCGCATCCATTGATATGAATGCAGAATGTATGTGGTGCCGATGAGCATGTTCCATGAGAGCTAGGATTTTGGTGGTGTTGTCCCTAGTCTCACGTGTTGGCGTAAATCCGTCTTGGTTAGTATGAATGATAGAAGGAAGGACTGTATCAATACGGGTTGCAAAGATTTTAGCATATAGCTTAATGTCTACAATGAGTAGGGAAATCGGGCGAAAATTTGCTGGTGTGGTTGGTGGCTTACCCGGTTTAGGAATTACCGAGACTTGTGCCTCTAGCATAGAAGGCGGGAATGGTTTGTGTTCTGTAACTTCATTAAAGAGAAGGGCAAGGTGGGGGATTAAGACTGGGGAAAAGGCTTTGTATTTAGATGATAGGCCATCTGGGCCCGGACTTTTCCCATTAGGTAAAGTGGTTATGGCTAGGGATGGGCGAATGTTTCACAACATTCGAAAAATGGCGTGAATTTTAACACATTTGTTTGTTCAAATTGAATTTCTAATGTATACATAACATTCTAACATTCGATTTTCGAATGTTCGGTTTTGAATTTTATGATTATATTCGAAAATATTCTTTTAGAAAAATTCGAATTTAGATGCTAGAAATGTAATAGTATTTCTAATGCTTTTTCTTTAAATGTAATATTCGAATTATGCAATATTCAAATTCAAAAAATTCGAATTTATATGTTTGTAATAGTATTTCTAATGCTTTCTTTAAATGTAATATTCGAATTATGCAATATTCTATATAGAAACATTCGAAATGATGTATTTGTATCTATTATGTATCAATTTACTAGATTCCCGCCCTACCACATGAACTATTGAACTTCTGAATAGTATTTGTTAAATAGAATGTTAAATTTGAAATTTCGAATGTGGACATTCGATATAATTATAAACATTCGAATTCGAAAGTGACATTCAAAAACTGCAAATAACATTCGATTATAGAATTTTTAAGAATATTCATTCTTATCAACATTCGGATTTATAATTCAAATTTCGGTAATAACATTCGTTCTAAATTCGAAATTCAAAAATGTACACATTCGCCCATCCCTAGTTATGGCATGCTGAATTTCTTGTGTGGAAATTGGCCTTTTTAAATCCTGTAATTGGTCTTGTGTGATTTTAGGGACTTGGCAGCCGGCAATGTAGGATGTATGATTTAAGAGATGTTCTTCCGAGGGGGGAATCTTAGTTATGTTATAGAGTTCTGTATAGTATTCCTGAAAGGTGCGAAGAATTTCTTTTGTTGTATTAAGGGGATATTTATGTTGCGGGTGGCGAATCTCATATATAAATGATTTAAACTGTTCCTTTTTTAGCGCCCGGGCCAGCTCTATTGCTCTCATAGTAAAACATGCTATTTGTTTTTTTTGTGTAAGGTTTGATATTCTATATCTAAGAAATTATATAAGGCTGTGCGGGCGGTCCGATACTCTTGTTCTGTAGCTGACTCATTTGGGTTTTGTTTTAATGCTAGGTCTAATCGAGAGAACTTGTCAGTTAGATCTTTATATTGTTGGCGCAAGTTATATTGGCGTTGGGCTTTTAGTTTTATTAGCTCACCACGGATTACACATTTGTATGCTTCCCAGATCATGTAGGTATCTTTTATGGAGTTGACATTATGTGTAAAGTATTCTGTGATAAGTGCTGATAGCTTGGTCAGAGAATCTGGGTTGTTCAAAAGAGTTTCGTCTAATTTCCAGATAAATGGTTCTGAGTGCACTTCTGGCCATGAAAACCTTAACCTCACAGCTGAGTGATCAGACCATGATGTAGGTGATATGTTACAACGGTGTACATAGGGGAGGCCTTTCTGATTAGTAAATATATCATCTAACCTACTATAGGTTTTGTTAGGGTGCGAGAAAAAAGTGTAATCTCTAGTATCTGGGTGCATAAGGCGCCATGTCATATAGATGTAGGTCTTTTAAGCTTTTCCACAAAGACATGGTGGTTTTTTTGGATTCTGAGATTTTGGGGTTAGAACTGTCTTTTTCGGGTTGTAGAGGGAAATTTAAGTCACCTGCAAGGAATACAGGGCCTACCGCACGATCTAGTATTTTCCTAAACATATTTTGAAAAAAGGAGGTCTGTTTAGAATTTGGGGCATATACATTCACCAACGTTATGGGCCTACTATACAAAAGTCCTGTCAATCCCAGAAATCTGCCTTCTTTATCTCTACTAATATGAGTTGTTGTAAATGGAAGCTCTTTTTTAATTAAGATGCTGACTCCGGCCTTTTTGTTAGGCTCAGAGCTATGAAAGTGCGTGGTGTATGTTTTCCCAAAATATTTGGGTTCTTTTTGGTGTTGAAAGTGGGTCTCCTGTAGGAATAAAATGTCTACTTGTCTTTTCGACAGGTCTGACAGTGCTTTGGAGCGTTTTGTGTCAGTAAGGTCAAGTGGTGAGTAGGTTTACTTGTAAGTCATGACATCTTTACCTGTGTAATGTGGAACGATTGTCAGAAATGCAGCATATTACTTGGTACTGAGTCTGAAAACAGAAATTTTGGAAATATATTTTCCTGCAAGATAAAATATTAACAATGCAAACAGGTAGGTATATTGTGAAACTTATTTTTAAACTGAAATACAAATCTCTCCTCCTAATATAGGGCATAATGAGAGTGTTTATAGGGGAATTTGTGTTGCAAGCCCTAAAGTCATATCTAATAGTAGATCATCTATTCTGGTAAATAGGTATTATGAACTAAAAAAGTCCATTGTATTATAAACATATGCCTTAAGCGGCATAGGGAAATTGGTGGTAAGTTGTTGTCATTAAGACGTGTGTGATGTATTAACAACATTCGTCATGTCCCTTATACAAACATTTTAGACTTCAAAGTCTCAAGGTGATGTGGTGGAATTGGCAGGGCTAGGAATGTCAATACTTGGTGGTGAGGAAGTAACAGCCTTGCCTTTTTTGGCAATTACAGTGTGCCAGGATGATGACCTGCCACTTGATCTCTTAGTAGAAGGCTGTGTGGAACTAGCCGTAGATACTGTCTCTATTGGGTCAATGCCCAGGGAGCAAAATGACGGAATGTCTTCCGGTGTCTTACATATTAAGCGGGTGTTGCTCCTAAGGACCCATATTTGTGCCGGGAAGCCCCATCTATAAGTAATCTTTTTATTCCGGAGTGATGTTGTTAGGGGTGAAAATTCCTTTCTTTTTTGCAATGTTTCATACGATAAATCCTGATAAAACTGAATAACAGTTCCTCTGAAGCGTATTGGTTGGTTCTTATGCAATTGATTCAGTATCATTTCTTCCTCTAGAAACTTTTTGAATCTGATTACTATGTCTCTGGGTGGAGTTGTATCAGGGTGTTTAGGATGGAGTGATCAGTGTGCCCTGACCCATTGAATGTCAGTTGTATGTGAAGTTTCCTTTATGTGCTGGAACAAAGCTTGCAAGTAGACCGGGAAGTCACGGGGCAAGACATCCTCAGGTACCCCCTGAATTCTAATATTCTTCCGCCTACTGTGGTTTTCCAAGTCCTCCAATTTTTCTTGGAGGCCATGGATAACTTCTTGTTGGGATGAGACTTGTTCAGATAGAGTGTGAACTTCTTCTTTAAGTTGGTCTTGATTACTTTCTATAGATTCTATTTAGAATCCTAGAGTATGTATGTCTTGTGACATGATTGCTAATTCCTCCCTGATGCATGTACAGACTGTCCGCTATGTCGTGCTTGGAGGGCAGATTATAAAGCAACAATGCTGGAAGTTGTGTCTCAGGAGGTAGTGACTTTGTGTTAGAACTTAGCTGAGAATTCGGAGTAGGAGATTTTTCCGCTTGGCTTATTTCAGTATGTGGGGCCTCCGTAGGGTCTGTGACATGTAAAAATGAGGACATAGTGAGTTTTCATAGTGGTTGATTTAGCTGGTTTGTCAGCTTTGATTGTGCACCTAGATGCCATTATAAGCATAGTTAGAGTTTAGGGAGACGCTCACTATCAGAGGTGTATGAGCTTCACTGGGTTTTATCAAGTTGGCCTAGTTGCTATATCTTCAGGCGTGCTTAAATATGGCAATAGGTTATAGCTGTGATTATGATAACCAGAACAACTTTTATGGTGTTGCTATTCCCAGTATTTTTAAGGCAAATCGTATATTATGTTTGTTTGGCTGTTTGCAGTTAATACAGCTGTACAGTCCCTTCTCAATGTTTTAGGCCTAATGATCCCCAGACCTTTCCGTCAATATGTGCCAGTTCTCATTAATCTGAGGCTTTGTATATTAATAAGTGGTGTATTCGGTCTCTTGAAGGGGGGTGCTTATCATACTGTTGGCGTATGTGTCAGACAGGGTAAGTAATGCGTTTTGCAGATGGGATGTAGCAATCTTTGCAGGTGTAAGGCTTAGAATCTTACCATTCTTTTCTGCTGCCCTTACTTGTGGGGTGTCAGCTTTGGAGGTTTGTTCACCGTGTCGGTTTTCTTACACGATGTCAGAGTATGGTTTCCTCTGTGCTGGCTATAGTGTTGTGGCTGACACCGCGGCTCACTCGATGTGGAGAGTTGTCGATGGAGGTCAGGCTTCACTTCCGGTATAGGTTATGGCACAGTAACATGAAGGGCCAGGTGTTTAGCGTGATATTTATCGGGTTGCTGGCCTCAGCACTGCAAGAAGGGGTTCATTTTAGTCAGCAGGGTTTCAGGGTTCTCTTACCCACATTTTGCCGCAGATATACAGTAGCTAGGTTATCACCAGAATAGATCAGTATTTGCTGGGCTTTTGCACGGAGCTCCGGTATTACACTCATGGCAGCATCTGGCTCCGCCCCTATCATCTATAATTCTATCGTGAATTTGTTCTAACCCTTGAAAAATTATGGACTATATCGTTGCAGAGGGTTGCTTTTATATATATATATATATATATATATATATATATATATATATATTTCTTTGTGTGTAAAGTAACATCATCCCACCAGCAACCCATAGAACTATAATTCAATATGTTTTGTATAGGATTTTTTTTTCTCATATAAAATACACTTATATAGTTATGTGATATCCATAATCAGACACCTGTGATATACACCATGTGTTAAAATATATATTGAGATTTAAACATATCTTTAGCGCCATTTTAACCCCATCTTGTCCTCTTTATCCTCATATACAGTATATATATATATATATATATATACCGTATATATATATATATATATATATATATATATATATATATATATAGAGAGAGAGAGAGAGAGAGAGAGAGAGAGAGAGAGAGAGAGAGAGAGAGAGAGAGAGAGAGAATAACTCATTGTGTAAACCATTTACAAATCTAAACAAGTCAGAAGACTTGCTTTAAACCTAGAAACTCTCTGACTACACTGTTTCCAATGCAGCAAAGGAATCTGGGTAAGATATGCAAATGAGGTTCACAATGGCTCACCTTTTTACTTTTAGCCTGCTTTTTAAGACAGGCTTCCCTTTATGCCATAGCACTGCTGCATTACACAGCTTTTATGCTTAGCTAGGGTTCGTACAGTCACTTTTCGCCTCCCCATAATTTATATATATATATATATATATAATACCTGTTATTAGTGCCTCAAGTCGATTAAGTTCAAGGTTGTGCGCTATACAAGTATCCAATTTTATATATATATTTTTAGATATATACTATATATATATATATATATATATATATATATATATATATATATATATATATATATATATATATATATATATATATATATACACAAACACACATTATATAGGTTTGTACCTTTTAAAACAATTCATGTTAGTGCTCCACGGGATTCAAAATTGTGAATTTAGTGGTCCCTGAGGTCCGAAAGGTCGGCGACCCCTGATCCTAATGATTCCAGAATTTCTTTAATGAAGAGCATCCTATATTTTGAGCTTTTATGCATTATGTATTACTATTTCCCAGTAATAGTCTTTGAGTAGATAGTTCATGCTGGCATATTGAAAAAAGAACTGAAAATGTTTTTCCATTTTAATTGGGTCACTCACTTCTAACCCAGTTAAGCAGTTATGTTAGAAATGCACGTGGCCTAATGTTTGGAAATTCATCTTACATAACAGGGTGAAGGGACATGTCCAAAATGCCATGCAGCTTTCATTCTTTGTGATAGATATACAAATCATTTATTATATACCGGTATTACTAAAGGGATATACATGCCTTTAAAAAAGGGAGCTATCTCTTGGTATACTCCTATTCCATTTCCTCTGCTGTTATGTTTCAGTACTGGTTTGGCTATCTACTAAATCCCAGTTAGAAATGATCCAGAAGTTAGGTGCCTATGGGAACGTACATTTTTTATTTTTGTTTTTATTTAGGGGCACTCATTTAGCCAGTTGGGCTATATAGTTGTTACACTATTGTACTTTGTAGCCTGGGAACAGTATTTAATACAGGGAGTGCAGAATTATTAGGCAAGTTGTATTTTTGAGGATTAATTTTATTATTGAACAACAACCATGTTCTCAATGAACCCAAAAAACTCATTAATATCAAAGCTGAATAGTTTTGGAAGTAGTTTTTAGTTTGTTTTTAGTTATAGCTATTTTAGGGGGATATCTGTGTGTGCAGGTGACTATTACTGTGCATAATTATTAGGCAACTTAACAAAAAACAAATATATACCCATTTCAATTATTTATTTTTACCAGTGAAACCAATATAACATCTCAACATTCACAAATATACATTTCTGACATTCAAAAACAAAACAAAAACAAATCAGTGACCAATATAGCCACCTTTCTTTGCAAGGACACTCAAAAGCCTGCCATCCATGGATTCTGTCAGTGTTTTGATCTGTTCACCATCAACATTGCGTGCAGCAGCAACCACAGCCTCCCAGACACTGTTCAGAGAGGTGTACTGTTTTCCCTCCTTGTAAATCTCACATTTGATGATGGACCACAGGTTCTCAATGGGGTTCAGATCAGGTGAACAAGGAGGCCATGTCATTAGATTTTCTTCTTTTATACCCTTTCTTGCCAGCCACGCTGTGGAGTACTTGGACGCGTGTGATGGAGCATTGTCCTGCATGAAAATCATTTCTTGGCCCAGTCTTGACGTTTCAGCTTGTGTGTCTTGTTCAGTGGTGGTCGTCTTTCAGCCTTTCTTACCTTGGCCATGTCTCTGAGTATTGCACACCTTGTGCTTTTGGGCACTCCAGTGATGTTGCAGCTCTGAAATATGGCCAAACTGATGGCAAGTGGCATCTTGGCAGCTGCACGCTTGACTTTTCTCAGTTCATGGGCAGTTATTTTGCGCCTTAGTTTTTCCACACGCTTCTTGCGACCCTGTTGACTATTTTGAATGAAACGCTTGATTGTTTGATGATCACGCTTCAGAAGCTTTGCAATTTTAAGAGTGCTGCATCCCTCTGCAAGATATCTCACTATTTTTGACTTTTCTGAGCCTGTCAAGTCCTTCTTTTTACCCATTTTGCCAAAGGAAAGGAAGTTGCCTAATAATTATGCACACCTGATATAGGGTGTTGATGTCATTAGACCACACCCCTTCTCATTACAGAGATGCACATCACCTAATATGCTTAATTGGTAGTAGGCTTTCAAGCCTATACAGCTTAGAGTAAGACAACATGCATAAAGAGGATGATGTGGTCAAAATACTCATTTGCCTAATAATTCTGCACTCCCTGTATGTATTTGTTTAGTATGGCTCCTTTTTAATTCTAAAGCTCTATTACTCTTTGAATTTCTGCATCCATATTCTCCGTCGCGTTATTGTGTGTCGGCGCATTGAGTTTCTGCACGTCCGCTTGTCTGCATGTCAGTTTGCTGGGTTTGCACACCTCAGCTAGTCAGGATAGCACACATGCTATGCCCCCTTCAAGTAAGCATTAAAGGCCAGTTCAAAATTTACCTTCTACTAGCTCTAAGCCTGCGTTACAGAATTTTTAGGATCCTGGTTCAGCTGATTCATCCTCTGAAGATGAGATTTTCTGATAATCAGAAGTCTTTTTTTTGTTTTGTTTTGTTTAAGGTTGATCATATTAATTTCCTTTTAAAAGAAGTATTATATATTTTAGGTTTTCAGTAGTTAGTGTTGCCTGTGACTTTTTTTGTTTGGTGGGGTAGTCAGAGGCATAACTAGAAACCACAGGGTCCGGGTGCAAGAATAAAAAAATGCATAATAACCAACAAATGCCGCACAGTTACAGACTTGTATTTATTTATAAGACCACTGCTTCCTAGTTCAGCAGATAAAATGCTTTGGGCTAATATAATATTTTAAAATCATTAAATAGTCCAATACATGTTTATATATGCACAGTATATATCAGCACTTAAGCACCTCATTACATAAGGTCTGCACACACAATACATGTTTATATATGCACAGTATATATCAGCACTTAAGCACTTCATTACAAAAGGTCTGCACACACAATACATGTTTATATATGCACAGTATATATCAGCACTTAAGCACTTCATTACAAAAAGTCTGCACACAAAATACATGTTTATATATGCACAGTATATATCAGCACTTAAGCACTTCATTACAAAAGGTCTGCACACACAATACATGTTTATATATGCACAGTATATATCAGCACTTAAGCACCTCATTACAAAAAGTCTGCACACACAATACATGTTTATATATGCACAGTATATATCAGCACTTAAGCACTTCATTACAAAAGGTCTGCACAAACAATACATGTTTATATATGCACAGTATATATCAGCACTTAAGCACCTCATTACAAAAATTCTGCACACACAATACATGTTTATATATGCACAGTATATATCAGCACTTAAGCACTTCATTACAAAAGGTCTGCACACACAATACATGTTTATATATGCACAGTATATATCAGCACTTAAGCACTTAATTACAAAAGGTCTGCACACACAATACATCTTTATATATGCACAGTATATATCAGCACTTAAGCACTTCATTACATAAGGTCTGCACACACAATACATGTTTATATATGCACAGTAAATATATCAGCACTTAAGCACCTCATTACAAAAGGTCTGCACACACAATACATGTTTATATATGCACAGTATATGTCAGCACTTAAGCACCTCATTACAAAAAGCCTGCACACACAATACATGTTTATGTATGCACAGTATATGTCAGCACTTAAGCACCTCATTACAAAAAGTCTGCACACACAATACATGTTTATATATGCACAGTATATGTCAGCACTTAAGCACCTCATTACAAAAGGTCTGCACACACAATACATGTTTATATATGCACAGTATATGTCAGCACTTAAGCACCTCATTACATAAGGTCTGCACACACAATACATGTTTATATATGCACAGTATATATCAGCACTTAAGCACTTCATTACAAAAGGTCTGCACACACAATACATGTTTATATATGCACAGTATATATCAGCACTTAAGCACTTCATTACAAAAAGTCTGCACACAAAATACATGTTTATATATGCACAGTATATATCAGCACTTAAGCACTTCATTACAAAAGGTCTGCACACACAATACATGTTTATATATGCACAGTATATATCAGCACTTAAGCACCTCATTACAAAAAGTCTGCACACACAATACATGTTTATATATGCACAGTATATATCAGCACTTAAGCACTTCATTACAAAAGGTCTGCACAAACAATACATGTTTATATATGCACAGTATATATCAGCACTTAAGCACCTCATTACAAAAATTCTGCACACACAATACATGTTTATATATGCACAGTATATATCAGCACTTAAGCACTTCATTACAAAAGGTCTGCACACACAATACATGTTTATATATGCACAGTATATATCAGCACTTAAGCACTTAATTACAAAAGGTCTGCACACACAATACATCTTTATATATGCACAGTATATATCAGCACTTAAGCACTTCATTACATAAGGTCTGCACACACAATACATGTTTATATATGCACAGTAAATATATCAGCACTTAAGCACCTCATTACAAAAGGTCTGCACACACAATACATGTTTATATATGCACAGTATATGTCAGCACTTAAGCACCTCATTACAAAAAGCCTGCACACACAATACATGTTTATGTATGCACAGTATATGTCAGCACTTAAGCACCTCATTACAAAAAGTCTGCACACACAATACATGTTTATATATGCACAGTATATGTCAGCACTTAAGCACCTCATTACAAAAGGTCTGCACACACAATACATGTTTATATATGCACAGTATATGTCAGCACTTAAGCACCTCATTACATAAGGTCTGCACACACAATACATGTTTATATATGCACAGTATATATCAGCACTTAAGCACCTCATTACAAAAGGTCTGCACACACAATACATCTTTATATATGCACGGTATATGTCAGCACTTAAGTACCTCATTACAAAAAGTCTGCACACACAATACATGTTTATATATGCACAGTATATGTCAGCACTTAAGCACCTCATTACATAAGGTCTGCACACACAATACATGTTTATATATGCACAGTATATATCAGCACTTAAGCACCTCATTACAAAAAGTCTGCACACACAATACATGTTTATATATGCACAGTATATATCAGCACTTAAGCACCTCATTACAAAAAGTCTGCACACACAATACATGTTTATATATGCACAGTATATATCAGCACTTAAGCACTTAATTACAAAAGGTCTGCACACACAATACATGTTTATATATGCACAGTATATATCAGCACTTAAGCACCTCATTACAAAAAGTCTGCACACACAATACATGTTTATATATGCACAGTATATATCAGCACTTAAGCACTTCATTACAAAAGGTCTGCACACACAATACATGTTTATATATGCACAGTATATATCAGCAATTAAGCACTTCATTACAAAAGGTCTGCGCACACAATACATGTTTATATATGCACAGTATATATCAGCACTTAAGCACCTCATTACAAAAAGTCTGCACACACAATACATGTTTATATATGCACAGTATATATCAGCACTTAAGCACTTAATTACAAAAGGTCTGCACACACAATACATGTTTATATATGCACAGTATATATCAGCACTTAAGCACCTCATTACATAAGGTCTGCACACACAATACATGTTTATATATGCACAGTATATATCAGCACTTAAGCACCTCATTACAAAAGGTCTGCACACACAATACATGTTTATATATGCACAGTATATGTCAGCACTTAAGCACCTCATTACAAAAAGTCTGCACACACAATACATGTTTATGTATGCACAGTATATGTCAGCACTTAAGCACTTCATTAGAAAAGGTCTGCACACACAATACATGTTTATATATGCACAGTATATGTCAGCACTTAAGCACCTCATTACATAAGGTCTGCACACACAATACATGTTTATATATGCACAGTATATATCAGCACTTAAGCACCTCATTACATAAGGTCTGCACACACAATACATGTTTATATATGCACAGTATATGTCAGCACTTAAGCACCTCATTACAAAAAGTCTGCACACACAATACATGTTTATATATGCACAGTATATGTCAGCACTTAAGCACTTCATTACAAAAGGTCTGCACACACAATACATGTTTATATATGCACAGTATATGTCAGCACTTAAGCACCTCATTACAAAAAGTCTGCACACACAATACATGTTTATATATGCACAGTATATGTCAGCACTTAAGTACCTCATTACATAAGGTCTGCATACACAATACATGTTTATATATGCACAGTATATATCAGCACTTAAGCACCTCATTACAAAATGTCTGCACACAAAATACATGTTTATATATGCACAGTATATGTCAGCACTTAAGCACCTCATTATAAAAGGCCTGCACACACAATACATGTTTATATATGCACAGTATATGTCAGCACTTAAGCACCTCATTACATAAGGTCTGCACACACAATACATGTTTATATATGCACAGTATATATCAGCACTTAAGCACTTCATTACAAAAGGTCTGCACACACAATATATGTTTATATATGCACAGTATATGTCAGCACTTAAGCACCTCATTACAAAAAGTCTGCACACACAATACATGTTTATATATGCACAGTATATGTCAGCACTTAAGCACCTCATTATAAAAGGCCTGCACACACAATACATGTTTATATATGCACAGTATATGTCAGCACTTAAGCACCTCATTACAAAAAGTCTGCACACACAATACATGTTTATATATGCACAGTATATGTCAGCACTTAAGCACTTCATTACAAAAGGTCTGCACACACAATACATGTTTATATATGCACAGTATATGTCAGCATTTAAGCACCTCATTACAAAAAGTCTGCACACACAATACATGTTTATATATGCACAGTATATGTCAGCACTTAAGCACCTCATTACATAAGGTCTGCATACACAATACATGTTTATATATGCACAGTATATATCAGCACTTAAGCACCTCATTACAAAATGTCTGCACACAAAATACATGTTTATATATGCACAGTATATGTCAGCACTTAAGCACCTCATTATAAAAGGCCTGCACACACAATACATGTTTATATATGCACAGTATATGTCAGCACTTAAGCACCTCATTACATAAGGTCTGCACACACAATACATGTTTATATATGCACAGTATATATCAGCACTTAAGCACTTCATTACAAAAGGTCTGCACACACAATATATGTTTATATATGCACAGTATATGTCAGCACTTAAGCACCTCATTATAAAAGACCTGCACACACAATACATGTTTATATATGCACAGTATATGTCAGCACTTAAGCACCTCATTACATAAGGTCTGCACACACAATACATGTTTATATATGCACAGTATATGTCAGCACATAAGCACCTCCTTACAAAAGGTCTGCACACACAATACATGTTTATATATGCACAGTATATGTCAGCACTTAAGCACCTCATTACAAAAGGTCTGCACACACAATACATGTTTATATATGCACAGTATATATCAGAACTTAAGCACTTCATTACAAAAGGTCTGCACACACAATACATGTTTATATATGCACAGTATATATCAGCACTTAAGCACCTCATTACAAAAGGCCTGCACACACAATACATGTTTATATATGCACAGTATATGTCAGCACTTAAACACCTCGTAACAAAAGGTCTGTACAAACAATACAAGTAGGATGTAGGATACTTTCAAGTCTCTTGAAGGTCATAATAAAAAATAAAAATAAATAATTTTTAGTACACATAACTTCCTTTTAAATTAAAGTAAGTTAATTATCTTGTGGACATTTGGGGTTAACATAAAGCTGCTTTGTGGATGAATCAGGAGTTTAAATGGTGCAGATGAGATCGGAAATAGAGAAAGTGATCAGTGTGGGTACATTGCACACCAGTGCCAACCGTAGCTAATTAGCACAATATTGTGTCAGCATTTTACTGTCTGGTCAGTATGTCGTTGCCAACCCAATTCTTGGGAAGCCTCAGATAAGTTGGTATCAATGGTAACTGATGCCTCATGCTGCCCGCAAGGGGTGCGGCCAGTGTGTAAACTAATGAATGGCATACCTGAGTACTGAACAGCGAACTGCTAGCGGCTCCAGTGCATGATATGGAAATGCCAAATGTTCTAAATAAAAGTGCTTTAAATTCCCTTTTAGCTTCTGAAACAATAGTTATTGTTTGTGTCTTCAATCAAATAGCTGAGGAATAAAATGCATTCCATCTAAAAACACATAAATTACTTTTGTTTTTTTATTTATTTTATTTTTAACAGGGATTTATTTATTTTAATGATATAGCATCTGCTGTGTCATTTTATATAACTGGTACCAAGCAAATTGAGGACATACCTTAAGGGATTTACACTTTAACTATCTTCACAGGTACCTGCTACCCAAATGCTCCCACTTTACCTTTAGTTTGGTAACCCCTTTTACCCAATTTTCATATACCAATAATGACAGACACAGATTTGGCGTTAGAAAAGGTCACATTTATTAAATTCAAATCTAAATTATGAAAATTGAGCGATCCTCAACTACTAGGATAATAACATATCCTTAATCCAATTTGGATTTGAATTGATAACACAATTCATGCAACAGCATGACGAGAGAACTGGGCATCCCCACGTAACCAAGGAGCGTGACCGCGCGCAACTCAGGGGCGTCAATTTGCTAGTAACGGGCCGAAAGGTCTGCAGACTAGGAGGGCTTGTGGGTTTGACCGACAGACCAATACCCCGCCCCTTTACCCTACACACCTCCCCCCATTACTGCATTACCCACGTGCCAGGACGCCCACTTCCCGCCGCGTCATGAAATATACCACTAAAAATGCCATGATTTCTCTATGCCATCCACCAGCTATGACCGACAGACCAGTAGCTGATTTCCTGCTTCGTGGCGAAAAAACCCTTAAGGGGCGCTACACGGGCGGTCTTAATCTGAGTGGCGGAAACACCACAGCATCTGCCCTTAGCCGTGTCGCTTGTGATCGCTCTTGTGCGTGACCTCTTCCTTGGGCTAGGCTTCGTCATTTCTAGGGAGGGAGGGAGGGAAAAAGAAAATAATTATTGTGAGCTCCAAGCATTGTGCAATCATCTTTATAGGCAGTTAATTTCCTCAACTCCTGTTCATACCCCCTCTCCCCCTCCTGGCCAATCCCTGTGCTAGCCTATTTAGGATCAGCTAGTTGCAGCTTATCTACACTGCCCATCCCTTCTTCTATTGTCCTGCTATAGCTGTGCTATCCAAAGGAAGGGGCTACGCCTAGCCCCCAACCCCCTATAACCTTCCCAGTCAGTAAAGTCAATCTCCCTTAAGCTGTTCCTCTCCTATTTTAGTCGATACACTTTGCTAAGGGATTTACACTTTAACTATCTTCACAGGTACCTGCTACCCAAATGCTCCCACTTTACCTTTAGTTTGGTAACCCCTTTTACCCAATTTTCATATACCAATAATGACAGACACAGATTTGGCGTTAGAAAAGGTCACATTTATTAAATTCAAATCTAAATTATGAAAATTGAGCGATCCTCAACTACTAGGATAATAACATATCCTTAATCCAATTTGGATTTGAATTGATAACACAATTCATGCAACAGCATGACGAGAGAACTGGGCGTCCCCACGTAACCAAGGAGCGTGACCGCGCGCAACTCAGGGGCGTCAATTTGCTAGTAACGGGCCGAAAGGTCTGCAGACTAGGAGGGCTTGTGGGTTTGACCGACAGACCAATACCCCGCCCCCGTACCCTACACACCTCCCCCCATTACTGCATTACCCACGTGCCAGGACGCCCACTTCCCGCCACCAAAAGAGGACCCTCTTGCCGCCAACCAAAGCACACCTAGTGACCTTTTCTTACCTTGTAAGGGTCTTTACGATGGCCCTCAGATCTCAGACCTCAGAACAGATCATAATAGCCTGGTTTACATTTTTCCTACTCTTGTCGGATCATAACAGATCATAACAGCCTGATTTACCTTTTTCCTACTCTTGTCGGATCATAACAGATCATAACAGCCTGGTTTACCTTTTCCTACTCTTGTCGGATCATAACAGATCATAACAGCCTGGTTTACATTTTTCCTACTCTTGTCGGATCATAACAGATCATAACAGCCTGGTTTACCTTTTCCTACTCTTGTCGGATCATAACAGATCATAACAGCCTGGTTTACCTTTTCCTACTCTTGTCGGATCATAACAGATCATTACAGCCTGATTTATCTTTTTCCTACTCTTGTCGGATCATAACAGATCATAACAGCCTGGTTTACATTTTTCCTACTCTTGTTGGATCATAACAGATCATAACAGCCTGGTTTACCTTTTCCTACTCTTGTCAGATCATAACAGATCATAACAGCCTGGTTTACATTTTTCCTACTCTTGTCAGATCATAACAGATCATAACAGCCTGGTTTACCTTTTCCTACTCTTGTCGGATCATAACAGATCATAACAGCCTGGTTTACCTTTTTCCTACTCTTGTCGGATCATAACAGATCATAACAGCCTGATTTACCTTTTTACTACCCTTGTTGGATCATAACAGATCATAACAGCCTGGTTTACCTTTTTACTACTCTTGTCGGATCATAACAGATCATAACAGCCTGATTTACCTTTTTACTACCCTTGTTGGATCATAACAGATCATAAGAGCCTGGTTTACCTTTTTCCTACTCTTGTCCGATCATACAGATCAAGGCACCAGCATTGTAAAGAAATAGGCGGCCCCACGTGACTAAGAAGTTGTAGGACATAGCAAATAACACAAGGTTTGAAGAGCAGGCGAGCATGTTATTTTTACCGGCAGACCACCACTCAATGTCCATCCTTCCTGTGTGACACTATCCCTCCAAGACAGAGACCAGACTAGTTCAGTCCCCACCCATTTTAGCTTGAACCAGCTGAATATTTATTTTACCTGCTCCTGTAGCTCAATTGAAGGAACCAAACCTATGTCGTTCCCACCCAGGTGTATAATTAAGATATCGGGTAGACCCCACTTTCTCGTAGAGATCTGTGCTGTCCCCAATACTTCCTGCTTCTTTAGAACTAAAACCTAAGTTTGCTCCCTGTCTGGTTGCAGCTGTGTGTGAAGCTGCCCAGTGCATGTAGGAGTGTCTGATTATCCATAATCTTGTGGCTCTACCTGAAATGGACACACCAAACAACACATTATCACCACAACGTAACCTAGCTTCTCCACTACTAATGAAAAAACCCTTTTGAACTGGAACCTGGTTAAACTACTACCATTCTTGTGCCTAAAGAACATGACGCCCTTAGCAGGGGCCACACCTAAATAGCCTCTCACATGTGAAACAGGACATATTTACCCCCTGTTGCTTTAGAAGTTATCCAAGCCCCTTTCCCTTCCCTATCTGTCTGATCTTCATATGAATATTAGTCCTGATTCTACAGGCATTCCATCCTCAATGCTTTCCCAAAGCCAGCATAAATATTGTCGCAAAAATTGTATTCTCAAAACCAGCAGTACAAACCTTGTTTAAAATTTTTTCTAAGATTTCCAATCTCTCCGCTGACCAACCTCTAACCCTTTTCCTAACCAGGAATCTTTTTTGTCGCATCCACTTCCTCCAACAGCTGCGCAAAGGAGATTCCTGCCATTACAGTGCTTAAGTTGCCTTTCTTGATACCTGCGTGCCTAGGTTATACCAAATTGTCCAAAAATATCCATGTCCGTGTTGTCAATGATTGTCTGACCAAACCATTGATTACCTCTAATTGCTCCCAATCTGCCAAAGATAAATGGGGCAATCCTTGCCTTTCTGCGCCGCATTGGGTGCAAGCTTCCTAAAGGCCTCCCATTTAAACCTTGATAAAGCATCAGCTACGACATTCTTAACTGCTGGTATGTGTTTATAACTTTATATTATGCTCTAAACATTTTAAAACTAGAGGCTGCATGAATGCTATGGCCTGAGGGGAAGATGCTGATAGGTTATTTAATACAATTACAACTCCTCTATGTCAGACTGGAACAAAATGCTTTTGTTAGCCAATTCTTTCCCCCATAGTTCTATCGCTGTCACAATTGGGAAAGATTCAAGTAACACCAACCCTTTTCATGCCAAGCCTGCGGCCACTTACCCACGCATCTTCTGCCATCCAAATAAGCCCCAAACCCTGCCCTTCCTGCAGCATCTGTATATAACCGGATTTCATTAGCTGTCACCTTCTGCTCCCAAATCCTGATGCCATTAAAACTACTTAGGAAATGATCTCATACTTTTAAATCCCCTTTTTATTGACTGTTCAGTCAAATCATGTGACTAGGCTTTACAACCCCTCTGGTACTCACTTCCAACCTTCTTTTAATGATTCTTCCCACTGGAATCACCCTGCATGCAAAATGTAACAGCCTCAGTAATTTCTGCATATTCCAAGTGATACCTTCTTTTATAAATCACCTGCCGTATGGCCTCCCTTATCTTCACAACCTTATCTTGGGGCAATCTGCAATGGGGATTACTGAATAACTCTAAATGCCTAGAAAGAATAACTTAGAACAGGGACACTCTGATTTGTCATCTGCCACTGGAACCCCCATCTCTACAAACGTTTTCAGCAGTACATTAAGAACTCTATCACATTCTCCTGTACCCTTTCTACCTACTACCATGAAGTAATCAAGGTAATGCACGATACTACTCTCACCTGCCCTTCTCTCTACCAGCCAATGCAAAAGTGCTGGACATTTCAAAATCCACACAAGATATAGTGCACCCCATAGGCAGATATTTGTCAATATAAAACTTGCCCTCAAATTTGCATCCCATCAAAACAAAACTTTTTGGCTTTATAGGTAGTAATCTGAATGCAGATTCCATATCAACTTTTGCTAAATCAGGACCCAGCCTGCCAACCTAACCAAATTTACTGCCTGGTCAAATGCTGGTAGGATACTGATGCATAATTTACTGACTGACCCTTAGGGTAGGATAATCGCTGAATCATTCAGAATTTACCAGCCTCTTTTTTGGTAACCACTCCCAAAGATAATTTAATCAAATTCTTTAGCTGTTTGTCATTAAAGGGGGGGCCTGCCATCCTTCCTAAGGCTACCTCCTTCCCTAGTTTTTCTCTCAAAACTTCTGGGAATTTGTAAGAACCCCCCATATGCCATCCATGTAACAATCAGCGATCAAATGCAAATACCTCATCATCCCTTTTGTCTGTGCATAGAAAGCAAAACCTATAACCCATTCAGGGCCTTCTCAGCGTTTTCCACTAATTTTGTCTTTAAATGCCTAGATAACGGCAGCAACCTTGTTGCTGAGACTTCATCATCTGCATCATATTCCTGATCAGATTGTTCTGTATCCTTATCCTTTAAACCCCCGTTCTCTCCCCTCCATTAGATATTTTGCTTAATAGAATATTTCAGCTGTGTATTCAATAAATATGAGTACAGTTTAGGAGTGCCCTCCCAATGAGATTATTTATGGATTATGAATATTAATAACAACAATAAAATTATTGTCAGCAATACCCCCAATTCATATAGTAGAATCTTAGCAGTGCACCCCAGAAAATTGTTATATAATTCCAGAAGCGCACTCCAAAATCACACTATTGAGATATTTAGCAATTAATGACAACAAGCTTACTATCAAATATCAAATTAAATAAATAAATATCCCAAATTAAAATATTTGCTTATTTCTGAACAGGTTGTTTTTATAAACACAGTGATTATATGTATGCAGTAAATAGACTATTGGTTATGACCATATATATAAATTGATTATTACCATATAAAAATTATAATATAAAGTAAGGTTAATTAGATTAATTAATATTCAATTAAATCGCCTGTATCCTGGATATGGTCACGTTATTATTAGGAAATGACTTTACCTCAAAATAACTTAACTATAAATTATCACCATTTAATGTTACTAGATAGAACAATTTTTGATTAGCCAGTAACCTTAACGAATTTGGAATATGGCTTATATAACATATAGCTAGTAAATATTAAAGCTACTATAATTTCCAGGAGGTATAATTTAGCTATCTAAACGAAATAGTTATATATGACTTAAATTAGGGCTCAACAATCCCAGGAGCCTGAGAGCCACTGGCTCCTAGAATTTTTACCCCCGGCTCCTAAAGGGTTATTATCCATATATCTATATACAAATCTAACTGTCTGGCTCCAGAAGATATGCCTGGCTCCTAAATATTATTACTGGCTCCTAATTTTAAACAAACATGTAAAAACACTGACTAAATAATCAACCAGAGCATTTTATACCTATTAACAATTCAATATATCAACAAGTACAGCATAATGAGTCTGATCTGGCCACAATCAATTTCAAAACATTTACCAGTAACTAAAAATAGCTTATGAGTATAAAAAACAAAAACCCTTTCTACAGTGGTAAATTGAATCAATGCTAGCATGAATATTATATAGGATACAATGATCTATTTGATATTAAATTATAGATATAAAATACACTATTAAATCACAGCTTTAAGCTGTAGAACCTATTTATACATTACCAGCTAGAAATGTAACAATGAATGAGACTTCAGTATACAAAGTTCTTTCCCAATTTCTTAGCAATTATCCTGTTCCTTGGAGCCATTTCTGCAACAAAGAAAACTGCTCTGCTCTGAAAAAAGAAAATAATTATTGTGAGCTCCAAGCATTGTGCAATCATCTTTATAGGCAGTTAATTTCCTCAACTCCTGTTCATACCCCCTCTCCCCCTCCTGGCCAATCCCTGTGCTAGCCTATTTAGGATCAGCTAGTTGCAGCTTATCTACACTGCCCATCCCTTCTTCTATTGTCCTGCTATAGCTGTGCTATCCAAAGGAAGGGGCTACGCCTAGCCCCCAACCCCCTATAACCTTCCCAGTCAGTAAAGTCAATCTCCCTTAAGCTGTTCCTCTCCTATTTTAGTCGATACACTTTGCTAAGACCCACAATAACTACCAGTATTTCTAACAGATTATTTTATATATGACCTATGATCCAAATATAAGTAAATCATTGCTGATAGTTACAAGCACGCTGCATTTATCCAGTTTATCAAGATTGATTCACTAACAGTGAAATAAATAAAGATTTAACCATCATGGCTGCCAATAACCAGAAACATCCCAAAGAGTGATTTTTATATATTAAGTGACCACATAAATCCACATATACAGGGGGATCTTGCTTTGCTTGAAATACTGTACTGCACCATAGCGGTTACTATACACAGTACTTCAGGAATATTATTATATCACTTACACTTAACTTGGAATGTTTTATCTGAAGTAGTGACTATAACCATTAATATAGAGACACACTATACTACTGAATCTATATAATATATCATTTTGAAACATAATGTGCCCTTTGTCAGGAGATTCACCTTGATGGAATATATCTAACTAGATAATATCATTACTGATATAGTAACTTTGCTCTAGAATTCCTAGTGGTGTAAGGAACCTTTATCACTGCAATCATTACTTAGTCTGTATAAACCCATAGGATATTTGATTAGGGTTTATATCATACTTCTTTAATGAATTTAATTTAGGTATTTATTCTCTGGTTCCTACCTCTGGGTAAACTATTAGCAGCTCGATATATAGTGACCTACTTTCTTATGTATGAACTACTAGCTAATGATATAGGACCTGGAGTGACTCATTGGGTATACATTACCTTTCTTTATCTAGCATACTTTAGTGGTTTCACCAAATACCCATTTTGATTAATCTGGTTACCGTTCAGAAAGCGACGCTATTATTGATGTTAGGGATCACATTTACATTTATTATATAGAGGCCTGATTAGCTCATATACGGCTAGATTTAGAGTTTTGTCGGTAAAGACCCGCGTAGCTAACGCTGCTTTTTTTCCCAACGCACCTTTTCCAACAACGCTGGTATTTAGAGTTGTCTGAGGGGCTGCGTTAGGCTCAAAAAAGGGTGCGTTTAGCCTAACTTAGCTCCACTTCAACTCTCAATACCAGCGTTGCTTACGGTAGCGGTAAGCTGGGAAAACGTGCTCGTGCACGATATCCCCATAGGAAACAATCGGGCTGAGCTGGCTGAAAATAAACCTAACACCTGCAAAAAAAGCAGCGTACAGCTTCTAACACAGCTCCATTGTTTCCTATGGGGAAACACTATCTAAGTCTGTACTTAACACCCTAACATGAACCCAGAGTCTAAACACCCCTAACCTTACACTTATTAACCCCTAATCTGCCCCCCCCCGCTATCGCTGACCCCTGCATATTATTATTAACCCCTAATCTGCCGCTCTGTACACTGCCGCAACCTACATTATAGCTATGTACCCCTAATCTGCTGCCCCTAACATCGCCGACCCCTATATTATATTTATTAACCCCTAATCTGCCGCCCCCGCTATCGCTGACACCTGCATATTATTATTAACCCCTAATCTGCCGCTCCGTACACCGCCGCAACCTACGTTATCCCTATGTACCCCTAATCTGCTGCCCCTAACACCGCCGACCCCTATATTATATTTATTAACCCCTAATCTGCCGCCCCCGCTATCGCTGACACCTGCATATTATTATTAACCCCTAATCTGCCGCTCCGTACACTGCCGCAACCTACGTTATCCCTATGTACCCCTAATCTGCTGCCCCTAACACCGCTGACCCCTATATTATATTTATTAACCCCTAATCTACTGCCCCCAATGTCGCCTCCACCTACCTACAATAATTAACCCCTAATCTGCCGACCGGATCTCACCGCTACTATAATAAATGTATTAACCCCTAAAGCTAAGTCTAACCCTAGCACTAACACCCCCCTAAATTAAATATAATTTAAATCTAACTAAATAAATTAACTCTTATTAAATAAATGAATCCTATTTAAAGCTAAATACTTGCCTGTAAAATAAACCCTAATATAGCTACAATATAAATTATAATTATATTGTAGCTATTTTAGGATTAATATTTATTTTACAGGTAACTTTGTAATTATTTTAACCAGGTACAATAGCTATTAAATAGTTATTTACTATTTAATAGCTACCTAGTTAAAATAATTACAAAATTACCTGTAAAATAAATCCTAACCTAAGTTACAATTAAACCTAACACTACACTATCAATAAATTAATTAAATAAAATACCTACAATTATCTACAATTAAACCTAACACTACACTATCAATAAATTAATTAAATAAAATACCTACAATTAAATACAATTAAATAAACTAACTAAAGTACAAAAAATAAAAAAGAACTAAGTTACAAAAAATAAAAAAATATTTACAAACATTAGAAAAATATTACAACAATTTTAAACTAATTACACCTACTCTAAGCCCCCTAATAAAATAACAAAGACCCCCAAAATAAAAAAATGCCCTACCCTATTCTAAAATTAAAATAGAAAAGCTCTTTTACCTTACCAGCCCTTAAAAGGGCCCTTTGCGGGGCATGCCCCAAAGAATTCAGCTCTTTTGCCTGTAAAAAAAACATACAATACCCCCCTAACATTACAACCCACCACCCACATACCCCTAATCTAACCCAAACCCCCCTTAAATAAACCTAACACTAAGCCCCTGAAGATCTCCCTACCTTGTCTTCACCTCGCCGGGTTCACCGATCCGTCCACCAAAGTCTTTATCCAAGCCTCCGAAGTCTTGATCCAAGCGGGCAGAAGAGGACATCCGGACCGGCAAACATCTTCATCCAAGCCGCATCTTCTATGTTCTTCAATCCGATGACGACCGGTTGATCTTCAAGACCTCCAGCGCGGATCCATCCATCTTCACCGACGACTTCCCGACGAATGATGGTTCCTTTAAGGGACGTCATCCAAGATGGCGTCCCTCGAATTCCGATTGGCTGATAGGATTCTATCAGCCAATCGGAATTAAGGTAGGAAAATTCTGATTGGCTCATGGAATTAGCCAATCAGATTCAAGTTCAATCCGATTGGCTGATCCAATCAGCCAATCAGATTGAGATCGCATTCTATTGGCTAATCGGAACATCCAATAGAATGCGATCTCAAATGTTGTAAATATTTTTTTTTATTTTTTGTAACTTAGTTCTTTTTTATTTTTTGTACTTTAGTTAGTTTATTTCATTGTATTTATTTGTAGGTATTGTATTTAATTAATTTATTGATAGTGTAGTGTTAGGTTTAATTGTAGATAATTGTAGGTATTTTATTTAATTAATTTATTGACAGTGTAGTGTTAGGTTTAATTGTAATTTAGGTTAGGATTTATTTTACAGGTAATTTTGTAATTATTTTAACTAGGTAGCTATTAAATAGTTATTAACTAATAGCTATTGTACCTGGTTAAAATAAATACAAAGTTGCCTGTAAAATAAATATTAATCCTAAAATAGCTACAATATAATTATTATTTATATTGTAGCTATATTAGGGTTTATTTTACAGGTAAGTATTTAGCTTTAAATAGGATTAATTTATTTAATAAGAGTTAATTTATTTTGTTAGATAAAAATTATATTTAACTTAGGGGGGTGTTAGGGTTAGGGTTAGAATTAGCTTTAGGGGTTAAAAAATTTATTAGAGTAGCGGTGAGCTCCGGTCAGCAGATTAGGGGTTAATGCTTGAAGTTAGGTGTCGGCGATGTTAGGGAGGGCAGATTAGGGGTTAATACTATTTATTATAGGGTTATTGAGGCGGGAGTGAGGCGGATTAGGGGTTAATACATTTATTATAGTAGCGGTGCGGTCCGGTCGGCAGATTAGGGGTTAATAAGTGTAGAGAAACTAAATAGCACTACTATCCGGTATTCTTGAGATGCTCTATAATAATTGAGGCAGGTAATTTACCTTACTATAATATTAGTTAGGTGCTGTGTACTGTTTTATTCTAAAAAAGAGGGGTTGATTCAATACAAAGATTGAAGCGTGTACACATATTAGCACTCACATCTCGTGGTAATGTGGCTATAAATTTGGAACATCTAGTGCCAAAGGGGAGACGGTCTGTGCCGTAGGAGTTAAAATATAACCTTTATTAGGATTATTAAAAAAGATTCCACAAAACAAACACAAACATATATAAATAAAAACACTCAATGTTGAAAAGGATGCTATATAGAGGATATAAATGCTAAACGTAGTTATGTGTGAAGAGGATTATCTCCAGACCTAGGATTGGGGGTATTCCTGGTTGCTGGGATATCTCCTGGTTATAGCTGCTTCTATATGTAATATATAATGCTTGTAAATACAAAGATAAGTGCTATTTCCTGGCTAGAATATTTTAATTATTCATGGTCTCAAAGACCTTTAAAAATAAATTTATTCTGCAGTATAGTACCTATAAATATGATTGTATATGCTTCTCGGGCATGTGCATTTAGTTCTTTGACATTAGTGCTGCTAATGCAGTAATAGTTATATTTCAAAAGCTAATGGTATCCTTAAATCAAAATGACTCACTTCTTGGTCATTAAATTGCTTCTTAGGTTAATAGAGCGTAGTTTATAATTGCAATTGAGGGTGTGAAGTAGTAGCCGTTATTAACTTTGGTCACACTCTGTTATAGGGTACACTCTCAATGCATTATATTCTTAAAGGCATTTAAACCATATAGTGCTTATTTCAAGTTGGAAAATATAGGTATATTATTATTAATGCGTAGCACTAGTTATTGTGGTACTAGTGAATCATCACTTTCTGGACATATAGTTGATATCGTGAATTTGTTATTTACCTCCAATTTTGAAGGGTTAATTTGGCTATGTTCTTAATACAGATAGGATAACCTATTAAATTGCATAACTAGAAGGTATGCCCTAATAGTATTAGGTATATGATTTTCCGTTTGTTTAACATGAACATGTTACTATTTTAGGGCTGTATGTAATTTTCATCGTTGATACAAATGTTGCTGTTAGAACATAGCGTTATGCAAGTCCACACAGTGTGGTTTATATCCAGATTATTGGGCTATGTTTTTCTGAGGGTATTTGACGCTTATCCCCCGGTATTTTATACTTTGCGTTATGCAGATTAATACGGTGTTAATTTGTATTCAGATTATTCAGATTATTAGGCTATGTTTTTCTGAGGGTATTTGGCGCATATCCCCAGGTACTTAGTGCCAACAATATGGGGTGTTTAAATGCTATAGATGTCTTGCACTGATATCATCAGTTGTGCTACTATTAGCTTGAACTTTAGTGTGACTAGTCTTATAATTCAATAATGCAATCATTCATCCTTCATTCGTACTCAAATGCCCAGGAGCTGCATAAAGTCAGCAACTATTAGTTAAATCCCATTAGCATAACTTGCTATAATCGTGAAATAAACTACGGTTAGCTTTGTATTTTTTAGCTAGTTCAATAGTTTCATTTATGTGGCGGTCCACCTTACATTCATGCACTTGGCTTTCTAGCCGTTCTATAATGCTTAGGTGTAGGCAAGTTACTATAGTGGTTTTCTAGTGAACTAGGCTATATCGATATTCTCTAAAACGTAATACACATAACTTCAACCTTTTTTACATATAACTTGGCTGTGCGCCTTACGTAATTATAACGCTAAGGTTTCAGTAGTGTGACTGAATACTATATCCTGATTTCACCATTAGCAATTAAAAAGTTTGGCTTAAAGCCTAACAACAAATCAAAGCCCTGACATGTTTCGCCACCAACGTGGCTTTCTCAAAGGGTACGGCGCGGCGTTTGGCGGGGTCTCTTATAGACTCTGGTCCAACCCTTTGTGGTGACGTCACGTCCTATCAGATTCATTGTGCTTTGTGAACCAATTGGAATGGTTCTAACATTATGACCAACCAGTAGCTTTGTGCTGATTGGCTCGATATCGATGTCATTGTTTTGGAGGGTGTCAGAATGTTATTCTAATCTGGATGTTTCTTCTATGCATTTGTATAGAATTTTCTGACTTCATTTATATTACAGAGAGTATAGTGCATTGATTAATTCTATCATTTGTCTGATTACACTTAAAACATTCATATGAATCTTAGAGTGTGGCATATATATGTATATTTCTGGTGATATATAATATTTCAAGTATTCTATCATCACTATATTGATGTTATGCTCATGGGTCATATGTTATCTCGAGGTATGTTGTTAAATTGAGTAGTCATTCTTGTTACTTATAATGAATAAGTGGAGAGTACTATGCAAGCCATTTGGATATTATGTTCTTAATACCCGGTATTTTTATTATTAAAAGGATCATAGAAGATAATGGGTATTTAAGTGCAATATAAATAAATGCTGATAGATAGTAATTTCGTCAGGATCTTACTAAAGAATAATTTCATATGGTTCGTATTAACCAACATTTTATTAATGTAGTGGTTATTAGTGTAAAATTTACTCTTAATTCAACATTTTTATATATTTGTGGAGGTACCCTATAACTATAGTGAAAAGTGTATTGTTGTGAATAAATCGTGCTGTTGTTACAGGTGAAATGAAATGAAAATAAATAAAATATAAAAATGAAAAATGAAAATTGAAAAATAAAAAATAAAAAATAAAAAATAAAAGTAAAAATGAAAGGTGGACTAGTGAGAAAGGTGCAACATAGATTCGAGATGCTTGTGGATGTATTCCTAATGATATGCTGGGTTAATAAAGAAAAAAATTATTATTCATATATTAATGTGTCTACTTCTTACTAGTGATGCCGATTATACATATATTATTATTAGCAAAATTACCCAGGGGAGGGAAATAGGTGAGAGGAAAAGTATGTGATATGCACTCAAAAATGCATATGATAGGTGATGTATAAGTGGACTGGTGTGGCTTCAGAGTGTAACTTTAGGATCCTCTACTTCTTTTAATATCATTTTGATGCTTTGTATGACTTTAGAGTATACCTTTAGGATCCTCTACTTCTTTTAATGTCATTTTAATGCTTTGTGTTATTATACAGCACATCTAAATTTCATTCTTCAATTTGTCCTTTTAGAGACCTTTTGCTTGCGTTTTCTGATATTGTGATTGGTTTTTCTAATATATTCTTAATGGGAATAACTTTGTACTTCCTGCTTTAGATAAGATGTCTTTATAAGAATGACACATAGTTGTTATGCTCATTTAACCCATTGGGTGTAATTGAATTTAATAGGTAAATCCATCTACTTTCATACTGTAGTAATGATTTCTCTTTATCTCCTCCACGTATGCCCAGGTTTATTTTCTGCACTCCATAACATTGCAGGCAATTAGTTTTGCCTTGATGATATTTATAGAAGTGTTGAGCTACTGATGTAATGGTTTTTCTTTTCTGTAGATCTTTCGCTGCATTCCTTATGTTTCGTACGTGTTCCTGTAATCGTGTGTGTAATTTGCGTGTCGTCATGCCAACATTGTTTTTTGGGCAATTGCAGCTCAGAACGTATACTACTCCAGTAGTGTTACAATTGATGAAGGATTTAATATTGTGTACTTTATTGAACCTATCCTTAATTGTAGTGGTCTTTTTCAGGAACTTGCAGCTTGTACATGATCCACATGAATATGAACCATTTGGTATAGTGCCTTTTCTGGTCCTTTGTTTTTGCGTGAAGTGACTCGGACTAATCATGTCTTTTAAGTTCTTAGGTCTCCTGTAGCTGACCTCAATTTTGGGTCCTATTATGGGTTCCAATATCTTATCAACTTGTAAGATATGCCAGTGTTTTTTGATTATTTTAATTACTTCCTGGCTCTGTGCATTGTAAGTTAATACTAGTCTTGTCTTTCCATCCCTCTGTTTGGATTTCGGTTTTAGCAGGTCTTGTCTGTTGGTTCTTTTGGCTCTGTGTTTGGCTTTCTTTATGGATGAACGACTGTACCCCCTCTGGCTGAGACAGGCAGCTACTTCTGATGCTCTTTTTTGATATAATTCATCTTCTGAACAATTTCTCTTTGTTCTCAGGAATTCCCCTACCGGTAGAGATTTAATTGTACATGGAGCATGAGCACTTGTGCTGAATAGTAACGTGTTAGTAGCTGTCTTTTTTCTGAATAGATCGGTACCTAACATTTCGTTGGTTTTCTTGAATAATCTTAGGTCCAAAAATGTGATTTCCTCTTGACTGCATTCATATGTCAGTTTGATATTAAGGTTATTGTTGTTCAAGGTAGTGAGGAATTTGTCAAGTTTATCTTTGGGTCCTTCCCAGATCATCAGGATATCGTCTATGTATCTCAGCCAGAGGGGGATGTGTTGTGTGAATTCATCATTTTCTGCTGTGAAGACTGTATGATGTTCCCACCAACCTAAAAATAGGTTGGCGTAAGTTGGTGCACAGGCAGTTCCCATTGCTGTCCCTCTACACTGCAAGTAGAATTGGTTGTTAAAGACGAAGTAGTTTTTCTTCAGTACAAATTCCAATAATTTAATGACAAATTCATTGTGGCTTGAATCTTCTTCATTAGTCATATTAAGGTAATATTGTACTGCTTCAAGTCCCAGGTCATGCTTAATGCTAGTGTAGAGGGCTTCAACATCGGCAGTAACTAGCCAAGTGGTAGGTCCTATTTGGATATCTTGGAGTTGTTGTAACGTTTCCATAGTGTCCTTAATGAACGATGGTATTTGAGTAAGAAATTCCCTCAATCTTATGTCAATGTATTGACTTGCCTTCTCTGTGAGGTTTTCGTTACCAGACACTATGGGGCGTCCGGGTGGGTGTTTTTGGTCTTTATGTACCTTAGGGATCAGGTAAAAGGTAGCTACCTTAGGGTGATTGACCGTTAGAAATCTTTTTTCTTTATTGCTGATGATATTACTGGTCCTGGCATTAGCTATCATATCATTGTATTGAGTATGAAACTGTTCAGTGGGATTACTCCACAGTTTTCGATAGCATGTCTGATCTGATAGTTGTTTATTGGCTTCTTTAAGGTATTGGTCGGTTGGCCGAATTACAATATTTCCACCTTTGTCAGCTTTGCGTATGATGACATCGTTCCAGTCTTGAATTTCTGAAAGAGCTTTTTTCTCTTGTCTTGTTAAATTAGTTGGAGGAGATTTCACTGTCAATTCAGATATTTCTTTACACACTATATTATTGAATATTTGTATGCTCGGACTTTTGGAAGAAGGTGGTATATATTTAGATTTGGTTGTCAAATTCTTTCTCCAATTTTGTGATGGACTTTCTTCATTTTCACTCAAGAGATCTTCCATATCCTGAAGTAGTAGTAGTTCTTCTACTGTCCAATTAGATTCTAGTCCTTCATCTTTTTGATTTTGAATATCCAAATACTGTCTTCTTAAAAGTAACTTTCTTAGATATAATTGTATATCTTTCACATTTTCAAATTTGTCCATAGAGACACTGGGGCAGAATGACATGCCCTTTGATAGTAATGAGATGTGATCTTCAGAGAGCATTTTTTGGATAAATTTAAGACTTTCATTGTTTCATTTTTATCTTCGAGAAGGGGCTGGGGCTTCTTTTGTAAGGTTTGTTCCCCTGTCTTGTTTCTCGTACACTTCGTGTTCTGGTTGCTTTTTTGTTGGCCCCCCCCTACCTCTTCTGGTGGGTTTGAATTTAAAGTTACATCTCCATCTAAAAAATTCTTCCTCTTTCTTCCATCGGTCTGGATTTGCGTTTGATTAGATGAGACAGGATTAGGAGGTTCATCACTAGGGTTATCAGAGTCCTCGCCTTCAGTTTCTGTATCGCTTTGAATAATGGTTATACTATGGCGATTGGAAAAGTTCCCAGTATTGGATTTCTTTTTCCATCTATACACTCTGTTATTCTGAAAGTCTTCAATATCTCTATTTAGTTTCCCCATTTTGGTTTGCTTAATCTCTGCCTCGTATCTGTCTAATTCTTTTTGGTATTTTTTATACGCATTCTCAAACTCTTTCATCGTTTCATATTGTTTCAATTGTGTGTTCTGAGTTTTAATTAATTCCTCCAGTCTATCATACTCGGCGATGTCGTGCTTTATTAATATGCTCATTAGTTTATTTGAGCATTCAGATAATGCCGTTTCCCATTCTACAGTCAACTCCGGTTGTTCACAAAGCACAATGAATCTGATAGGACGTGACGTCACCACAAAGGGTTGGACCAGAGTCTATAAGAGACCACGCCAAACGCCGCGCCGTAACCTTTGAGAAAGCCACGTTGGTGGCGAAACATGTCAGGGCTTTGATTTGTTGTTAGGCTTTAAGCCAAACTTTTTAATTGCTAATGGTGAAATCAGGATATAGTATTCAGTCACACTACTGAAACCTTAGCGTTATAATTACGTAAGGCGCACAGCCAAGTTATATGTAAAAAAGGTTGAAGTTATGTGTATTACGTTTTAGAGAATATCGATATAGCCTAGTTCACTAGAAAACCACTATAGTAACTTGCCTACACCTAAGCATTATAGAACGGCTAGAAAGCCAAGTGCATGAATGTAAGGTGGACCGCCACATAAATGAAACTATTGAACTAGCTAAAAAATACAAAGCTAACCGTAGTTTATTTCACGATTATAGCAAGTTATGCTAATGGGATTTAACTAATAGTTGCTGACTTTATGCAGCTCCTGGGCATTTGAGTACGAATGAAGGATGAATGATTGCATTATTGAATTATAAGACTAGTCACACTAAAGTTCAAGCTAATAGTAGCACAACTGATGATATCAGTGCAAGACATCTATAGCATTTAAACACCCCATATTGTTGGCACTAAGTACCTGGGGATATGCGCCAAATACCCTCAGAAAAACATAGCCTAATAATCTGAATAATCTGAATACAAATTAACACCGTATTAATCTGCATAACGCAAAGTATAAAATACCGGGGGATAAGCGTCAAATACCCTCAGAAAAACATAGCCCAATAATCTGGATATAAACCACACTGTGTGGACTTGCATAACGCTATGTTCTAACAGCAACATTTGTATCAACGATGAAAATTACATACAGCCCTAAAATAGTAACATGTTCATGTTAAACAAACGGAAAATCATATACCTAATACTATTAGGGCATACCTTCTAGTTATGCAATTTAATAGGTTATCCTATCTGTATTAAGAACATAGCCAAATTAACCCTTCAAAATTGGAGGTAAATAACAAATTCACGATATCAACTACATGTCCAGAAAGTGATGATTCACTAGTACCACAATAACTAGTGCTACGCATTAATAATAATATACCTATATTTTCCAACTTGAAATAAGCACTATATGGTTTAAATGCCTTTAAGAATATAATGCATTGAGAGTGTACCCTATAACAGAGTGTGACCAAAGTTAATAACGGCTACTACTTCACACCCTCAATTGCAATTATAAACTACGCTCTATTAACCTAAGAAGCAATTTAATGACCAAGAAGTGAGTCATTTTGATTTAAGGATACCATTAGCTTTTGAAATATAACTATTACTGCATTAGCAGCACTAATGTCAAAGAACTAAATGCACATGCCCGAGAAGCATATACAATCATATTTATAGGTACTATACTGCAGAATAAATTTATTTTTAAAGGTCTTTGAGACCATGAATAATTAAAATATTCTAGCCAGGAAATAGCACTTATCTTTGTATTTACAAGCATTATATATTACATATAGAAGCAGCTATAACCAGGAGATATCCCAGCAACCAGGAATACCCCCAATCCTAGGTCTGGAGATAATCCTCTTCACACATAACTACGTTTAGCATTTATATCCTCTATATAGCATCCTTTTCAACATTGAGTGTTTTTATTTATATATGTTTGTGTTTGTTTTGTGGAATCTTTTTTAATAATCCTAATAAAGGTTATATTTTAACTCCTACGGCACAGACCGTCTCCCCTTTGGCACTAGATGTTCCAAATTTATAGCCACATTACCACGAGATGTGAGTGCTAATATGTGTACACGCTTCAATCTTTGTATTGAATCAACCCCTCTTTGTTAATAAGTGTAGGTAGGTGGCGGCGACGTTGGGGGCGGCAGATTAGGGGTTAATAAATATTATGTAGGTGTCGGCGGTATTAGGGGCAGCAGATTAGGGGTACATAGGGATAACATAGGTGGCGGCGGTGTACGGAGCGGCAGATTAGGGGTTAAAAATTTTTAATAGAGTGGCGGCGATGTGGGGGGACCTCGGTTTAGGGGTACATAGGTAGTTTATGGGTGTTAGTGTACTTTAGAGCACAGTAGTTAAGAGCTTTATAAACCGGCGTTAGCCCAGAAAGCTCTTAACTCCTGACATTTTTCTGCGGCTGGAGTTTTGTCGTTAGATTTCTAACGCTCACTTTAGCCAAAACTCTAAATACCGGCGTTAGGAAGATCCCATTGAAAAGATAGGATACGCAAATGGCGTAGGGGGATCTGCGGTATGGAAAGGTCGCGGCTGGAAAGTGAGCGTTAGACCCTTTCCTGACTGACTCCAAATACCAGAGGGCGGTAAAAACCAGCGTTAGGAGCCTCTAACGCTGGTTTTGACGGCTACCACCAAACTCTAAATCTAGGCCATTGTATCCCTTTAAGTTGTTAGTTTTATGTTATTAAAATATTGCAATACAGGGTTGAAACGATGCAGCAAGAGACTGATAACTTGAACTAACTACATGTACTGAATAATATAAATGGCAACAATTGTTGCAACACTAAACTAGATATATTACTCATGTTGCAGGCAGATATGTTGCAAGGCACAAGACAGCAATACAGGGGATGCAACATGAATATCTACCTAAAACATTCTGTTAAAGTTCCAGCAAATCTATTAAAGGGACACTGAACCCAAAAATTGTCTTTCGTGATTCAGATAGAGCATGCAATTTTAAGCAACTTTCTAATTTACTCCTATTATCACATTTTCTTCATTCTCTTGGTTATGTTTATTTGAAAAGCAAGAATGTAAGTTTAGATGCTGGCCCATTTTTGGTGAACAAACTGGGTTGTCCTTGCTGATTGTACAGCAGCAATAAACAAGTGCTGTCCATGGTTCTGAACAAATAAAGATAGCAAGAGAACGAAGAAAAAATTGATAATAGAATTAGAAAGTTGCTTAAAATTGCATGCTCTATCTGAATCATGAAATAAAAAAATTTGGGTTCAGTATCCCTTTAAGTGATTATGTCTTGTATGTTTGGACACATACTTTATAGCAAACCCAACAAGCTCAACACCTTAATCTGTCTAAACATTAGGAATTCAATAACTATTAAGAGTTAATATAAAAAATATTTTTTCGGGTATAACAGCCCGGCGTATATTAGAACATAAATATTTGTCTACTTACACCAACAAACACACAGTGTCAAAATCAGATGGTGGGTTTAGTTTGCAGATCACTAATTCCCTAGGCTTTCTGTTGTCCAATATATAACAACTCCTGCAAGGGTTTTCCTCTGAGTAGCCTGAATATTAAGTACATTTATTACTAACTGTTCTTTTATTGATAATAAAGTTACTGTGTTTTTAAAGGGACAGTCTAGGCCAAAATAAACTTTCATGATTCAGATAGAGCATGCAATTTTAAACACTTTTCCAATTTACTTTTATCACCAATTTTGCTTTGTTCTCTTGGTATTCTTAGTTGAAAGCTTAACCTAGGAGGTTCATATGCTAATTTCTTAGACCTTGAAGGCCACCTCTTTTCAGAATGCTTTTTAACAGTTTTTCACCACTAGAGTGTGTTAGTTCACGTATTTCATATAGAAAACACTGTGCTCGTGCACGTGAAGTTATCTGGGAGCAGGCACTGATTGGCTAAACTGCAAGTCTGTCAAAAGAACAGAAATAAAGGGGCAGTTTGCAGAGGCTTAGATACAAGATAATCACAGAGTTAAAAAGTATATTAATATAACTGTGTTGGTTATGCAAAACTGGGGAATGGGTAATAAAGGGAGTATCTATCTTTTAAAACAAAAAAAAATTCTGGTGTAGACTGTCCCTTTAATTCACATTCCCATTTTTATTTTATTTGTTTTTGTTAAAATAAATGTTGTTTTAATTAAAACGACACACATCAATTATGAGAGTAATACAATATCAATAATTATATAAATTGTAAAGTGTATTTCTTTGAGTGCGTCTTTAACCCCTTACAAATACAAGTTCCTGATTCTGAGCTTTGTCCTGCTGACACTCTGAGGTTTCAAATATCCCTATTTGCAGAATTCTCCTCAGCCCCACCCACATAATTCCCAGATACACCAACAAACTACCCAGACACATCCACAATCCTGCACACTAACCATTCATAATCCCACCCCTCCCAACAGAGCTCCACACACAAAATGGTGACAGGCTCCCATCAACCTCCTGAGTCCATGATGCTCAGCCACAAATGTTGGGAGGTATTTGCTACACTATTAACCCGTAAACTGCCACATAACCCACCACAAATTATCCCACTACACTGTTATCCCCAAAACCGCCACATTGCCCACTGCCAATTATCCCTCTACACTATTAACGCCTAAACCTTCGCATAGCCCACCACAAATTATCCCCCTACTCTGTAAAGAGGGACATATGGCTGTCTCAGAGAAACAGAGCTCAGAATCAGGGACTGATACTCTCAAATAGGGACAGTTGAGAAATCTGCTAACTGCCACAACCCAATCACAAAATACCCATCTAACCTTTTAACCCTCTAACTGCCACAACCCCATCACAAAACACCCCCCTAAACTTTTAACCCCCTAACTGCCACAACCCCATCACTAAATACCCCCTAAGTCCCTATTCTAAAACTAAAGTTCCCTTTACAAAATAGGTCACCCCTAAAAAAAAATATCCTAAAAAAGAGAGCTGTTTGTGAGGTATCAGGGGTTGGGAGATATCAGGTAATCTCTACACTACAGAAAAAAAAAGAACCTTATAAGCTAACTGATTAACCCATTCACTGACAGGAATTTCAAGTCTGGTGCGCAGCTGCAATTATTATCTTTCTAATTGCCAATTACTAATTGTAAAGCCAGGCATGTCTGTAGTTTCTAAACGAAGGGGCCCCCAGGGAAGTCTTTACTATTTGTCTTATGACTGCAGTAGTCGTGTGTAAATAACATCAGTGAGAACCCCAAAGTTGGTGTGATACTTTTTATTATATATATTTCTCTATATATCTGATATTGTTCATATAAAATACATAGCTCTACATATATATCGATAGGAATAGATATACAAATATATACAGTATATAAAAATATGTATTTACAATAAAAAGACATCTTCCTGTAAGCGAAGAACATTGGAATGTTAAATATGTATGGTAAATAGACAGTAAAACACATAGATACATACTGTATGTATACATATATGTAAGTACATTGGAGTAATTTGCAGTCAAATACCTGAAAACATGAAAAATCATTTTTATTCAATTTTATGTTTGTGTATGTAGTATAAATATTTTAGATTCCAATGTTCTTTACATAACAGAAAATGTTCTATGTATTTTGAAATAGATATTCATATATATATATATATATATATATATATATATATATATATATATATATATATATATATATATATCAATGTCTAAATGTAGCCACCAATCAGCAAGTACTACCCAGGTGCTGAACCAAAAATGGTCCTGCTCCTAATTTTACATTCTTGCTTTTTCATAGAAAGATACCAAGAGAAAGAAGAAAAATTGATAATAGGAGTGAATTAGAAAGTTGCTTAAAATTGCATGCTCTGGGTTGGATTTATCATACCCAGGGTGGACATGATTTGCTATAGCCACTAGCAGGGGGTGTCAATCAACCCGATCCTATGAGATCGGCAGATTGTTGTCCGCGGCCTCAGAGGCAGTAGAAGAGTTAAGGAGCAGCGGTTTTAAGACCGCTGCTTCTTAACTCCTGTTCCGGCGAGCCTGAAGGCTCGTGCGGTAACCGTTACATTCAGGGCCATACGGCCCTTGTTAAATTAGCCCCTCTATCTGAATCATGAAAGTTTAATTTTGACTAGACTGTCCCTTTAATATTCAAGTGATCCAGCTTTACAATCCATTACTTGTTTTGAGTTTTATATTTGGCTGCCACGCAAAGCTTACAAGAAACTGCACATGAGGTTTGAAAGCCTTTTGCAGTAAACAATTTGAGATTGAAATATAAAATATTTCATAATGTGTAGCAAAAGCAATTTGCAGTATACTTTCATTATTTATTTCCGTACCTATTACGGTAATTTAAGGCTTAAAATTGTGAGATTCACAATTTTGATAATTGGAAGCGCACATTGCAGACTTCATAAGACTAAACGTGCTACATATCGGTCCCTAGCTGGCTTTAGCAGGGGGATTAGATAAAATACTGAAAAAATAACAGTGATAAGCCTGTAACAGTGTAGATTGGCTGTTTTGAATATAAACAAGTGGTAGCGGGAGTTTAGCTATGAAAAAGGTTGTAATAAGGTGTTATGCATTCCAAATACTTTCACACTTGCCTAGTATGTGATTTATTGAAACGCTGCAAAAATAGTGTAATTCAAATGAGTTTACTGTTCTTCTAAGTAAAAATACAACTGGGTGTGCACAGATGGGGAAAAATTATTCTGTGTAGTTTCTGTCTATAAATAGAAGTCCAACCCAATAAGATTTTAGGACATTTTCAGGAGTTTTTGTATAGATAGCCGTCATGCATGCAGTACATAATACCAACCGCAGAATAACATCAGCTCTCAGAAAAATAAATAATACAACTTCCTTCTAATGCTACATACAAAATCAGGTTCAGCGATAGCTTTGTTACATAAGTCAAACCTCTGAAGACGTGCCAGTCCTTGCCTGTATCAGGTAGGAGCTTTCTACATCTTTCTAAAGTTAATTAAGAGGAAAATTAATTAGAATTGTAACCATTCACTTTGTTTTTCTAATCTTGTCATTATTCAAGCCAGTAATATAGTAATGAAATGTAGATGTCAATCAATTTCTTACATGTTTTCAACTAAAACAAGTTTTACTTGTTTTATAAGCAAAAAATAAACATCTCTTCAAGTTTTCATCTATATCATAATTGTTATGATTATTTTTATTTTAAATAGTATGAATCTTATAATAGAAAAATAAAACAAATGCTGTATTTTTGCAGCTGTTGCTTGAATAAAAATGAAATATGAAATATACATGACTTAACATATATTAATATGTGTTTTTATATTTACTGTATTCCTATCAGAAACACTAATAATGAAGTTGAAAATGTATTTTAAGAAAAGGTTTAATATACAAATGAATTAAAAAAAAATTAATATGGCCAAAACTTTTGATGTGTATGAAAGAACAGCAATTGTGTGTGTATGTATGTATGTATATATATATATATATATATATATATATATATATATATATATATATATATATATATATATATATATATATATATATATATATATATATATATATATATATCCCAAAAATACCAGCACTCACTATTTAGCAATATCACAATACCGGGGTGCACTCAGAGTATCCATATGAAAGTTCAAAAATAGAGGCACTCGCCGTGAGCAAAACGTTTTCGGGCTGTGATGCCCGTCCTCAGACTCCTGAAAATAAAGCAGTGTGTTTAGTGCTTTACAGAGTTAACGTTTTCGGGCTGTGATGCCCGTCCTCAGACTCCTGAAAATAAAGCAGTGTGTTTAGTGCTTTACAGAGTTAACGTTTTCGGGCTGTGATGCCCGTCCTCAGACTCCTGAAAATAAAGCAGTGTGTTTAGTGCTTTACAGAGTGAACGTTTTTGGGCTGTGATGCCCGTCCTCAGATTCCTGAAAATAAAGCAGTGTGTTTAGTGCTTTACAGAGTGAACGTTTTCGGGCTGTGATGCCCGTCCTCAGACTCCTGAAAATAAAGCAGTGTGTTTAGTGCTTTACAGAGTGAACGTTTTTTGGGCAGTGATGCCCGTCCTCAGACTCCTGAAAATAAAGCAGTGCATTTAGTGCTTTACAGAGTGAACGTTTTCGGGCTGTGATGCCCGTCCTCAGATTCCTGAAAATAAAGCAGTGTGTTTAGTGCTTTACAGAGTGAACATTTTCGGGCTGTGATGCCCGTCCTCAGACTCCTGAAAATAAAGCAGTGTGTTTAGTGCTTTACAGAGTGAACGTTTTTTGGGCTGTGATGCCCGTCCTCAGACTCCTGAAAATAAAGCATTGTGTTTAGTGCTCCTACTTCTCGCATCCGTACAAAAAGAAAAAATACTTCCACAGACACCGGATGATGTGTACCACCACACATGTAGTCTACCTCCTACATTGTGTCTGTGGAATATTCTATGTGGGGAAGACGGAAGATGACCTTCGCACAAGAATGGCTAATCATAGGTCATCTATACGTATAGCCATAGATAAAGGCACATCAGAACAGCCGGTAGCCTGACATTTTGCACAAGCAGGGCACACAGTTAAAGATCTAAAGTATACCCTAATTGATCATGTACCACCCTCCCCTAGAGGAGGTGATAGGGGACAAAGATTGCTGCAATTGGAAGCTAGGTGGACTTATGAATTGGGTACCTTATCCCCTCAGGGTTTAAACACCCACTTGGACTGGAGTAGCTACCTATGAATATCGCCCTAATAACTGCAACACATATCTAACTACCCATTCTTACTTGCTATTTACTCTGATTAATAGTCCTACAGTATAGTGATCCACTATGGCTCTCTAAAAAATCCTGTATATGTAGAGTTGTACTAAGGCTTCTATAGTGGCGCCTCTTTTCCTGTAGAATTGGAGTTTCCTTAAGATTACTCCAATCATGATTACAATTTTACTTATGAATTATTTACATCTAGTGATATAACATTATACCACTTATTGATTGCTCCCTTCTTTTACCCATCTATTACACACAGTGATTTGCCCTTACAGTAAACTCCCCCTGCAATCTTTTAAAAACACGTTTTAAATACACGTAGAAAATATTGGTAATTTTCACTGATTCATACACACTAACTAATTAACACCATATTTTCCTTTATTACACTTTGATAATGATTATATTACAATTGCCATATTGTATCGTATCAACATTCTTGTATCTGTATCACTTGTTTTGCACTAGTTATCTTTTTTCTTGCCACATAGGGGCGGTTCCGGCGCTACTGACGTTAGCGTGATGACGTAATGACGGTTATGCGTCACTTCCGGTTTACTCTGGTGCGGCAACGATGTGGCCGATGGCGTCCGGGACAGCTCTTAGGCTATTTAGCCACTGTGGAGTAAGCACTAAACACACTGCTTTATTTTCAGGAGTCTGAGGACGGGCATCACAGCCCGAAAACGTTCACTCTGTAAATTTTGATTAAACACGCTTTTGCTCACGGCGAGTGCCTCTATTTTTGAACTTTTATTTATATATATATATACACTCACCGGCCACTTTATTAGGTACACCTGTTCAATTGCTTGGTAACACAAATTGCTAATCAGCCAATTACATGGCAGCAACTCAATGCATTTAGGCATCTAGACGTGGTGAAGATGACTTCCTGAAGTTCAAACCAAGCATCAGAATGGGGAAGAAAGGGGATTTAAAGGGACAGTCAACACCATAATTTTTGTTGTTTAAAAAGAAAGATAATCCCTTTATTACCCATTCCCCAGTTTTGCATAACCAAATTTTTACCTCTGATTACCTTGTATCTAAGCCTCTGCAAACTGCCCCCTTGTTTCAGTTGTTTTGACAGACTTGCATTTTAGCCAATCAGTACTCACTCCAGGGTAACTTCATGTGCATGAGCTCAATGTTATCTATATGAAACACATGAAATAATGTCCTCTAGTGGTCAAAATGCATTGAGATTAGAGGCAGTCTTCAAGGTCTAAGAAATTAGCATATGAACCTCCTAGGGAAAACAAAGCAAAATTGGTGATAAAAGTAAATTGGAAAGTTATTTAAAATTGCATTCCCTATTTAAATAATTTTGGACTTGACTGTCCCTTTAAGTGACTTTGAATGTGGCATGGTTGTTGGTGCCTGACAGGCTGGTTTGAGTATTTTTAAAAACTGCTAATCTACTGGGATTTTTATGCACAACCATCTCTAGGGTTTACAGAGAATGGTCTGAAAAAGATAAAATACAGTGAGTGGCAGTTGTGTGGACCAAAATGCTTTGTTGAGGTCAGAGGAGAATGGGCAGACTGGTTCAAGATGATAGAAAGGCAACAGTAACTCAAATAACAACTCGTTACAACCAAGGTATGCAGAATACAATCTCTGAATGCACAACACATTGAACCTTGAAGCAGATGGGCTACAGCAGCAGAAGACCATACCGGGTGCCATTCCTGTGAGCTAAGAACAGGAAACTGAGGTGAGGCTACAATTCACACAGGTTCACCAAAATTGGACAATAAAAGATTGGAAAAATGTTGCCTGGTCTGATGAGTCTCGATTTCAACGGTGACATTCAGATTGTAGGGTCAGAATTTGGCGTAAACAACATGAAAGCATGGATCCATCCTGCCTTGTATCAACGGTTTAGGCTGATGGTGTGGGGGATATTTTCTTGGCACACTTTTTGGGCCCCTTAGTACCAATTGAGCATCCTTTAAATGCCATGGGCTACCTGAGTATTGTTGCTGACCTTTATAACTACAATGTACCTATCTTCTGATGGCTACTTCCAGCAGACTAATGCACCATGTCAAAAAGCTCAAATCATCTCAAACTGTTTTCTTGAACATGACAATGAGTTCACTGTACTCCAATGGCCTCTACAGTCACCAGATCTCAAGCCAATAGAGCACCTTTGGTATGTGGTGGAACGGGAGATTTGCATCAGGGATGTACAGCCAACAAATCTGCAGCACTGCGTGATGCTATCATGTCAATATGGACCAAAATGTCTAAGGAATATTTCCAACACCTTGTTGAATCTATGCCACAAAGAATTAAGGCAGTTCTGAAGGCAAAAAGGGGTCCAACCCGGTACTAGCAAGGTGTACCTAATAAAGTGGCCAGTGAGTATATACAGTATCTCACAAAAGTGAGTACACCCCTCACATTTTTGTAAATCTGTTATTATACCTTTTCATGTGACAACGCTGAAGAAGTGACCCTTTGCTACAATGTAAAGTAGTGAGTGTACAGCCTGTATAACAGTGTAAATTTGCTGTCCCCTCAAAATAACTCAACACACAGCCATTAATGTGTAAACCGTTGGCAACAAAAGTGAGTACACCCCTAAGTGGAAATGTCCAAATTGGGCACAAAGTGTCAATATTTTGTGTGGCTACCATTATTTTCCAGCGCTGCCTTAACCCTCTTGGGCATGGAGTTCACCAGAGCTTCACAGGTTGCCAATCAAGTCCTCTTCCACTCCTCCATGATGACATCACAGAGCTGGTGGATATTAGAGACCTTGAGCTCCCCCACCTTCCGTTTGAGGATGCCCCACAGATGCTCAATAGGGTTTAGGTCTGAAGACATACTTGGCCTTCATCACCTTTACCCCCAGCTTTTTTAGCAAGGCAGTGGTCATCTTGGACGTGTGTTTGGGGTCGTTATCATGTTGGAATACTGCCCTGTGGCCCAGTCTCCAAAGGGAGGGGATCGTGCTCTGCTTCATCATGTCACAGTACATGTTGACATTCATGGTTCCCTCAATGAACTGTAGCTCCCCAGTGCTGGCAGCACTCATGCAGGCCCAGACCATTAAACTCCCAGACCATGTACTCGAATAATACTAACATTAATGCTTGAAATATTAACAACAGTAAAAAGTTATTGTTAAGCCAATGTGACTGATAATACAGGTCTTTATAAACCTCATAACTGGCCTCTTAGGTTTTAGTTTCACACTGTTTCAAGATGTTTACAAAGCACTGAGAATCAATATATTAACCCTTTCGTGACAGGGTTAAAGTGTCTACATCGGAACACCTGTTCCGATGTAGACAAATTGAAACTACGCGATCGTGCATACGATCGCGAGATTTCAATTATTGGATCGCATCTGGGGGGCGTCCCTACAACCCTAGGAACGCCCTCCAGACCGCGATCAAGTCCTTGAAGCGCAGAAGGCTTCAGGACAGCCGTTTGATATGACGTTCTATTCCGTCATAACGGCTTTAAAGCCCAGTGTAAATATGACGGAATAGAACGGCATAACGGCGTTAAAAGGTTAAATGTCTCAAAGTACACGAGAACCATAGAAACATAAATACATCATGATCATAACATCAGGAAAAAATATTGTCTGACTGTACAGAATAGGACCCTGTAATCCCAGTTTTGCAAAAATGAAGCAGCTCATTAGTTTCATGTGTTCTACAACCAACTATTGTAAATGTGAAATCATAGGCATCATAGATAATATTCTGTACTGTTAATCATGTTTGTAGAACAAAACCTTTCCAAATTAAAAAACATGTTTTTTACAATAAACAAAGAAAAAAATTATAATGAACAATTTTACAGTATAATGCATTCAAATAAGACACCATACACACATGTACACACATACTGTATGCCCCGACTCAAATGTTGAAACAATTAATTTACAAGTTTTTGTATTCTTTGGAAGTGAAAAGGTTAATTGCTATAGTAATTTCACACTGTACAATGGTATTGACGCACTTGTACTGTAAGAGATCTCCCTGCTGATTGGCCAGTAGATTTGTTCATTCTGAGGTTTTGGATGCCTCCGAATTACAGAAGGCGGCGGCCGCCCTTGCCGTTCTACAATTTTCAGAGGCAAATTTATTTTTTTGAAACTGCAACACACAAGGATCTAGATTTTTACAGATCCTAGTGTTACAGTTTTACAAGAATAAATTTGGCTTTGAAAATAGCCAAATGATACAAGCAGCTGCCTTCTTCCTCATTTGGAGGTATCAAATATTCATATCTATTAGCTATTATATTAGTAATTTGAATTTGTATAACATGAAACTGGAGTGGGAATTGCAGTTTACTTTCTACTCTGATAACTTGTGCTCGAGTGATACTTGTGCTTGAGTGAGAAAACTTTACATTCAGTTTTTTAATAAGAGCGCACAAATGCTTGTGGAATACTAGTGCACACTCAAGCGAAATTTAGAAATCTCACGCAAAATGCCATCCCACTTGTAATCTAGGCCTATGTGTTAGTTTTCATGATTTGCCATGCAGACACAATTTTGCTAAGGTAGCCAGTAACTTTAAGTTATTGGCCAATCCAAATAATATTGATCAAATACTAAAATAAACCAGTGATAAGGCTGGAACTTCTCATGTGTTTGAGGAAATCAATTTGAAATTCTTGTTGATCTAATTAATTATGCAAATTGCTTTATACAACAAAGAGAGCAAGAATAGTGCTTTCTTTAATTTAAGAGATTTTCTAATACCTGTGTAATTGTATAACAGATTTGCTAATTACTATACATTTTCTCCACTTTTGAATATGCTTCATAACAAGCTGCACTTGAAAGAAAGTTTACGATCACCTCAGAAGTACAATAAATACAGTAGAATTGCAGAATCAACAAAAAGACAATGCAATAACACTCTGAATTTCAAAGTCCATTTGTCTGACACATTTCAATGTTTCATTCCATTTCCCTGTCCCTTGTATCATGTGACAGCCATCAGCCAATCACAGCATCATATACATATATACTTTGAACGCTTGCACATGCTCAGTAAGAGCTAGTACCTCTAAAAGTGTGTGGATAAAATAATATTTCTAATTTTTGAAATCCCATTTTCTGTGTAAGTCATAAAAGCATAATTTTGACTTGAATGCCCTTTTAATGTATGTGCACTTTATTCTTGAGTGTAGTCAAACTTTAAAATTTACACAAAGACATTCACATCCTCTCATGCACACTCTTTCTCTGACACACACACACATTCTTTCTCTCTCTCTCTCTCTCTCTCTCTCTCTCTCTCTCTCTCTCTCTCTCACACACACTCATTCACTCTATCTCTCTCGCATACTCTTTCCCTCTCTCTCTCTCACACACACACACACACTCTCTCTCACACACACTCATTCACTCTATCTCTCTCACATACTCTTTCCCTCTCGCTCTCACACACACACACACACTCTCTCTCACACACTTTCATTCTGTCTTTCACACACACACAATTGCTTTGACTCTCTTTCTCACACACACTCTTTCACACAAACACACACTCTTTCTCTCTTATACACACTTTTACTCTTTGAAAAAACACACACTTTCTCTCTCTTTCTCACACACACACTCTCTCATACAAACTTTCACTCTCGACTCTCACATGCACTTTCACTCTGCCTCACATAAAAATTCACACACACAAACAATGCACTTTAGTGGTGGACATATTTTAGTCAAGTTCTAATTGTCCAACTGAGATTAATTAGTATATGAAAGTTAATGTAATTTATGATAACAATGGAATATACTGTATTATTTTGGATGTCACAGAAATGAAAGAATTTGCCATATCACAAATGAATGCTCCATGCAAAACAAAAACAAATGAAGAATACCCCCAGCATAATTAGCATCAGAAACTCTTTAAACTCTTTTATCTGTGTGCGGTGTATAAATGGGAAGCTCTTAACATACAAAATTGTTATGCTTAAGTGTATCAAATAGTTAAAAACAAATATGAAAGCTAATATAGTATAAAGGGATAAAGGGTTTTAAGCAAGTGGCAATGCATGTAGATGTCGTATAAGGGATATTTACAAAGAAAAAAATAATGATATATATATATATAAAAGGAAAATGCATGCAAAGTAACGTTTCGGGGATCAATCACCCCTTCATCAACCAAGTAGTCTGATGAAGGGGTGATTGATCCCCGAATCATTACTTTTTGATGTGCCAATAAAGCACCACTTTTGCACAAATCTAGAGAGTGCATGCATTTTCCTTTTCTATGATTGTGCTTGCCTGCACCCTGGTAGCTGTTCCTTAGGTGGGAGTGCTTGAAATGTTTGAAAATTATATATATATATATATATATATATATATATATGTGCTCTTTCTCAGAATATAAAATGTAGTGGTATAACATAAGGAAAAATTAAGTCATCAAAAATAAGTCCATATCATTAAATGTCCCTATATGTGATCACCAAAAATAAAATTTGAAAAAAATTATACTCCATAGAAAAAAAAAGAATGAAAAAAATAAATAAAAAAATAATAAAAAAGATTGGAAGATAGAATTTATAAATCGATTGCCAAGTAAAATCCCAGTGGTGTTCCAACCGTGACATATAGCCATCCAGTGTGGAACAAAGTGCACCTAAAAAACATATGAAAACATAACGTAAATTTGTATGCAAAGTGTGAATGCCAGCTCTACGTAACTCTGCTTACCAGAATTCAATAAGGGAAACTCAAGCACATGTAAGAATAGCCAACGTGTTTTGGCCAGTGAAAACGGTCCTTATTCATGACTTATAGAGCAGGCATTCATGGCATTGTATGTTAAGTGCTCCCCATTTATACACTGATATTTTTGTCTTTTGATTAAGAGATCTTGGGATAGCTTGTCTATACTTTGTTTCAATTTGGCACTGTAGTAATTCATTTTTTTTCCAATTAATCTGTGTGCCCCCCTTAAAGGGATATGAAATGAAAAAAATGTATTTTGTGATTCAGACAGAGCATACTATTTTAGCAAAGTTTCAAATTTACTTCTATTATTAAGATATTCTTTGTTGAAGAGATACCTATGGCTAGATTTTGAGTTTTGCGGCCAAAGGGGTGCGTTAGCTACGGGTGCTTTTTTTCCCCCGCACCTTTTAAATACCGCTGGTATTTAGAGTTCACAGAAGGGCTGCGTTAGGCTCCAAAAAGGGAGCATAGAGCATAATTTACCGCCACTGCAACTCTCAATACCAGCGGTGCTTACGGACGCGGCCAGCTTAAAAAACGTGCTCGTGCACGATTCCCCCATAGGAAACAATGGGGCAGTTTGAGTTGAAAAAAAACCTAACACCTGCAAAAAAGCAGCGTTCAGCCGCTTGGATCAAGACTTCAGCCGGAGGATGGACGTCTTCAGTCCCCGCTTGGGCTTGGATCAAGACTTCAGTCGGAGGATGGACGTCTTCAGCCCCCGCTTGGGCTTGGATCAAGACATCGGAGCCTGGACCGATCGGTGATACCCGGCGTGGTGAAGATAAGGTAGGGAGATCTTCAGGGGCTTAGTGTTAGGTTTATTTAAGGGGAGTTTGGGTTATATTAGGGGTATGTGGGTGGTGGGTTGTAATGATGGGGGGGTATTGTATGTTTTTTTTTCCAGGCAAAAGAGCTGAATTCTTTGGGGCATGCCCCGCAAAAGGCCCTTTTAAGGGCTGGTAAGGTAAAAGAGCTTTTCTATTTTTATTTTAGTATAGGGTAGGGCATTTTTTTATTTTGGGGGGCTTTGTTATTTTATTAGGGGGCTTAGAGTAGGTGTAATTAGCTTAAAATTGTTGTAATATTTTTCTAATGTTTGTAAATATTTTTTTATTTTTTGTAACTTAGTTCTTTTTTTTATTTTTTGTACTTTAGTTAGTTTATTTAATTGTATTTATTTGTAGGTATTGTATTTAATTAATTTATTGATAGTGTAGTATTAGGTTTAATTGTAACTTAGGTTAGGATTTATTTTACAGGTAATTTTGTAATTATTTTAACTAGGTAACTATTAAATAGTTATTAACTATTTAATAGCTATTGTACCTGGTTAAAATAAATACAAAGTTGCCTGTAAAATAAATATTAATCCTAAAATAGCTACAATATAATTATTATTTATATTGTAGCTATATTAGGGTTTATTTTACAGGTACGTATTTAGCTTTAAATAGGATTAATTTATTTAATAAGAGTTAATTTATTTCGTTAGATTTAAATTATATTTAACTTAGGGGGGGTGTTAGGGTTAGGGTTAGAGTTAGCTTTAGGGGTTAATACATTTATTAGAGTAGCGGCGAGGTCCAGTCGGCAGATTAGGGGTTAATAATTGTAGGTAAGGTAGCAGCGACGTTGGGGGGGCAGATTAGGGGTTAATAAATATAATATATGGGTCGGCGGTGTTAGGGACAGCAGATTAGGGGTACATAAGTATAACGTAGGTTGCGGCGGTGTGCGGTCGGCAGATTAGGGTTTAAAAAAATTTAATAGAGTGGTTGCGATGTGGGGGGACCTCGGTTTAGGAGTACATAGGTAGTTTATCGGTGTTAGTGTACTTTAGAGCACAGTAGTTAAGAGCTTTATGAACCGGCGTTAGCCCAGAAAGCTCTTAACTCCTGGCTTTTTTCTGCGGCTGGAGTTTTGTCGTTAGATTTCTAACGCTCACTTCAGCCACGACTCTAAATACCGGCGTTAGAAAGATCCCATTGAAAAGATAGGATACGCAAATGGCGTAGGGGGATCTGCGGTATGGAAAAGCCACGGCTGGAAAGTGAGCGTTAGACCCTTTCCTGATTGACTCCAAATACCAGCGGGCGGCCAAAACCAGCGTTAGGAGCCTCTAACACTGGTTTTGACGGCTAACGCAGAACTCTAAATCTAGGCGCTAGGTAGGCATCTAGAGCACTACATAACAGGAAATAGTGCTGCCATCTAGTATTCTTGCAAATGGATAAAATTCTTGAAAAACTGCTGCCATATAGTGCTCCACAAATGGGCAGGGTTCTGAGCGTACATTCCTGCTTTACAACAAAAGATACCAAGAGAATGAAGAAAATTGATAATAGAAGCAAATTAGAATGTTGTTTAAAATGGCATGATCAATTACTGAATCAATAAAGAAAAAATGTTGGGTTTCATATGTATGTGTATGTATATACAGTATATATATATAGATATATATATATATATGTATGTGTGTGTGTGTGTATATGTGTTTATATGTATGTATATCTGCCCATAGCTATTTACACTTAACACATAAATTCACACACACACATATATATATATATATATATATATATATATATATATATATATATATATATATATATATATATATAAACTTCTAAGCCCTTCCCAGTCGAACACCTTGACATATACCATTTCCGTTTTAAACCCTTTTTATGTATTTATTCAATAATAAACTTACATTTTATGTTATAGTGTAATATGACTTAAATGTGAAACTTTTATTCAAACCCTAACATTTTAATTCAGGTCTTATATCGCACTAACTTTTCTAGTGCTATTTTGGATTGCTCTAAAGCACACAACCCATACCTTTCAAATTGTAATATAGCAAGTTCAGCGCTAAACATTCTCTGGTTATTTCAATTATACTATGGACTTGTAATATCACTTAGCATGCTGGGCCTTTATATGGTAAGTAAACATATATTGAAAATATGCTCCCTACATTCTGCTGACTTTCACATTCATTAGTAAAGTTTTTAGGATCTTCTAAGATAGCAAGGACTATACTTTCCTATAGAAGCCACGTCATGAATCATATGTACGATGAGGAAAAGTACACTGTTTTAGAAATGTCATGGCCGTGCCCGGATTTGAACCTGGGACTTATGATGTGCATCCTGTTTCTCTGTTCTTGTGCCAAACAGAGGGCTTTATATTCTGAGGAAGTTTTTGGAGAACTGCTACCTGCAGTGGAAAACTCTCTGGCTATACCTGTTTGACAGCTGCAGGTATTTTCTGGAATTTTCTCTCCTATAAAAGGCTGCTTCACAGACCACTCCCTGCCCTGACATTGTGGTTCAATTTGTTCCTGTTTTTAGTGCCTCTGACCTTGCCTGAATTTCCTGTTTGGTTCCTGAATTCAGTTTGTTCTCTGACTACCCTTCTGGTTCTCCCTTGGATTTGACATACGACTGGATTGCTTTTCTGTTTACAGAACTTGACCTTGTACCAATACTATTCTATTGGATTCTCCATGGATTTGGTGATTTTTCTGACTGCTCTCAGGTACTTGACCCTCGGCTTGTCTCCTGGCTATTCACTCAGTACTAGCCTGTCTCTGCTTCAGTCTTTCCTGTGGCATCATACTGCTTCTCTGCCTCCTGTACCCGAGCCCTGCAGAGAGCATCTGTTAAGCACCGGTATCCTGTTCCAGTACCCTAGCCCTGCAGAGGGCATCTGCCAAGCACTGGTTTCCTACTCCAGTACCCTAGCTCTGCAGAGGGCATCTGCCAATCTCCGGTGTCCTGCTTCAGTACCCAAGCCCTGCAAAAGACATTTGCCATGCACCTGTCTCCTGTTTCAGTCTCAGCCTTAGAGTGGGCACTCCTGTCTTTGGCCCTCAGCCAATAGGATTGAGCTTGCATTCTATTGGCTGATTGGAACAGTCAATAGAATGCAAGCTCAATCCTATTGGCTGATTGCACAACCCAGGTGCTGAACCAAAAATTGGCCGTCTCCCAAGCTTTGCAATCCTGTTTTTCAAATAAAGATACCACGAAAATGAAGAAAATTTGATAATAGGAGTAAATTAGAAAGTTGTTTAAAATCACATGCTCTATCTGAATCATGAAAGAAAAAAAAAATGGGTTTAGTATCCCTTTAAATTGAAATTAATATGAAATGTATCAAATACTATTAGGTTTGTATTGTTTCACTGACTGTTAGGGTCATCCCACTGCTTTATTGATGGAGAGAAACAAGATGCCAAAAAATTACAAACAGAAAAATATTTATTCAAAACCTTAACACAAAGCAAAAAAGGAACAAGGAAATAACTTAAATACTTTCTTGTAAATGGACCTTTAAAAAATATGTACAAGGTCTTACTGACATAGAGATAAAAACAAAACAGATGTGCAGATACAATTTAGCAGAAATAGAGCTTAAGGAAAAAAGAAAAGCTAAACACATCTAAATACGGTAATTTCTGTGGGATAGCACGCAAACAGATATTAAATACCCATTATAAACAATTCAGCTTATTACTTGTCTTATAATATAATAATTCTATAGTGAACAATAATAAACCTTTTAAAATCTGTATAATGTATAATGATACTGATATTGATGCAAGGTTTCCTTCAGCATGCATAGGAACCAGGGGCGCGATCCGATATACGGCGTAGTTTGCGGCGCAAGCGAGGGAACCTGCGTTGCCCGCAGTTTCAGCTCGCAACTCGAGCTATCCAATATACAGCGCTGTCAGAGGCTAAAGTGCCGTAAGTCGGATAAACCAGCGATGTACAGAAATCTGCGTAAGTACAAATTTCTGGAGTCGCCAGTGACTTACGGCACGTTAGAAACTGCCGGTGCCTACAAAACCTGACTAAAGTATGAAATCACCCGCACTGTCTAACACGCCTCCCAAACATAGCCCAACACGTCTAACCCTCTGTCCGCTATCCCCCCTCACTAGCCTAACAATAAAAAATGTATTAACCCCTAAACCGCCGCTCCCGGACCCGCCGCCAGCTAATAAAGTTATTAACCCATAAACCGCCGCTCCCGGACCCCGCCGCCAGCTATATTAAATCTATAACCCCCTAAAGTGAGCCCCTAACACAGCCGCCATCTACCTTACCTACACCCTAAAGTGAGCCCCTACCCCGCCGCCATCTATTTTAAAATTATTAACCCCTAATTTAATCCCCCTACCCCGCCGCCATCTATATTAAATTATTTAACCCCTAAAATACTAAACTATCCCTACCACTAAACCTAAGTCTAACCCTACAAATAGCCCTGAAAAGGGCTTTTTGCGTGGCATTACCCCAAAGTAAACTGCTCTTTTGCCAGCCCTTAAAAGGGCTTTTTGCGGGGCATGCCCCAAAGAAAACTGCTCTTTTCCAGCCCTTAAAAGGGCTTTTGGCGGGGCTTTGTCACAAAGTAATCAGCTCTTTTGCCTACAATCTAAATCCCCCTACACCGCTGCCACCTATAATAAATGTATTAACCCCTAATCTAATCCCCCTACACCGCCGCCACCTATATTAAACACATTAACCCCTAATCTAATCCCCCTACACCGCCGCCAGCTATATTAACTATATTAAACCTAATTATATTAGGGTTAATATAGTTAATATAATTATTATATTATATATATTAACTATATTAACCCTAATTATATTAGGGTTAATATAGTTAATATCGTTATTATATTATATATATATTAAAGTGAATGTAAATTTTGATGCTAAAGTGCCCGGTTTTTAAAACTTTGATTAAAAACAGGGGCACTTTAATTCATAAAAATTTACATTTCACTCCTGTTGTGGCAAAAAACTTACCTTTTAAACTTCACAGCAGCTCCAGCTTTCTCCGGTCTCACAAGCCATTTCTGATGTCAGAAATGATTGATAGGTCATTCTCCAATCACAGCTTTCCCCCCGGGGGATTCAGTGTCTGATTCACTGCTGTGATTGGAGGAAGCCGATGCCTCATTTTAGACCCAGGAAGAGGCTTTGAAACAGGTGGAGGAAGCTGGAGCTGCTGTGAAGATTAAAAGGTAAGTTTTTTTTCACAACAGGAGTGAAATGAAAATTTTTATGAATTAAAGTGCCCCTGTTTTTAATCGAAGTTTTAAAAACCGGGCACTTTAGCATCAAAATTTACATTCACTTTAAGTATAATAACCCTATCTAACTCTAACATCCCTAACTAAACTCTTATTAAAATGAATCTAATATTAATATTATTAATGAAAATATTCCTATTTAAATCTAAATACTTACCTATAAAATAAACCCTAAGATAGCTACAATGTAATTAATAATTACATTGTAGCTATTTTAGGGTTTATATTTATTTTACAGGTAACTGGGTATTTATTTTAACTAGGTACAATAGCTATTAAATAGTTAATAACTATTTAATAGCTACCTAGTTAAAATAATTACCAATTTACCTGTAAAATAAATCCTAACCTAAGTTACAAATACACATACACTATCAATAAATTAAATAAACTACAAATATCTAAACTAAAATACAATTAAATAAACTAAACTAAATTACAAAAACAAACAAACACTAAATTACAAAAAATAAAAAAAAGATTACAAGATTTTTAAGCTAATTACACCTATTCTAAGCCCCCTAATAAAATAATAAAGCCCCCCAAAATACAAAATTCCCTACCCTATTCTAAATTATAAAATACCCAGCTCTGTACCAGCCCTTAAAAGGGATTTTTGCGGGGTTTTTACCCCAAGTTAACAGCTCTTTTGCCTGTAAAAAAAAAGAACACAACACCCCCCCCCCCCAACATTACAACCCACCACCCACATACCCCTATTCTAAACCCACCCAAACCCCCCTTAAAAAAACTAACACTACCCCCCTGAAGATCTCCCTACCTTGTCTTCACCCACCCGGGCCGAACTCCTCATCCGATCCGGGCGATGTCTTTATCCAAGCGGCAAAGAAGAAGTCTTCATCCCGGCTATGTCTTTATCCAAGCGGAAGCAAAGTCTTCTTCCATCCGGCGGCATCTTCCATCAAGCGGCATCTTCAATCTTCTTTCTTCGGAATTCGACGGACGTCATCTTGGATGACATCATTTAAAGGTACCTCATTCGTCGTTCAGTCGTCGGCCGGGATGGATGCTCCGCGTCGGAGGAGCGAAGAAAGAAGATTGAAGATGTCGCCGGATGGAAGAAGACTTTGCTGCTGCTTGGATAAAGACATCGCCGGGATCAAGACTTCTTCTTTGCCGCTTGGATAAAGACATCGCCCGGATCGGATGAGGAGTAGGCCCGGTTGGGTGAAGACAAGGTAGGGAGATCTTCAGGGGGGTAGTGTTAGGTTTTTTTAAGGGGGGTTTGGGTGGGTTTAGAATAGGGGTATTTGGGTGGTGGGTTGTAATGTTGGGCGGGGGGTGTTGTGTTCTTTTTTTTTTTTACAGGCAAAAGAGCTGTTAAAGAAGAATAGAAAGAGGGCGCCACAATAGCGTGATATCGTCTGGAATGCAGGTGCAGATAAAAGTAGATATTATGCTTACCAGATGGTGTGGCACTGTGCTGTGACCAGTGCAAGAGAGCAGGCTAGCACTTAACAGTGGCTAGTACACTGTAGGAGCCAGGCTCCAAAGGCACTTGTTCTAGTTGCAACTTGGTATTTATCTCCTGCTATCTGGACTTCAGGTTCTGCAAAGGAGTGATCTTATGTGTGTTGTTCAATAGGCATATATGAACCACAACACAGACAACTTCGAATAAAAAAATTGACTTTTATTTTATGACGCGTTTCTCAACCTACAGGGGTTGTTTCATCAGATAAAAAGTGAATGTCATCCTTAACAATTGTTGGCAATTTATACACATTTGTGTAAAAAGAGGAAGTTGTCATCAGATATGTAATCCAATAGAAAAACATTGGTGTGCATTCAGCTGTGGAACCAGCACAGGATCCCAGCTGTTACAATTTAGAAAATTGGACTAATTTGCAAGGTTGTACATATGTGAGAATCTAAACTTTAACCTTTTAATTGCAAAATGAAAATGAGTAAAATAAAACAATCTTGTCACTTTGTATTTACTGCCATTTGTTACATATATAACCTCACTGGATTGTTTGTTATCACAGATGCTATTCTTTTGCATTTGAAAAATAATATATTTAGTTAATAAATGTTGACAGATAAAAAATGTGTGCATTGGAAGTAAAGTAATTCATAATACAATTCTGAATGAAAGACAAAGTTCTAAACCTGTTGTTTATATTTAAGCCTATGGTAAATGTTAGGATAGAAAGTGTGTATGTGAGAGGTATAGTAATTTGTGATCAAAGTCTGAATGGGAAGCTGTAGTTTTGAACCTGTTGTTTGTATTTGAACATGTGAAAATTGTTAAATTCTTATAAAAGATGGATACTTGTATGAAATGTCACTTTGTTTACTTTAATAGTTATTATATAAACACATATTGATTTGTGTGGTATACGTTATTCTTTATATATTTGGCAAGGAAGAAGAAAAATGTGTGTATGTCAAAAATAAAAATAAAAATAAAAATAAATATATAAAAAAATACATGTAAAGATCAAAATGAAAAAATGTCAGAAAAGATGAAAAGAAAAATGATGTAAAAAATGATGATAGGTTGAATGATCAGAATCCAAATAGGAATCTGATCATCCGACCTGTTGCGAATATAAGAATTGAAAATTGTATTAGAAATAGCTATTTGTGTAGCCCCAAAGTGATTAGTTGTAGTGGATTGATGCATGTTAGAACTCTATGAAATGTTTTGGTGTAATGAAAATTCTGAATCTAAAAGATAAATATCTTTGTACATCAGGAAACCTTTACACAAAATAAATTGTTCAAATGAACAAAAATTGGAGTGCATGTGTATCAATACACACATAATTATAGGAAAAAAAAACCAAAAAAAAAAACCCCTTCTCCTTGTGAAATACCTGTGTGTATGTGTTTGTATATATAAACATGTTGTATGTGTTTGTGTGGGTACAAAGCGTGTGTATGTGTGCTGTATGTATATATGTATATGTGTGTATGTATATGTGCATATAAAAATGTATATGCATATGTGCGTGTACACCCACACACACACAAAAAACACACGTGTGTCCGTGTACACTAGAAACGTAAAATATTCAAAAATTAAAAATAAGTGCTTGCTCTCACTTTCTTCACATCATGTAAGAACAATGGTAATTTCATTTGGGAGTGTAGTTTTAACCTGTTTGTCAATAGTGCCTCTGACTGGTGGATATTATAGAGTGTAATGAAAGGACCATAGTGATGCCATTTGGGAGTGTTGTTTTAATCTATTTGCCAATAGTGTGTCTGACTTGTGGATGTTGTAAAGTATATTAATATTTTGTATCAGACAAAATAACGACTGTGAATGTCTATCAATTGAAGGCTGCTAGATCCAGGTTGGCATTCAACCCTTGGGGATGAAGGGTCTTCAGTCGATAGATCCAGTATGTTTCACGCTTTCTGAGTCTAGTAAGTCTATTGTAATCAGGACTCTTTGGAATAAAATCAATGGGAATGTATGTAAAAGTGTATGGATTTCCATTGTGTTTAATTAGACAGTGATTCGGTATGCTATGCTTAATTTTGTTTTTTCTACAGTTCTTACAGTTGCGGTGATGTTCACCCCATCTGTTTCTCAGTTTTCTGGAGGTGCGGCCTACATATTGGAGGCCGCATATACACTCCATAAGATAAACGATGAAAGATGAGTTACAATTGAAAAAAAATAGGAATTTGGAAGCACTCGCCAGTGGTGGTAGATTTGAAATTTTTAATTCCTGATTTTATAATTTTACAAGAGCCACATCCTGTTTTGCCACATTTATAAATACCCCGGAGACCAAACAATCCCTTGTTTTGTTTATGGTCATGTGGTGTTCTGTTGGATGGTTTATGTTTCACTTTTTTGCTGGGAGCTAGCTGGTTTCTGAGTGTAGGTGCTCTTCTGTATATAATTTTTGGTGTTTCTTTTACTAAGTTTTTGAGAATGGGGTCCCTTTGTATTATATACCAATGCTTATTAATTATGTGTTGGATTTTGTGAAAATCAGAGTTAAATTGTGTTATGAAAAAGGTTTCTTTCTCACCAAAAAGTGTATCTGTTTTGTTGATTTTTCTGTCTGCTAGGATATCCTCCCTGTTAAGATTTTTCGCTCTTTCTAGAGCCCTATCTAATAGAATGGGGGGGTATTCTTTTTCAATGAACCTATTGTATAATACTTGACTTTGTTGTAAGAACGTGTTGTAATCGCTGCAATTACGTCTCATCCTGCGAAATTGACTATAGGGTACATTGTGTATCCAATTCCTGTGATGGTTGCTGTGATAATTTAAGAGCTGTTAACTTGGGGTAAATACCCCGCAAAAAGCCCTTTTAAGGGCTGGTACACAGCTGGGTATTTTATAATTTAGAATAGGGTTGGGAATTTTTTATTTTGGGGGGCTTTATTATTTTATTAGGGGGCTTAGAATAGGTGTAATTAGCTTAAAAATCTTGTAATCTTTTTTTTTATTTTTTGTAATTTAGTGTTTGTTTTTTTTTGTAATTTAGTTTAGTTTATTTAATTGTATTTTAGTTTAGATATTTGCAGTTTATTTAATTTATTGATAGTGTAGGTGTATTTGTAACTTAGGTTAGGATTTATTTTACAGGTAAATTGGTAATTATTTTAACTAGGTAGCTATTAAATAGTTATTAACTATTTAATGGCTATTGTACCTAGTTAAAATAAATACCAAGTTACCTGTAAAATAAATATAAACCCTAACATAGCTACAATGTAATTATTAATTATATTGTAGCTATCTTAGGGTTTATTTTATAGGTAAGTATTTAGATTTAAATAGGAATATTTTAGTTTATAATATGAATTAGATTTATTTAATAAGAATTTAGTTAGGGGTGTTAGGGTTAGATAGAGTTAATATAGTTAATATAAATACTATAGTAACTATATTAACTATATTAACCCTAATATAATTAGGGTTAATATAGTTAATATATATAATATAATAACTATATTAACTATAATATACTTAGGGTTAATATAGATAATATAGCTGGCGGCGGGGTAGGTAGATTAAATTAGGGGTTAATAATTTTAATATAGATGGCGGCGGTGTAAGGGGCTTACATTATTGGTTAATACTATTAATATAGGTGGCGGCGGTGTAGGGAGGGCAGGTTATAGGGCAAAAGAGCTGTTTACTTTGGCACAAAGCCCCGCAAAAGGCCCTTTTAAGGGCTGGTAATAGAGCTTATTACTTTAGGGATATTAGATTAGGGGTTAATAATATTAATATAGCTGGCGGCGGTATAGGGGGATTAGATTAGGGGTTAATCATTTTTATATAGGTGGCGGCGGTGTAAGGGGTCAGATTAGGGGATAGATAAGGTAGATGGCGGCGGCGGTGTAAGGGGTTCACATTAGGGGATAGATAAGGTAGATGGCGGCGGTTTTAGGGGTTCACATTAGGGGATAGATCAGTTAGATGGTGGCGGTTTTAGGGGCTCACAGTAGGGGCTAGTTTATGTAGATGGCGGCGGGGGGCGGGAACGGCGGTTTAGGGGTTAAATACTTTATTAGGGACTGCGGCGGGGGATTGCGGTTGACAGGTAGATAGACATTGTACATGCGTTAGGTGTTAGGTTTTATTTAGCAGATCATGGTTGACAGGTAGATAGACATTGCACATGCGTTAGGTGTTAGGTTTAATTTAGCGGGTAGTTTAGGTAGCTACGGGTCTCCAATAGTCAGCGTAAGGCTTCTTACGGCTGCTTTTTGTGGCGAGGTGAAAATGGAGTAAGATTTCTCCATTTTCGCCACGTAAGTCCTTACGCTGTATATTGGATACCAAACTGCGCTGGTTTGGTATACCTGCCTATGGCCCAAAAAACTACGGGCGACGGCAGAAATATATGGGCGTAACTTCTAGGTTACACCGTATATAGGATACCAAACCAGCGCAAATATTGGCATCGCCAGCTTTTGCGGGCGACGTTTTTTATTGGATCGGGCCCCAGGTGACTGCAAGTCTGTTCAGACAGAGCACCACTGTGGAACCTCATGGCAAAGCTTCTCTATCAATAGGCACTTTAGTTCACTTATGTTCAGTGATAAACCCATTTTTTCAAGACTGTGTAACTTTGAACCGTGTGAACAAAATCTTTCAAAATGTATTTCTTGAGCTCCCTCAGTTACTGGAAATGCAGAGAATTTAAAGTTAATTGGTCAAATATATTTTTGAATTTTTTAAGTTTTAAAAATTGTATAATGGTGCCTGTGTATGTTTGAGTGTGCATGTGAGTGTCTAAGGGTATCTGTCTATGTGGTTGCCTCAGTATGTCCGTGTGAATATCTAAGAGTGTTTTTGTATAGGGGTGCCTTAGTATGCCCATATGCATGTTGCTGTCTGTGGGTGCTTAACTATGTATTAATGTGGATGTTTGTGAAAACCTGTGCGATTGATTCTATTGGTATCTGTATATGTGTGTTTCACGTGCCATGTGAATGTGAATGCCTGTGGGTGTCTGTGTGTCCCTGTGAGTGTTTGTAAGTGCCTGTTTGTGTGTGCTTGTGGGTGTCTGTGGATCCCAGTGGATGTCTATGATTTCCTGTTTGTGTGCATGTGGGTGTCTGTGGGTGCATGTTTGTGTGTGTGAATCTAAGCATATGTGAGTGCTTGTCTATGTGTATGTTTGTGGGAACCGGCATGTGGAGTTCTATAGGTGTCTGTATATGTGTTAACTTATACATATAGGTGTGGCAACTTTTCTGTGTTTGTGAGTGCCTGTTTGTGTGCATTTGGTACCTGGTATATGTGGCTGTCTGTATAATCATGTGACTACCTGTGGGTGCCATTTTGTGTCCCAATGAGGATGTCTTTGATTTACTTGTGTGTGTCTACATTTGCTATGGATGTTTTCATGTGTCTATGGGTGCCTGTTTGTGTATGTGGGTTTCTGTGAGTATGTGTATGTATGTGAGCCTCTGGGCTTGGGTGTGATCTGAGATATGTAATGGGCATATAACTGACAAGTAGTTTAGGGCCATGGGTCTCATCTCAAGTGGGGGCATATGACTTCAATGCCATAGGTATGATGTTCTGAGTTTCTATATTTAAATTTTGGGGAATGTTTATTTTCCAACCTTACCTTTACCTCTTTTGTTTGGAGCAAATGTTACATCCTGTGATACTAACAAAAATGCTAATGTTGTTTTTTAACAAAGGTGAAAATATTTTGAGAACATTTAATCTTTGATAACAAAATTTGATTTGTTTTGCAGCTCAAGAACATACCTCTTAAAATCCCTTTCTTATCTTCTTTGTTAAAGGAAATTAAAAGATGATTAAAGGGACACTAAACCCAAAAAAAATTCTTTCATGATTCAGATAAAGCATGCAATTTTAAGCAACTTTCTAATTTACTCCTATTATCAATTTTTATTCGTGCTTTTGCTATCTTTATTTGAAAAAGAAGGCATCTAAGCTAATGATCCAGCCAATTTTTGGTTCAGTACTCTGGACAGCACTTGTTTATTGGTGCGTGAATTTATCCACCAATCAGCAAGAACATCCCAGGTTGTTCACCAAAAATGGGCTAGCATCTAAACTTAAATTTTTTTCTTTTCAAATAAAGATACCAAGAGAATGAATACATTTTGATAATAGGAGTAAATTAGAAAGTTGCATGTTCTATATGAATCACGAAAGCACAAATTTTGGTTCAGTGTCCCTTTAAACTCAAGATTTAATTTCTCATAAAGGTCTAAATTACAAGTGGGATGCAAAAATGCAAGCAGAATTGAGCACTCATAGCGCAGCACTAAATACATACCACTTCTAATTGTGAATTTAATTTGCAATTGGTTGGTTAATTTTTCTCCCAATAATTATGTGAGCAATATTTATTGTGCTAGCACAAACAATGTCTAGAAAAGGCACAATTTTTTTTTTAAATCAAATAAATATTAAAATACATATTTTTTTACCATATACTCTGCCCCATCACACAATTAACTCCCTAACTGCCAGTACGCTGCAACATTTAAACTCTATCGTTGCTTTAGAAAACCCTATCCTAAAAAATGTAAGCCCCCTTAAAAAAATCGTATTCTAAAGACTAAAGCCTCCTATATTTTTAAAAAGATTCCTAAAAACCCTATATTAAAAACTAGACACCTTAAAAAATAAAAAGTTCCTTTAAAATGTCATATCCTAACAAATATAGGCCTAGATTTGGAGTTTGGCGTTAGCCGTGAAAACCAGCGTTAGAGGCTCCTAACGCTGGTTTTAGGCTAACTCCGGTATTTGGAGTCACTCAAAATAGGGTCTAACGCTCACTTTTCAGCCGCGACTTTTCCATACCGCAGATCCCCTTACGTCAATTGCGTATCCTATCTTTTCAATGGGATCTTTCTAACTCCGGTATTTAGAGTCGTGGCTGAAGTGAACGTTAGACATCTAACGACAAAACTCCAGCCGCAGAAAAAAGTCAGTAGTTAAGAGCTTTCTGGGCTAACGCCGGTTTATAAAGCTCTTAACTACTGTACTCTAAAGTACACTAACACCCATAAACTACCTATGTACCCCTAAACTGAGGCCCCCCCCACATCGCTGCCACTCGATTAAATTTTTTTAACCCCTTATCTGCCGACCACCACCTACGTTATACTTATGTACCCCTAATCTGCTGCCCCTAACACCGCCGACCCCTGTATTATATTTATTAACCCCTAATCTGCCCCCCACAACGTCGCCGCCAGCTACCTACAATAATTAACCCCTAATCTGCCGACCGCAAAGCGCTGCCACCTACATTATAGCTATGTACCCCTAATCTGCTGCCCCTAACACCGCCAACCCCTATATTATATTTATTAACCCCTAATCTGCCCCCCACAAAGTCGCCTCCACCTGCCTACACTTATTAACCCCTAATCTGCCGAGCGGACCGCACCGCTACTATAATAAAGTTATTAACCCCTAATCCGCCTCACTAACCCTATAATAAATAGTATTAACCCCTAATCTGCCCTCCCTAACATCGCCAACACCTAACTTCAATTATTAACCCCTAATCTGCCGACCGGAGCTCACCGCTATTCTAATAAATGTATTAACCCCTAAAGCTAAGTCTAACCCTAACACTAACACCCCCCTAAATTAAATATAATTTTAATCTAACGAAATTAATTAACTCTTATTAAATAAATTATTCCTATTTAAAGATAAATACTTACCTGTAAAATAAACCCTAATATAGCTACAATATAACGAATAATTACATTGTAGCTATTGTAGGATTAATATTTATTTTACAGGCAACTTTGTAATTATTTTAACCAGGTACAATAGCTATTTAATAGTTAAGAACTATTTAATAGCTAAAATAGTTAAAATAATTACAAATTTACCTGTAAAATAAATCCTAACCTAAGTTACAATTAAACCTTACACTACACTATCAATAAATTAATTAAATAAAATACCTATAATTATCTACAATTAAACCTACCACTACACTATCAATAAATAAATTAAATACAATACCTACAAATAACTACAATGAAATAAACTATCTAAAGTACAAAAAATAAAAAAGAACTAAGTTACAAAAAATAAAAAAATATTTCTAACATAAGAAAAATATTACAACAATTTTAAACTAATTACACCTACTCTAAGCCCCCTAATAAAATAACAAAGACCCCCAAAATAACAAAATGCCCTACCCTATTCTAAATTACTACATTTCAAAGCTCTTTTACCTTACCAGCCCTGAACAGGGCCCTTTGCGGGGCATGCCCCAAGAAATTCAGCTCTTTTGCCTGTAAAAAAAAAACAATACCCCCCCCGACATTACAACCCACCACCCACATACCCCTAATCTAACCCAAACCCCCCTTAAATAAACCTAACACTAAGCCCCTGAAGATCTTCCTACCTTGTCTTCACCCTACCAGGTTCACCGATCCGTCCTGAACAGCTCCTCCGATGTCCTGATCCAAGCCCAAGCGGGGGGCTGAAGAGGTCCATGATCCGGCTGAAGTCTTCATCCAAGCGGGAGCTGAAGAGGTCCATGATCCGGATGAAATCTTCATCAAAGCGGGAGCTGAAGAGGTCCATGATCCGGATGAAGTCTTCTATCAACGGCATCTTCAATCTTCTTTCTTCCGGATCCATCTTGCAGACCTCCGACGCGGAACATCCTCTTCTCCCGACGCCTACTAGCCGAATGACGGTTCCTTTAAGGGACGTCATCCAAGATGGCATCCCTCGAATTCCGATTGGCTGATAGGATCAGCCAATCGGAATTAAGGTAGGAATATTCTGATTGGCTGATGGAATCAGCCAATCAGAATCAAGATCAATCCGATTGGCTGATCCAATCAGCCAATCAGATTGAGCTCGCATTCTATTGGCTGATCGGATCAGCCAATAGAATGCAAGCTCAATCTGATTGGCTGATCGAATCAGCCAATCGGATTGAACTTGATTCTGATTGGCTGATTCCATCAGCCAATCAGAATATTCCTACCTTAATTCCGATTGGCTGATAGAATCCTATCAGCCAATCAGAATTCGATGGACGCCATCTTGGATGACGTCCCTTAAAGGAACCGTCATTCGGTTAGTAGGCGTCGGGAGAAGAGGATGTTCCGCGTTGGAGGTCTGCAAGATGGATCCGGAAGAAAGAAGATTATTTTTTGTACTTTAGATAGTTTATTTCATTGTAGTTATTTGTAGGTATTGTATTTAATTTATTTATTGATAGTGTAGAGGTAGGTTTAATTGTAGATAATTATAGGTATTTTATTTAATTAATTTATTGATAGTGTAGTGTTAGGTTTAATTGTAACTTAGGTTAGGATTTATTTTACAGGTAATTTTGTTATTATTTTAACTAGGTAACTATTAAATAGTTCTTAACTATTTAATAGCTATTGTACCTGGTTAAAATAATTACAAAGTTGCCTGTAAAATAAATATTAATCCTAAAATAGCTACAATGTAATTATAATTTATATTGTAGCTATATTAGGATTTATTTTACAGGTAAGTATTTAGCTTTAAATAGGAATAATTTATTTAATAAGAGTTAATTAATTTCGTTAGATTAAAATTATATTTAACTTAGGGGGGTGTTAGTGTTAGGGTTAGACTTAGCTTTAGGGGTTAATACATTTATTATAGTAGCGGTGAGCTCCGGTCGGCAGATTAGGGGTTAATGTTTGAAGTTAGGTGTCGGCGATGTTAGGGAGGGCAGATTAGGGGTTAATACTATTTATTATAGGGTTAGTGAGGCGGATTAGGGGTTAATAACTTTATTATAGTAGTGCTCAGGTCCGCTCGGCAGATTAGGGGTTAATAAGTGTAGGCAGGTGGAGGCGACGTTGAGGGGGGCAGATTAGGGGTTAATAAATATAACATAGGAGTCGGCGGTGTTAGGGGCAGCAGATTAGGGGTACATAAGGATAATGTAAGTAGCGGCGGTTTACGGAGCGGCAGATTAGGGGTTAAAAATAATATGCAGGGGTCAGCGATAGCGGGGGCGGCAGATTAGGGGTTAATAAGTGTAAGGCTAGGGGTGTTTAGACTCGGGGTACATGTTAGGGTGTTAGGTGCAGACGTAGGAAGTGTTTCCCCATAGCAAACAATGGGGCTGCGTTAGGAGCTGAACGCGGCTTTTTTGCAGGTGTTAGGTTTTTTTTCAGCTCAAACAGCCCCATTGTTTCCTATGGGGGAATCGTGCACGAGCACGTTTTTGAGGCTGGCCGCTTGCGTAAGCAACTCTGGTATCGAGAGTTGAAGCTGCGTTAAAAATGCTCTACGCTCCTTTTTTGGAGCCTAACGCAGCCTTTTTGTGGACTCTCAATACCAGAATTATTTTTATGGTGCGGCCAGAAAAAAGCCGGCGTTAGCTACGCGGGTCGTTACCGACAAAACTCTAAATCTAGGCCATAGTCTCCTTAAAAATAAAGAAGTTTCCTAAAAACCATTTTCCTAAAAAATTATTGTAACTAAAAAAATAAATATAAATATATAGATGATAGATAGATAGATAGATAGATAGATAGATAGATAGATAGATAGATAGATAGATAGATAGATATAAATTTGTGTGTTTGTGTGTTTATATATATATATATATATATATATATATATATAAAACAACAAAGAGGGTTGGCGCATAATTTTGCGTGACAATGATCCCATTTTATTTTAACAATTTAAGAATATTTAGCTAGCATAAGTGATTTTGCAGTATATAAAATGTTATAAACATGTGGACTTTAGTGTTTGAATGTGCGCCAACCCTCTTTGTTGTTTTGTAATTGTTTTCGTCATTTTGGCAGCACTCCCACAATATGTGTGCTAGTATATAAAAAATGTTTGTTTGTTTTTTGGTGTGCTTAACCAACCCCCCCTTGTGTTTACATATATATATACACACATATACATACACATAAATACACATACGTTGAAACATAAACAATAATTGTTAATCAATTTTAATGTTAAAATGTGTTTTACTGTGTTTTGAATATAAATATTTACATTCCAATGATCTTCACTTAGAAGAAAATGTTCTTTGTATTTTAAATATATATTTCTATATAAATCTGTATATATATATATATATATATATATATATATATATATATATATATATATATATATTTACCTGTATATAATAATATAGATATAAAGGTATAGATATATATTTCACAAAAAATAATATATATATATATATATATATATATATATATATATATATTTATATATATATATATATATATATACTTAAAAAAAAAACTTCTATGTGAAGAACATTGGAATGCAAAATATTCACAACTACCTTCGGGTTCAGTGCAGTTTGTCTATAGCAGTGTTGGGTTAGAAAGCGAGCGTGCCTCATTTAAAGGGCCACTAAACCCAAAATCTTTCTTTCATGATTCAGATAGAGAATAGAAAATAAAACAACATTACACTTTACTTCCATTATTTATTTTGCTTCATTTTTTAAATATTCTTAGTTGAAGAAAAAGCAATGCACATGGTGAGCCAATCACACGAGGCTTCTATGTGCAGCAACCAATCAGCAGCTAGTGAGCATATCTAGATATGCTTTTTATCAAACAATATCAAGAGAATAAAACAAATTAGATAATATAAGTAAATTAGAAAGATGTTTAAAATTGCATTCTCTTTCTAAATCATAAAAGAAAAAATGTGGATGGCATGTCCCTTTAAGTCTATAGGTAGAAGAAGTTAACACGGTCACAATATCCAAAGTCCAAAAGTTAGAGCGTCTGATCTACTTTCAACTTGTAATACGCGCGTTAATCAGTCTGCATTAACAGTTTACTTTGAGTTGAGTTAGCACTCGAGAAAAAGAAAAAGTTAGCACGCCACTTGTAATTTGGTCCAATATCATTTAAGGCTAAAAAATGTTACTGTTATTATTGGTAGTGGTGAGTGTTCAGGGTTTTGGTTTTTTTCATATTTTTTAGGCAAATTTCTGCTCTTTGTTATTAATAATGGAAACTCTTCAAACACAGTATCCCTGAAGCACTGAAATAAGGTGTAATTATTTACATTGTAGAATACTAATATTTGCCATTTCTTTTTAGGTTACATTTTGAGTCATTTTTCACAACGATGGCAACTTGGGGTGGACAACCAACTTTGCATTTTACAGGTAAATAGTTATATTTTACCAGATATATGTGAGAATAAACAGTGAGCAAGCATATAAAACTAGTTAGTATGAAATGAGTTACTGTAAAGCAACAGCCAATGCATTTCATTATTTGCAGAACTAAGTTAGAAGAATAAATCATGTACTGGATGTAAATGTAACAAACAGTTAACAGAAAAATACAAACCAAAGACACTTTAGGTTGCACATTGCAATCATCTTGATCCGATTGGACCAATATGATTGACAGCCTCCTATTGCACAAGATTAATTGCGCGCAAGCAGGGGACGGCATTGCACAATTCGCAGATTGTGCAAGATAATTCAAGGCAGCGTATTGCTGCCCTCTCAGTGCAAGACTGGGCAGGCGAGCTTTAAGACTGTGAACCTCATCTGCCCAGTTTTTGTTAAATGGAGCCCATAGTTGGTGCACCTGCATACAAAGAAGTCCATGTTCAGAGAGTTGGCAGTGACATTGCCACTTGCATATTTCAGTTTTGTGTCTGTGCTGTTGATGGGTGTATATGAGTAGTTTGTATGTGTGTCTGTGTAATCTATGGGTGGGGCTATGGGAAATAAAGATTCTCCAGTGCACCTACCGACTGCCCAGACATGCCTGTAATATCACCCCTATTCAATCATTACCGATCAAAAATCTGTGCACCCTATATTATACTTACTCATAACATGACACAACTAGAAATAATAGATGGCATTATCCTAACTATGACGTTATTTGTACAGATCCTGTATCTGTGTAATAATGTACAAATGATCTTTTAATCGTTATGCACTGTTACTTTTTAAATAATGATATATATTTTTTGTACCGATCATATATCTGTGTACTATTGCATACATTATCTTACCCTTTTTTATCACCTTGCACTGTTAATTAAAAAAGATATTAGAAAGACAAATATTGTTATATTCAATATAGAAATTTAATAAGTATTTTTTTCCTTGATGGCCATTGGTTGTAAGAAATTTCAAACCGACCAATAGGAGCCACACATTCTGTATATAACGTTAATCTAAACAGATAGTGGACATCTTGATAAAGGCCGAAGGCTGAAACGCGTAGATTTGTCCACTGCTTGCTACCTGTTAGCAACAACGGAAGAAAAACCTTAGCAAATCCCAGACCTGTGGGTGAGCGGTTATGAACCATTCTTTTGGAGACTATCCCATTCCTGTAAAACAGATGATTTTACCACAAGTCCATTTGGGAATACGGACCACCTTCTGAAATCCTTTGGAAACATAATATTTCCGTTGACAAACGAATCCATAAGGGATTGTCGCTCTAAACCAACCACCTATCATCACGCGGTAGAAGAAAAAGATACGGATCTCAAACAGACACAGCACAGCCGGCTTTCATCTTCTTCTCTGCAGAAAAGCTGCCTGGCTGGCTGAGCCCTTTTAAAAACTACCTTCTGCCGCTCAATCTGCATCACACAGTAACTCCTAAGGTTTGAAAATATTCCTTATACAGAGACGCCTCTCGGCCAGCACAGCTCTTCAAAAAACCATCCATCACTGCCTAGTTAGTACTACACAGCTCCTTCTAAGGTTTGAGGACATTCCAGTGCAGTGTGAATTTTCTTTTAATAACATTTTAAACGCTATTCCTAAACTGGTACCATTTTATTTAGTAAGCTAGCTTTCTTTCCAGATTATACATGAGCTCACTATTTTTATTTTGTCTTAACTTTGGTGCAATCAATGTATATTTAAGTTGCAATTAATGTATAATTGTATAATTTTATTTTGCATTTATTCAGTAAAAGTAATTAATACTTAAAACACATCTATCTCTATTTGAGTCTTTTAATTGCAAATGTTGCAATTCTAACATCCACATATATATTACCCAAAGCTGTTAGCCTGCCAAAATCACTTGATCTCAACCAGCTTACTTTTTAGCGCTCTCCCTTTTTTGCTGTTTTTCTTATCATAACCTGATAACCGTTTGAAGGAGCATTTGTTATTTAGGGAGCAGCAGTGTTGACTTACATATGCGGTAGGTGCGGTGCATTGAGCCACTTTAATATTTGAATTGATTCTATATGCGTAATTCCCACCCATGACCCACATTTGTTAAAAGCAGTCTGATTCATTTTAACTTCAAAGAAACGAAGTTTGTCGTTGCCTATCATTACTCCTGCAATTTGACCTCCTGACTGGAACAGGCCCACAGCACGGGACATCCAGCAAATAGGGCTGTGAAAGTGTCTTTGAAATTTAACTCACAGTCATTGGATACAAGCCAGAAGATTCTGCAAGTTTTTCGCTGTTTTATAAACATCACAGAGGGAATCACCCAAGTTATACCTGCATTCATATAAACAGCTGGACCAAACACTCTAATCACTGGCCTGATTGTGTTAAGGACGGTAACATTGACTCTGTTTCAATTTTAACATTGTGTTATTTTGCAACATATATTTTTTCAGCTACTTACATCATTACACACTGATGTTTTATATTATATGTTGATCCTTATCCTATTTTAATTGTACTATTTTACTTTGTATCAGATGCCGGCATCGCTTATTGTAATACAAATATTTGTAATACATTTATAAACTTTTATTATAAGCTTGTGTAATCTACATTCCTTATAAAGTTCTTTACCTCTCATATGCTGTTTTTTACAGCGCGTTCCCATGTCCCCTTGTTCTTAACCGTTTGGAGGAGCATTTGTTATTTAGGGAGCAGCAGTGTTGAGTACATTTAAGGGTATATCATCTCTTTCCTGTCTTTGCACTCCCGCCCCTATCCACCCGTGACTAATTGGCATCCCTCTAATTCTCCTGAGTTCCCAATTCATAGCCACACATTTTGAGAGGTATGAACTAAGGATCATTTCCCCTAAGCAGAGAGTTTTAGATCATAGGGCTCTAAGGGGAATGATGTTTTATGAAAGTCTATTTAGGATAATTTTTGTTGCAAACATTTTTGCTGGGTTTTTTTTTTTCTTTCTTTTTTTACCAAATGAGTCTAGACAAGGAAGATCAGTTACTTTTCTGTAAAATTAGAATTTTGTATGTTTCGGCCTAAAAATGTCATTATTGGTTATTTTGGGGGGTTTTTGCCTGTTATTTTCAGTAAAATTATTGTGTAGCATATTTCAAATTTGATGCTAGCCTACAGCTGCTGTTTGAGTTCATTACTTGATGAGTTCATTACCTGACCTCGTGTTTTGCACATAATAAAAGTTTTCTAGTACTATACTGGATAATTGGTAAAAAAAACAACAACAAAAAAACTGTTAAATCTGATTCTGTCAGATGTGTTAATTTCAATAAAAATGTGGGGGGTTTTGGCTTGTAGTTTTTCAATTTAGATTCTTTTAAATTCATGAAATTAATTAAAATGTCTAATAGTAATACAATTATACAAAAAAAAACTATTTGAATAAAAAAGTAAGTGAGGTGCAGTGCATCCTGAATTTTCGGTTTTGGTTTCTGTCCAGAATTTGCATTTCGGTACATCACTACTAATATTTACTTTCACAGCACCACACATTCTTGTCCACACACAAATTCACATTTACAAACAATGACAGTTTCAGGAATGGGAAAAAAATGCAAAACAAACAAGCCTCTAGTAACCAGAAGCAACAAAAAAATGAGACTTAAATAATGTGAAAAAAAGTGGTGCTTAGTATAACGCCCACATTTTTTGGCGCCAAGTATGACGTCCACATTTTTTGGCGCCAAGTATGACGCCCACATTTTTTGGCGCCAAGAATGACGCTCACATTTTTTGGCGCAAAAAAATATCTGTAACACACATGCGTCAAAAAATGACGCAACAATGACAAAAATTTTGCGCCAAAAATGACGCAATAAATTAAAGCATTTTCTGCCCTCGCGAGCCTAACAGCCCGCAAGGAAAAAAGTCAATTTGAATATTTTTAAGGTAAGAAAAAATATTAATTCATAAGCATTTTCCCAAAAAAATGAAACTGACAGTCGGAAAGAAGGAATACTGAATATCATGAATCATGGCAAATATAGGTTTAAAACATATATTTAGAACTTTTCATATAAAGTGCCCAACCATAGCTTAGAGTGTCATAAATAAAATAAGACTTACTTACCCTAAGACACTCATCAACATATAGTAGATAGCCAAACCAGTACTGAAACGAGAATCAGTAGAGGTAATTGTATATAAGAGTATATTGTCGATCTGAAAAGGGAGGTAGGAGAAGAAATCTCTACGACCGATAACAGAGAACCTATGAAATAGATCCCCTAGAGGAAGACCATTGTATTCAAATAGGCAATACTCTCTTCACATCCCTCTGACATTCACTGCACTCTGAGAGGAAAACCGGGCTTCAGCCTGCTGCGAAGCGCATATCAACGTAGAATCTAGCACAAACTTACTTCACCACCTCCATGGGAGGCAAAGTTTGTAAAATTGAATTGTGGGTGTGGTGAGGGGTGTATTTATAGGCATTTTAAGGTTTGGGAAACTTTGCCCCTCCTGGTAGGAATGTATATCCCATACGTCACTAGCTCATGAACACTTGCTAATTACATGAAAGAAATAAAAAATTATCAAAAATAAAAAAATTAAACCTAATCCCTATGAAAATTAAAAAGCCCCCCCAAAAATAAAAACACCCCCTAATCTAATGCTAAACTACCAATAGCCCTTAAAATGGCATTTTGTAAGGCATTGCCCTAAGTTAAACAGCTCTTTTGCAGTTACAGTAAAACCTCCCACCCACCAAACCCCCCAAAATAAAAAAATGTAACACTAAAAAACCTAAACTACCCATTGCCCTGAAAATAGGAAACTCACGGGTCCTGAAGTCCGGTGGAGAAGGTCCTCTTCCATGCGGTGAAGTCTTCTTCCAAGCGGACAACATTTTCTTCCAAGCAGGGACCTCTTCTTTCTTCATCCAGGACAGCGGAACTGAAGACCAGCGACGGCGGAACTGAACACCGGCAACTGCGGAGCCATGGAGCGTGGAGGATCCTCTTCTCCCGATCGCAGCCGTACACTGAATAGTGATTTCAAGGTACGCGATTAAAGATGGTAGTCCCTTGAATTCCTATTGGCTGATTTGATTCTTCAAATTCAAATCAACCAATAGGATGAGAGCTACTGAAATCCTATTGGCTGTTTAAATCAGCATTGACTGCTTGTGCAATGTTAAATGCCGACAGTGTATGCTGTCGGCATTCAGCGATGTCACCGTAATCTAAATTTTGTGCTCGTCAGGTTAGCTCGACTGAAGACCTTGTGCAAAGGGTTATTGGCAACAAAAAAATTGCATTAACCTTTTAAAGCCGTTATGCCGTTCCATTCCGTCATAATTAGACTGGGCTTTAAAGCCGTTATGACGGAATGGAACGTCATAACTAACGGCTGTCCTGAAGCCTTCTGTGCTTCAGGGATTTAATCGCGGTCTGGAGGGCGTTCCTAGGATTGTAGGGACGCCCCCCAGATGCGATCCAATAATTGAAATCTCGCGATCGTATGCACGATCGCGTAGTTTCAATTTGTCTACATCGGAACAGTTGTTCCGATGTAGGCACTTTAACCCTGTCACGAAAGGGTTAAACACAACATAAATACATTAAAATAAAGTGTTCCATTCATATATACAATATCTAATAAAAATGATTAACATAAATAATTTTAAAAAAAGATACACAGGTTATATGGTATATCACAAGGTATTTTAATAAAAAAAAGATATAATGTGTATATATACTTACATATACATGTGTAAACAGTATTGAATTGTGGGAAGAGACATATAATCTTTCTATTTCATATTTAATAAACCCCTGAAAGTAAGTTCCCAATAGAGGTGCAGACCCTTAGAATAATTATGAATAAGGCCTTTAGAAGAGAGATATGGATAAAACAAATAATCTACTTTATATCCAAAAGTAAGGGAATTCAGCACTCATTATGAAAAATAGGGCTTTTTATTTCTGTGATTTAATTATCAAACATCCACCTGTTTGCAAGATATCCTCCTGATAGAGGTTGCTACAAACTCATCACCACATAAAAATCAGAATATTCAGCATTCGATACATAATCATCATATCATAACATCCTAAAATATTCTAGACTGCTATTAGCAAGACTAAAGACAAATGCCCTTGAAAAGTGTATACATGTTGATACCCCCGGTTCAGATTGCAAGCAGGGGTGAAACAAACATATTTTTGGCAAAGAGTCTTCATGAGAGGACTGGTTTCTTTTGAAATGGATACTAACATTGCTGCAAGCAAGCATGCATAGTTAAGGAGCAAGCTAAACTCTCAAAGGAGTAAAGAAATGAGCATAAAGTAAGAGACAAGGAAAATCTTTTATTCAAATTCGTATGTTCATAAAAGGATCACTTTTTGGCTTCCATGTTTAATGGAAAAAAAGAAAAGATGACGTCACAAACAGGGCGCTCTATGGCTGATCGTAACCTCAGGTGATCACTTTCCAAACAACCAGTAATTGGCTCAGGTGAGTATATTTTGCAGAGCATTTGGTTCAAACAGCATGGATTCAGCTGTTAGCAGCATACGGATGAGCCAGAGGGGAACAGTGAACTTTGTAAACAGCTCTGGAGGAGGTAATATGTATACTCACAGTGACTAGCCCCATAAGTAAGATCCTATGTTAAAATTTGTTGGCAAACTATTTGTTTTAACAAAAGTGACACTTCAAAAAAGAAGAAGCCTATAGACCTTAAGTGCAGTGGAAACCGCGGTCAGCAGGAACAATATCTTCAAACCGATCCCAGCTTCAAAATTTCATATGAGAGCATTTAATATACAACAATGATGTGCACCTCTATGTCTATGGGACTGCCTTTGATGAAAAGGGAACATTTCCATTATAATGTGCATCCAATACATTTAAATTCTCTTGCTTCCCTTAAAGCAACAGTATGCTATTTTTGCTTGCAACATTGTAAGCTTGTTTAGTATCAACATGTATACACTTTTCAAGGGCATTTGTCATTGGACCCAACCAATGAAAATAAAGGTCTTTTAAACAAAGATTTTTTTCTGGTGGCTGGAGTGCTTTGGATGTATGACCATTTGGATTGACAAGATTTGGCAAATTTTGCTCCGTGCCCCACAAACAGGTGTGCTGTTCTCCTTTCTTTTTGATTTTCTTTAACCACCTGGCAACCGTGCTTGCAACAATGTCTATAACAATGTTATACACTGTTGCAATAGTTATAAACAACAATGTTTGTAACAATGTTATACATTGTTGCAATAGACAGCTATTGACATGTGCACGCTCATGAGCCCCTATAAGCCTAGGTTTATATTTCAACAAAGGATACCATGGGAATAAAGCAAATTTGATAATAAAAGTAAATTGGAAAGTTGCTTAAAACTGCTTGCTCTGTCCAAACCATAAACATCTCATTTTTACTTTAATTTCCCTTCAACTTCTTTCCTTAAGAGAGTTGACAACAATGTTTGTAACAATATCATACATTTAGGCTCCCATTTATGAAGCTGCATAATCAGTTTCAGGGCAGTTTCAGTGCAAACTTGCTCATGCTAGCCTGCAACTGAAAGTCAAGAAGACCCAGTCTTACAACTGCTTCTTCTTAATATGTCAGCAGATGTAAGAACCCCAGAGTTGTTGGATGCATTAGAGTAGGGTTTGGGTTGCATTAGCTATTACTCATTCAATCTTAAATTCCTGCAGCAAGCGCTGCAGTGGAAGCCCTGAAGGTGAACTGAAAGGTTTTGTTCTCACATCTTTGTACTTTGATAAAAGGGGGCCAATACTGTCAAGACATGTGCAAGTATTTAGTCATGGAACTTTTTTTTAGTTGCATGCACTGTCTGAATCCTGACACTTTAATTATGACTTCTGTGTCCTTTTAACTTACTCATAGGACCCATGACAAATGCATGAACATACATTGCAATACACACAAGAATAAAGTCTAGCACTCACTCACAAGCTCTCAGCTAAATTTAAAAGAAATTGGAAGAGTCAGTTACCGGATTTGGCCAAATGGGACAAGCCCAGGTACCACGTTAAGTTCTCTTCTAAAACCCCGGTCTAGTCTGGGAGTACTGTTCCAATTTCCTTGTTTTGCAAAAGCCTGAACATTCCATAAAGAGCTTGAGAGACCAAAATTAAAATAATATACTTCAGTTTTTGGAAAATCTGCAAATGGTGCTCCAAGTGTTTGCTCCTGTTTCCTTAGGGTAATGTATTTGCCTTATTAATGGCTCCCAAAGTGAAGAATTACCAATCTAGGGTCTGAAAAGAAATCCTTTGTAAAGGCAAAATTGGGGCTAAAATGCTAGGTAAAACTTACAGTATATAGACATGGAAAGTAATATTTCTTAATGCCACAAACACAGTAAACTGCATGTATGCTAAAATATTCAATTTAAGTGACAACACTCACAATTTTTGTGGGCACAAATTTCTCTGCGTTTTAACACAGGCTGGTCGTCATAGCAACCAGCTGGCTGAACACCATTAAAAAAAGCTCCTCTTCTATTCAAGCAGTGAGCACAAAGCAGTGAGTAAGGACAACAAATAGTTTCTCAGCTCTCTAATACAAGGCTGTTTCCTCAGGGACATTAAACAAAAGGTATTATAATATATATAATAAATACAATAATAAAGTTATTACTTGATACTTAAAGGGACATGAAACCCAAAAATGTTCTTTCGTGATTCAGATAGAGAATACAATTTGAAAGAACTTTCTAATTTACTTCTATTATCTAATTTTTTTCATTCTCTTGGTATGCATTATTGAAGGAGCAGCAATGCATTAATGGTTTCTAACTGAACACATGTGGTGAGCCAATGACAATCAGTATATATACACAGCCACCAATCAGCATCTAGATCCTATGTTCTCTGCTGCTCCTGAACTTGCCTAGGTAAACCTTTCAGCAAATGATAACAAGAGAAGGAAGCAAATTAAATAAAAGAAGTAAATTGGAAAGTTGTTTTAAATTGTATTCTCTATCTGAACCATGAAAGAAAATGTTTGGGTTTCATGTCCCTTTAAGTTAATGAAGGTAAAACATTTAAAATGTTCCTATTCATAATGTTTTATAGGACAAAATGGAAGCTGGATGAAAACCATTATAAATGAAATTAAAGGGATTTTTAAGACACAAAATATGTGTGCTGCTGTGCTGTCTCAAAAAATGGGGATGCCCATAAAAGAAGGTACATTTCTCTATTTGTGTAAATATTATTATTGCTTTTAAAAAAGTTTCAGAATTTTGGGCATACCTTTTTACATTGATTTACACCTAATTACTTAAAGTTGATAAAAATTAAATAGAATATTTAATGAAATTTGAGAAGAATAAAATTCATAGGCCTAGATTTGGAGTTTGGTGGTAGCCGTGAAAACCAGCGTTAGAGGCTCCTAACGCTGGTTTTAGGCTACCTCCGGTATTTGGAGTCACTCAAAATAGGGTCTAACGCTCACTTTTCAGCCGCAACTTTTCCATACCGCAGATCCCCTAACGTCAATTGCGTATCCTATCTTTTCAATGGGATTTTTCTAACTCCGGTATTTAGAGTCGTGGCTGAAGTGAGCGTTAGAAATCTAACGACAAAACTCCAGCCGCAGAAAAAAGTCAGTAGTTAAGAGCTTTCTGGGCTAACGACGGTTCATAAAGCTCTTAACTACTGTACTCTAAAGTACACTAACACCCATAAACTACCTATGTACCCCTAAACCGAGGTCCCCCTACATCGCCGCAACTCGATTACATTTTTTTAACCCCTAATCTGCCGACCGCCACCTACGTTATACTTATGTACCCCTAATCTGCTGCCCCTAACACCGCCGACCCCTATATTATATTTATTAACCCCTAACGTGCCCCCCACAACGTCGCCGCCAGCTACCTACAATAATTAACCCCTAATCTGCCGTCCGCACGCCGCCGCCACCTACATTATAGCTATGTACCCCTAATCTGCTGCCCCTAACACCGCCGACCCCTATATTATATTTATTAACCCCTAATCTGCCCCCCACAACGTCGCCTCCACCTGCCTACACTTATTAACCCCTAATCTGCCGAGCGGACCGCACCGCTATCATAATAAAGTTATTAACCCCTAATCCGCCTCACTAACCCTATAATAAATAGTATTAACCCCTAATCTGCCCTCCCTAACATCGCCGACACCTAACTTCAATTATTAACCCCTAATCTGCCGACCGGAGCTCACCGCTATTCTAATAAATGTATTAACCCCTAAAGCTAAGTCTAACCCTAACACTAACACCCCCCTAAATTAAATATAATTTTAATCTAACGAAATTAATTAACTCTTATTAAATAAATTATTCCTATTTAAAGCTAAATACTTACCTGTAAAATAAATCCTAATATAGCTACAATATAAATTATAATTACATTGTAGCTATTTTAGGATTAATATTTATTTTACAGGCAACTTTGTAATTATTTTAACCAGGTACAATAGCTATTAAATAGTTAAGAACTATTTAATAGCTACCTAGTTAAAATAATTACAAAATTACCTGTAAAATAAATCCTGACCTAAGTTACAATTAAACCTAACACTATACTATCAATAAATTAATTAAATAAAATACCTATAATTACCTACAATTAAACCTAACACTACACTATCAATACATTAATTAAATACAATATCTACAAATAACTACAATGAAATAAACTAACTAAAGTGCAAAAAATAAAAAAGAACTAAGTTACAAAAAATAAAAAAATATTTACAAACATAAGAAAAATATTACAACAATTTTAAACTAATTACACCTACTCTAAGCCCCCTAATAAAATAACAAAGACCCCCAAAATAAAAAATGCCCTACCCTATTCTAAATTACTAAAGTTCAAAGCTCTTTTACCTTACTAGCCCTGAACAGGGCCCTTTGCGGGGCATGCCCCAAGAAGTTCAGCTCTTTTGCCTGTAAAAAAAAACATACAATACCCCCCCCAACATTACAACCCACCACCCACATACCCCTAATCTAACCCAAACCCCCCTTAAATAAACCTAACACTAAGCCCCTGAAGATCATCCTACCTTGTCTTCACCTCACCAGGTATCACCGATCCATCCTGGCTCCAAAATCTTCATCCAACCCAAGCAGGGGCTGGCGATCCATCATCCGGTGGCTGAAGAGGTCCAGAAGAGGCTCCAAAGTCTTCATCCTATCCGTGAAGAAGAGGCGATCCGGACCGGCAACCATCTTGATCCAAGCGGCATCTTCTATCTTCATCCGATGACGACCGGCTCCATCCTGAAGACCTCCACCGCGGACCCATCTTCTTCCGGCGACGTCCAACTGAAGAATGACGGTTCCTTTAAGGGACGTCATCAAAGATGGCGTCCCTCGAATTCCGATTGGCTGATAGGATTCTATCAGCCAATCGGAATTAAGGTAGGAATATTCTGATTGGCTGATGGAATCAGCCAATCAGAATCAAGTTCAATCCGATTGGCTGATCCAATCAGCCAATAAGATTGAGCTTGCATTCTATTGGCTGTTCCGATCAGCCAATAGAATGCGAGCTCAATCTGATTGGCTGATTGGATCAGCCAATCGGATTGAACTTGATTCTGATTGGCTGATTCCATCAGCCAATCAGAATATTCCTACCTTAATTCCGATTGGCTGATAGAATCCTATCAGCCAATCGGAATTCGAGGGACGCCATCTTGGATGACGTCCCTTAAAGGAACCGTCATTCTTCAGTTGGACGTCGCCGGAAGAAGATGGGTCCGCGGTGGAGGTCTTCAGGATGGAGCCGGTCGTCATCGGATGAAGATAGAAGATGCCGCTTGGATCAAGATGGTTTCCGGTCCGGATCGCCTCTTCTTCCCGGATAGGATGAAGACTTTGGAGCCTCTTCTGGACCTCTTCAGCCACCGGATGATGGATCGCCAGCCCCCGCTTGGGTTGCATGAAGATTTTGGAGCCAGGACGGATCGGTGATACCTGGTGAGGTGAAGACAAGGTAGGATGATCTTCAGGGGCTTAGTGTTAGGTTTATTTAAGGGGGGTTTGGGTTAGATTAGGGGTATGTGGGTGGTGGGTTGTAATGTTGGGGGGGTATTGTATGTTTTTTTTTACAGGCAAAAGAGCTGAACTTCTTGGGGCATGCCCCGCAAAGGGCCCTGTTCAGGGCTGGTAAGGTAAAAGAGCTTTGAACTTTAGTAATTTAGAATAGGGTAGGGCATTTTTTATTTTGGGGGTCTTTGTTATTTTATTAGGGGGCTTAGAGTAGGTGTAATTAGTTTAAAATTGTTGTAATATTTTTCTTATGTTTGTAAATATTTTTTTATTTTTTGTACTTTAGTTAGTTTATTTCATTGTAGTTATTTGTAGATATTGTATTTAATTAATGTATTGATAGTGTAGTTTTAGGTTTAATTGTAGGTAATTATAGGTATTTTATTTAATTAATTTAATGATAGTATAGTGTTAGGTTTAATTGTAACTTAGGTTAGGATTTATTTTACAGGTAATTTTGTAATTATTTTAACTAGGTAGCTATTAAATAGTTCTTAACTATTTAATTTGTACCTGGTTAAAATAATTACAAAGTTGCCTGTAAAATAAATATTAATCCTAAAATAGCTACAATGTAATTATAATTTATATTGTAGCTATATTAGGATTTATTTTACAGGTAAGTATTTAGCTTTAAATAGGAATAATTTATTTAATAAGAGTTAATTAATTTCGTTAGATTAAAATTATATTTAATTTAGGGGGGTGTTAGTGTTAGGGTTAGACTTAGCTTTAGGGGTTAATACATTTATTAGAATAGCGGTGAGCTCCGGTCGGCAGATTAGGGGTTAATAATTGAAGTTAGGTGTCGGCGATGTTAGGGAGGGCAGATTAGGGGTTAATACTATTTATTATAGGGTTAGTGAGGAGGATTAGGGGTTAATAACTTTATTATAGTAGCGGTGCGGTCCGCTCGGCAGATTAGGGGTTAATAAGTGTAGGCAGGTGGGGGCGACGTTGTGGGCGGCAGATTAGGGGTTAATAAATATAATATAGGGGTCGGCGGTGTTAGGGGCAGCAGATTAGGGGTACATAAGGATAATGTAAGTAGCGGCGGTTTACGGAGCGACAGATTAGGGGTTAAAAATAATATGCAGGGGTCAGCGATAGCGGGGGCGGCAGATTAGGGGTTAATAAGTGTAAGGTTAGGGGTGTTTAGACTCGGGGTACATGTTAGGGTGTTAGGTGCAGACGTAGGAAGTGTTTCCCCATAGCAAACAATGGGGCTGCGTTAGGAGCTGAACGCGGCTTTTTTGCAGGTGTTAGGGTTTTTTTCAGCTCAAATGGCCCCATTGTTTCCTATGGGGGAATCGTGCACGAGCACGTTTTTGAGGCTGGCCGCTTGCGTAAGCAACTCTGGTATCGAGAGTTGAAGCTGCGTTAAATATGCTCTACGCTCCTTTTTTGGAGCCTAACGCAGCCTTTATGTGGACTCTCAATACCAGAGTTATTTTTATGGTGCAGCCAGAAAAAAGCCAGCGTTAGCTTTTCGGGTCGTTACCGACAAAACTCTAAATCTAGCCGTTAGACTCTCAAACAAACCTCTACTGCCAAATCACTACTGAGCTTGTCTTCATTTTTTGTTCAGCTTTTTTGCAAAATAAAGCAACTCTAAACCTTATATATCACCAGCTGCTGCTTTTTATTCCCCCCCCAAAAAAAAATATCTGCATGACAAATTTCATAAAAAATGTAACAGCATTTTTTTGTTTCAGTTGGACTAATCATTTCACTATTTCTTTACATTTAAATTGTTGTTGTTTTTTCTCACTTATGGTACTCCCCAAAAACTGACAAATTATAAAGAAACATGTTCAGTCTAAACTTAGAAGCTCCTAAAAAAAAAACACCTTTCAACATTTAATGTCAAATTTTAAAAAGATTGTGGTACAGCACATATATAAATCAATACATATTCAAAGTACTTTAAGAATTTATATGCAAATCAGTCAAATTTTATTTTAAAATTTTAGACACCTTAGTCCCCATTTTTCATAAAGTATGAATAGTATCCAAGATACAGCCAGGTAGAGGTATATGCTTTGTATATAGCACCTATTTTGTGCATGATATTATGATACACATACACACATATTTGTACATGATTTATTTATCTATTTTTTATCTATGCCATGTTATGGGTGGATTTAATTATTTATTTTATTAGGAGTCATGAAGAATATTGACTTAAAAACTATAGAAGATCTTGTTGATCATCTTCAGTGCATCCGGATTGAAGAGGGCAAACTCCTGGAAGCAATTCAAGGTATTACACTATAATAATACAGTTTTTACAGACTGTTATAAATTGCTCATGAGACTCATATAATGGCTTTCACGGATCACAATATAACTCTCTAATATCTATAGAATTTCTGGGCGCTCTTGTCCATCATACACTGTTAGCCTCATTGGCAACACCAGTTTAGTGATGTCGCGAACAGTTCGCCGGAGAACAGTTCCCGGCGATCTTAGCTTGTTCGCCGCGGCGGGCAAACATATGCGATGTTTGATCCGCCCCCTATTCGTCATCATTGAGGAAACTTTGACCCTGTATGTCACAGTCTGCAGACACATTTGAGCCAATCAGCAGCAGACACTCCCTCACAGACCCTCCCAGCTCCTGGGCAGCAGCCATTTTAGATTCATTACGATCTTGCTTTGTTAGTGAGAGGAGGTTTAGTGCTGCAGCTGCTGATATTATAGGGAAATAGATAGCTAGGCTAGTGTATTTAGTGTCCACTAGAGTCCTGAAGGACTCATCTAATCTCTGCTGTAAGGACTTCACCCCAAAAAGCCATTTTTAGGGCTAGAACTTCAGCCCAAAAAGCCCTTTTTAGGGCTAGAACTTCAGTCTTTTTTTTTTTTTTTTTGTAATTTTATTTGCATTTGCCTGGCTGTCAGCCTGTGTGTGAGGCTCACAGCATATACTGTGATTAGTGCCCCCACTGATATCTGCTTAACATTAGTGTAAATTTTAAAAAAAAACTTTTACATCATTTTGCTTGTGTAATCTAATTTCATTTTCCATCAGGCCTGTGTGTGAGGCTCACAGCATATACTGTGATTAATTCTTCTGTGCCACCACTGATATCTGGTGTTTCATTAGTGTAAATTAAAAAAAAAAAAACTTTTACAATATTTTGCTAGTGTAATCTAATTTCATTTTCTATCAGGCCTGTGTGTGAGGCTCACAGCATATACTGTGATTAATTATTCTGTGCCAGCACTGATATCTGGTGTAACATTAGTGTAAATTAAAAAAACAAAAACTTTTACATTATTTTGCTAGTGTAATCTAATTTCATTTTCTATCAGGCCTGTGTGTGAGGCTCACAGCATACAGGGAGTGCAGAATTATTAGGCAAGTTGTATTTTTGAGGATTAATTTTATTATTGAACAACAACCATGTTCTCAATGAACCCAAAAAACTCATTAATATCAAAGCTGAATAGTTTTGGAAGTAGTTTTTAGTTTGTTTTTAGTTATAGCTATTTTAGGGGGATATCTGTGTGTGCAGGTGACTATTACTGTGCATAATTATTAGGCAACTTAACAAAAAACAAATATATACCCATTTCAATTATTTATTTTTACCAGTGAAACCAATATAACATCTCAACATTCACAAATATACATTTCTGACATTCAAAAACAAAACAAAAACAAATCAGTGACCAATATAGCCACCTTTCTTTGCAAGGACACTCAAAAGCCTGCCATCCATGGATTCTGTCAGTGTTTTGATCTGTTCACCATCAACATTGCGTGCAGCAGCAACCACAGCCTCCCAGACACTGTTCAGAGAGGTGTACTGTTTTCCCTCCTTGTAAATCTCACATTTGATGATGGACCACAGGTTCTCAATGGGGTTCAGATCAGGTGAACAAGGAGGCCATGTCATTAGATTTTCTTCTTTTATACCCTTTCTTGCCAGCCACGCTGTGGAGTACTTGGACGCGTGTGATGGAGCATTGTCCTGCATGAAAATCATGTTTTTCTTGAAGGATGCAGACTTCTTCCTGTACCACTGCTTGAAAAAGGTGTCTTCCAGAAACTGGCAGTAGGACTGGGAGTTGAGCTTGACTCCATCCTCAACCCGAAAAGGCCCCACAAGCTCATCTTTGATGATACCAGCCCAAACCAGTACTCCACCTCCACCTTGCTGGCGTCTGAGTCGGACTGGAGCTCTCTGCCCTTTACCAATCCAGCCATGGGCCCATCCATCTGGCCCATCAAGACTCACTCTCATTTCATCAGTCCATAAAACCTTAGAAACATCAGTCTTGAGATATTTCTTGGCCCAGTCTTGACGTTTCAGCTTGTGTGTCTTGTTCAGTGGTGGTCGTCTTTCAGCCTTTCTTACCTTGGCCGTGTCTCTGAGTATTACACACCTTGTGCTTTTGGGCACTCCAGTGATGTTGCAGCTCTGAAATATGGCCAAACTGGTGGCAAGTGGCATCTTGGCAGCTGCACGCTTGACTTTTCTCAGTTCATGGGCAGTTATTTTGCACCTTGGTTTTTCCACACGCTTCTTGCGACCCTGTTGACTATTTTGAATTAAACGCTTGATTGTTCGATGATCACGCTTCAGAAGCTTTGCAATTTTAAGAGTGCTGCATCCCTCTGCAAGATATCTCACTATTTTTTACTTTTCTGAGCCTGTCAAGTCCTTCTTTTGACCCATTTTGCCAAAGGAAAGGAAGTTGCCTAATAATTATGCACACCTGATATAGGGTGTTGATGTCATTAGACCACACCCCTTCTCATTACAGAGATTCACATCACCTAATATGCTTAATTGGTAGTAGGCTTTCGAGCCTATACAGCTTGGAGTAAGACAACATGCATAAAGAGTATGATGTGGCCAAAATACTCATTTGCCTAATAATTCTGCACTCACTGTATACTGTGATTAATTCTTCTGTGCCACCACTGATATCTGGTGTAACATTAGTGTAAATTAAAAAAAAAAAACTTTTACATTATTTTGCTAGTGTAATCTAATTTCATTTTCTATCAGGCCTGTGTGTGAGGCTCACAGCATATACTGTGATTAATTCTTCTGTGCCAGCACTGATATCTGGTGTAACATTAGTGTAAATATATAAAAAAAAAATGTACATCATTTTGCTAGTGTAATCTAATTTCATTTTCCATCAGGCCTGTGTGTGAGGCTCACAGCATATACTGTGATTAATTCTTCTGTGCCACCACTGATATCTGGTGTAACATTAGTGTAAATTTAAAAAAAAAAAAAACTTTTACATTATTTTGCTAGTGTAATCTAATTTCATTTTCTATCAGGCCTGTGTGTCAGGCCCACATCATATACTGTGATTAATTGCTCTGTGTCACCACTGATATCTGGTTTAACCTTAGTGTAATTTTTTTTTAAAAAAATGTTTACATCATTTTGCTAGTGTAATCTAATTTCATTTTCTATCAGACCTGTGTGTCAGGCCCACATCATATACTGTGATTAATTCTTCTGTGCCACCACTGATATCTGGTTAACATTAGTGTAAATTTAAAAAACAAAAAACTTTTACATCATTTTGCTAGTGTAATCTAATTTCATTTTCCATCAGGCCTGTGTGTCAGGCCAACATCATATACTGTGATTAATAGCTCTGTTTTCCACCACTTATATCTGGTGTAACAGTGTAAAATTTTTTTTAATTTTTTTTTTTAACATCAGTCCTCTTCTAGTGTTATTTAATTTTAGTTGCCAGGCCAGGCTGCGCCTGCCACTAGTGCCAGCCTGTGTGTCAGGCTGCCAGCATATACTGTGCCTACTTCCATCCTCAGTGCCACCACTCCTATCTGGTGTAACATTAGTTTAATATTTTTTTAAAAAACTTTTACATCAGTCTTCTAGTGTTATTTAATTTTAGTTGCCAGGCCAGCCTGCCACTACTAATGCCAGCCTGTGTGTCAGGCTGCCAGCATATACTGTGCCTACTTCCATCCTCAGTGCCACCACTCCTATCTGTTGTAACATTAGTGTAACTTTTTTAAAAAAAAACTTTTACATCAGTCTGCTAGTGGTATTTAATTGCAGTTGCCTGTCTGCCAGCGAGTGTGCCAGGTCCACTTGCCAACTAGTGCCACCAATCATATATGTTATAACAGTACTGTAAATATTTAAAAAAAAAAACTTTTTTGACTGTGAATCATCAGTCTGCTAGTGCAATTGAATTGCAGTTGCCTGCCTGCCATCGTGTGTGCCAGGCCCACTTGCCAGCTAGTGCCACCAATCATATTTGTTATAACAGTATTGTAAATATTTAAAATAAAAACTTTTTTGACTGTGAATCATCAGTCTGCTAGTGTCATCTAATTGCAGTTGCCTGCCTCCAAGCGTGTGTGCCAGGCCCACTTGCCAACTAGTGCCACCAATCATATTTGTTATAACAGTATTGTAAATATTTAAAAAAAAAAAAAACTTTTTTGACTGTGAAACATCAGTCTGCTAGTGTCATCTAATTGAAGTTGCCTGCCTGCCAGCGTGTGTGCCAGGCCCACTTGCCAACTAGTGCCACCAATCATATTTGTTATAACAGTATTGTAAATATTTAAAATAAAAACTTTTTTGACTGTGAATCATCAGTCTGCTAGTTTCATCTAATTGAAGTTGCCTGCCTGCCAGCGTGTGCCAGGCCCACTTGCCAACTAGTGCCACCAATCATATTTGTTATAACAGTAGTCTAAATATTTAAAATAAAAACTTTTTTGACTGTGAATCATCAGTCTGCTAGTGTCATCTAATTGAAGTTGCCTGCCTGCCAGCGTGTGTGCCAGGCCCACTTGCCAACTAGTGCCACCAATCATATTTGTTATAACAGTATTGTAAATATTTAAAATAAAAACTTTTTTGACTGTGAATCATCAGTCTGCTAGTGTCATCTAATTGAAGTTGCCTGCCTGCCAGCGTGTGTGCCAGGCCCACTTGCCAACTAGTGCCACCAATCATATTTGTTATAACAGTAGTCTAAATATTTAAAATAAAAACTTTTTTGACTGTGAATCATCAGTCTGCTAGTGTCATCTAATTGAAGTTGCCTGCCTGCCAGCGTGTGTGCCAGGCCCACTTGCCAACTAGTGCCACCAATCATATTTGTTATAACAGTAGTCTAAATATTTAAAATAAAAACTTTTTTGACTGTGAATCATCAGTCTGCTAGTGTCATCTAATTGAAGTTGCCTGCCTGCCAGCGTGTGTGCCAGGCCCACTTGCCAACTAGTGCCACCAATCATATTTGTTATAACAGTATTGTAAATATTTAAAATAAAAACTTTTTTGACTGTGAATCATCAGTCTGCTAGTGTCATCTAATTGCAGTTGCCTGCCTGCCAGCGTGTGTGCCAGGCCCACTTGCCAACTAGTGCCACCAATCATATTTGTTATAACAGTACTGTAAATATTTAAAAAAAAAACTTTTTTGACTGTGAAACATCAGTCTGCTAGTGTCATCTAATTGAAGTTGCCTGCCTGCCAGCGTGTGTGCCAGGCCCACTTGCCAACTAGTGCCACCAATCATATTTGTTATAACAGTATTGTAAATATTTAAAATAAAAACTTTTTTGACTGTGAATCATCAGTCTGCTAGTTTCATCTAATTGAAGTTGCCTGCCTGCCAGCGTGTGTGCCAGACCCACTTGCCAACTAGTGCCACCAATCATATTTGTTATAACAGTAGTCTAAATATTTAAAATAAAAACTTTTTTGACTGTGAATCATCAGTCTGCTAGTGTCATCTAATTGAAGTTGCCTGCCTGCCAGCGTGTGTGCTAGGCCCACTTGCCAACTAGTGCCACCAATCATATTTGTTATAACAGTAGTCTAAATATTTAAAATAAAAAAAATTTTGACTGTGAATCATCAGTCTGCTAGTTTCATCTAATTGAAGTTGCCTGCCTGTCAGCGTGTGTGCCAGGCCCACTTGCCAACTAGTGCCACCAATCATATTTGTTATAACAGTAGTCAAAATATTTAAAATAATAACTTTTTTGACTGTGAATCATCAGTCTGCTAGTGTCAACTAATTGCAGTTGCCTGCCTTCCAGCGTGTGTGCCAGGCCCACTTGCCAACTAGTGCCACCAATCATATTTGTTATAACAGTACTGTAAATATTTTTAAAAAAAACTTTTTTGACTTTGAAACATCAGTCTGCTAGTGTCATCTAATTGAAGTTGCCTGCCTGCCAGCGTGTGTGCCAGGCCCACTTGCCAACTAGTGCCACCAATCATATTTGTTATAACAGTAGTCTAAATATTTAAAATAACTTTTTTGACTGTGAATTATCAGTCTGCTAGTTTCATCTAATTGAAGTTGCCTGCCTGCCTGCCAGCGTGTGTGCTAGGCCCACTTGCCAACTAGTGCCACCAATCATATTTGTTATAACAGTATTGTAAATATTTAAAAAAAAAAACTTTTTTGACTGTGAAACATCAGTCTGCTTTTTTGTGCCAGGCTCACAGTGTATACTGTGCCCACTTGCCCAGTTCCACCACTCATAATTTGTTTAATAGTAGTGTAAGTGTACATTTTAAAAGAAATGACAGGCAGAGGCAGGCCACCCCGCAGGTGCCGTCGTGGTCGTGGTGCTGTGATTCCCTTAGACCCTACAACTATGCACAGTGTTCAGAGGCCACGTGCCATGGACATGAAAAGTTCTGAGGAGGACCTAGTTGAATGGCTAACACAGGACACCCAATCTTCTACAGCTTCCGCTCCTAACCTTGACGCACCATCCACCTCCAGCTTAGCTTCGGGAACCTCTCAAGTGACCAGTGCCACTCGCCCGCCTGCCGCCACCACCAACACTAGCACCACAGCCGTTTCTCTTGATCTGTCAGAGGAGTTATTGGCACATCATTTGGAAGAAATGAGTGATGCGCAACCATCATTGACAGAGGATGTAGATAACAGTGATATATCTCAGTCAGGCAGCATTACAGACATGGACGTACGGTGTGATGCTGATGATGATGTTGTACCCGCTGTTGCTTCCTTTGTTGATTTGTCAGATACAAGTGAAGTGGTTGATGAGGATGTGTCCATGGATGTCATGTGGGTGCCCGCTAGAAGAGAAGAAGAAGAGGGGGAAAGTTCAGATGGGGAGACAGAGAGGAGGAGGAGATGAGTTGGAAGCAGGGGGAGGTCGTTGCAAGGAGCTAGTGGCACAGTCGGACAGCATGCATCGGCACCCGGGGTCAGACAGACAGCACGCCAATCAACGCATACTGTTGCCACCACCTGAATGCCGTCATCGCAGAGCTCAGCAGTGTGGCATTTTTTTTGTGTGTCTGCCTCTGACAACAGCAATGCCATTTGCATCCTGTGCCAAAAGAGTCGTGGAAAGTCCAACAGCCACCTAGGTACAACTGCTTTGCCAAGACACATGGTCTCACATTACAAACGCTGATGAGAAGAACACATGAGTAGAAGCAGCACACAAACTCAAAGCCGCCATCCTCCTCCTGCTCCAGCATCTTCAGCCACGTCAACCACTGCTGTCCTCCTTGCCCCCTCTCAACCAACCTCCACTCAGTCTCTCTTACGTAGCAGTTCCTGGTCATCTGCCCACAGTCAGGTGTCTGTCAAGGACATGTTTGAGTGTAAGAAGCTAATTTCCCAAAGTCACCCCCTTGCCCGGCGTCTGACAGCTGGCTTGTCTGAACTCTTAGCCCGCCAGCTTTTACCATACAAACTGGTGGAGTCTGAGGCTTTCAAAAAATTTGTATCTATTGGGACACCGCAGTGGAAGGTACCGGGACGAAATTTCTTTTCACAAAAGGCAATCCCAAACCTGTACTCGATTGTGCAAAAGGAAGTAATGGCATGTCTGGCACACAGCGTTGGGGCAAGGGTCCATCTGACCACTGATAGCTGGTCTGCAAAGCATGGTCAGGGCAGGTATATCACCTACACTGCGCATTGGGTAAACCTGCTGACGGCTGCCAAGCATGGAATTCGTGGCTCTGCAGAGGAGTTGGTGACACCGCCACGACTTGCAGGCAGGCCTGCTGCAACTTCCTCTACTCCTCCTACTCCATCCTCTTCCATAACCTCTTCCTTGGCTGAGTCCTCTTCTGCTGCTGCATCTTGCTCCACATCAACGGCACCCCCCAGCTCCCCAGGTACTATTCAACATCCCGGATACGGCAGTGTCACGCCATCTTGGGGTTGACTTGCCTGAAAGCCAAGAGTCACACCGCACCAGCACTCCTGTCCGCCCTGAACGCACAGGTGGATCAGTGGCTGACTACGCACCAACTGGAGATTGGCAAGGTTGTTTCTGACAATGGAAGTAATTTGGTGGTGGCATTGAAACTGGGCAGGTTGACACAAGTACCCAGGCTTACAGGACGTCCTGAAGCAGGCCAGGAAGGTGTGTGGCCATTTCAGGCGTTCCTACATGGCCATGGCACACTTGTCTGATATCCAGCGTCGAAACAACCTGCCAGTGAGGCGCTTGATTTGCGACAGCCCGACACGTTGGAATTCAAGACTCCTAATGTTCGACCACCTGCTCCAACAAGAAAAAGCTGTTAACTAGTATTTGTATGACCGAGGTGCTAGGACAGCCTCTGGGGAGCTGGGGATTTTTTTTTCCAAATTACTGGACGCTCATGCGCAATGCCTGTAGGCTCATGCGTCCTTTTGAGGAGGTGACAAACCTTGTCAGTCGCACCGAAGGCACCATCAGCGACATCATACCATTTGTTTTCTTCCTGGAGCGTGCCCTGCGAAGAGTGCTGGATCAGGCCATAGATGAGCGTGAAGAGGAAGAGGAAGAGTTGTGGTGTCCATCACCACCAGAAACAGCCTTATCAGCATTGCTTGCTGAAACAGCGGCAACGCAGGAAGAGGATTGTGAGGAAGAGGAGTCAGAGGAGGAATAAGGCTTTGAGGAGGAGGAGGAAGACCAACCACAACAGGCATCCCAGGGTGCTCGTTGTTGTCACCTATCTGGTACCCGTGGTGTTGTACGTGGCTGGGGGGAAGAAGATACCTTCAGTGACATCAGTGAGGACGAGGAACGGGACATGATTAGCTCAGCATCCAATCTTGTGCAAATGGGGTCTTTCATGCTGTCGTGCCTGTTGAGGGTCCCTCGTATAAAAAAGCTGAAGGAGAACGACCTGTACTGGGTGTCAACGCTACTAGCACCCCGGTATAAGCATAAAGTGGCTGAAATGTTACCAAATTCCCGCAAGTCGGAAAGGATTGAGCAGTTCCAAAATAAATTAAAAAGTATGCTTTACACAGCGTATAAGGGTGATGTCACAGCACAACGGGAATCTAACAGGGGAAGAGATGAAAGTAATCCTCCTTCTCCCACGACCACGCCGGCAAGGACAGGATGCTTTCCAGACGTGTTGTTGATGGAGGACATGCAGACCTTTTTAACTCCTATGCATCGCCACTGCCCTTCGGGATCCAGCCTCAGAGAAAGACTCAACCGACAGGTAGCAGACTACCTAGCATTAACTGCAGATCTCAACACTCTGAGGAGTGATGGACCCCTTGACTACTGGGTGTGCAGGCTTGACCTGTGGCCTGAGCTATCCCAATTTGCAATCAAACTTCTGGCCTGCCCCACTTCAAGTGTCCTGTCAGAAAGGACCTTCAGTGCAGCAGGAGGTTTTGTCACTGAGAAGAGAAGTCGCCTATGTCAAAAATGTCTTGAGTATCTCACCTTTATTAAAATGAATGAGGGATGGATCCCGAAGGAACTGACATTGGGCGATACATTTGAGTAAAAAAGGCCTGATGAGATGAGCTGCCTTGGGCTACAAATGGTACACACGCTGCTGTATTTTATCTTCAAATGCCGGTTGACTTGCGTGACTTATCTGCCAACAACTAGTGTTCAAGCCGCAAGGATGGCATATGTGGTGTTTCATGCTGTTGTTTCTTTTGAGGGTCCTGGACCCTCGTATAAAAAGGCTGAAGGAGAAAGACCTGTACTCGGTGTCCAAGCATCTTTTTCCATCTCCCGGTTCCTAGAAATTATCTCCGGGTTCCTAAAACCGATGCCATACCTGTACTCTATTGTGCAAAAGGATGGCATATGTGGTGTTTCATGCTGTTGTTTCTGTTGAGGGTCTGGGACCCTCGTATAAAAAGGCTGAAGGAGAACGAACTGTACTGGGTGTCCAAGCATCTTTTTCCATCTCCCCGTTCCTAAAAATTATCTCCGGGTTCCTAAAATCGATGCCATACCTGTACTGGATTGTTAAAAAGGATGGCATATGTGGTGTTTCATGCTGTTGTTTCTGTTGAGGGTCCTGGACCATCGTATAAAAAGGCTGAAGGAGAACAAACTGTACTGGGTGTCCAAGCATCTTTTTCCATCTCCCGGTTCCTAAAAATTATCTCTGGGTTCCTAAAATCGATGCCATACCTGTACTGGATTGTTCAAAAGGAAGGCATATGTGGTGTTTCATGTTGTTGTTTCTGTTGATGGTCCGGGACCCTCGTATAAAAAGGCTGAAGAAGAACGACCCGTACTGGGTGTCCAAGCATCTTTTTCCATCTCCCGGTTCCTAAAAATTATCTCCGGGTTCCTAAAATCGATGCCATACCTGTACTGGATTGTTCAAAAGGATGGCATATGTGGTGTTTACATGCTGTTGTTTCTGTTGAGGGTCCTGGACTCTCGTATAAAAAGGCTGAAGGAGAACGAACTGTACTGGGTGTCCAAGCATCTTTTCCATCTCCCGGTTCCTAAAAATTATCTCCGGGTTCCTAAAATCGATGCCATACCTGTACTCTATTGTGAAAAGCAAGTAACCTTACCATGGGTCACAGACCGCATGTCTTGTTGTTATATTTTGTCAGGGTAATCGGGCAGGCCATATAGACCTCCCCCGATAGGGGGAGTAAAAGGGATTAAAGTGCTAAGAATATTACTACTTAACACAACCTAGTTACCATGGCTCCCAGACCGCATGTCTTATTGTTATACTTTGTCAGGGTAATCATGCAGGCCATATAGACCTCCCCGGATAAGGGGAGTAAAAGGGATTAAAGTGCTCTGAATAGTACTACTTAACACAACCTTACCATGGGTCACAGACCGCATGTCTTATTGTTATATTTGGTCAGGGTAATCAGGCAGGCCATATAGACCTCCCCCAATAGGGGGAGTAGTAAAAGGGATTAAAGTGCTCAGAATAGTACTACTTAACCCAAACTTACCATGGGTCCCAGTCCGCATGTCTTATTGTTATATTTGGTCAGGGTAATCAGGCAGGCCATATAGACCTCCCCGGATAGGGGGAGTAAAAGGGATTAAAGTGCTCAGAATAGTACTACTTAACACAACCTTACCATGGGTCCCAGTCCGCATGTCTTATTGTTATATTTGGTCAGGGTAATCAGGCAGGCCATATAGACCTCCCCCGATAGGGGGAGTAAAAGGGATTAAAGTGCTCAGAATAGTACTACTTAACACAACCTTACCATGGGTCCCAGCCCGCATGTCTTATTGTTATATTTGGTCAGGGTAATCAAGCAGGCCATATAGACCTCCCCCGATAGGGGGAGTAAAAGGGATTAAAGTGCTCAGAATAGTACTACTTAACACAACCTTACCATGGGTCCCAGCCCGCATGTCTTATTGTTATATTTGGTCAGGGTAATCAAGCAGGCCATATAGACCTCCCCCGACAGGGGGAGTAAAAGAGATTAAAGTGCTCAGAATAGTACTACTTAACACAACCTTACCATGGGTCTCAGACCGCATGTCTTATTGTTATATTTGGTCAGGGTAATCAGGCAGGCCATATAGACCTCCTGCGATAGGGGGAGTAACAGGTATTAAACTGCTAAGAACAGTACTACTTAACACAACCTAGTTACCATGGGTCCCAGACCGCATGTTTTGTTATTATACTTTGTCAGGGTAATCAGGCAGGCCATATAGACCTCCCCCGATAGGGGGAGTTACAGGGATTAAAGTGCTAAGAACAGTACTACTTAACACAACCTAGTTACCATGGGTCCCACACCGCATGTTTTGTTGTTATACTTGGTCAGGGTAATCATGCAGGCTATATAGACCTCCCCCGATAGGGGGAGTTACAGGGATTAAAGTGCTAAGAACAGTACTACTTAACACAACCTAGTTACCATGGGTCCCACACCGCATGTTTTGTTGTTATACTTGGTCAGGGTAATCATGCAGGCCATATAGACCTCCCCCGATAGGGGGAGTAACAGGTATTAAAGTGCTAAGAATAGTACAACTTAACACAACCTAGTTACCATGGGTCCCAGGCCGCATGTTTTATTATTATACTTTGTCAGGGTAATTATATATCTATCAAATCGATCTATTTATCTTCTATCGATTCTATCTAACTATCAATCTATGTATATCTATCTATCAAATCTATCTATCTCGTGGCCGGACTGATTTGAGACAGCCACTTGTGTTTAGGCCAAATTTGAAGTAGGAGGACAGACCAATCATCTTCTTCCATCTCCCTGTTCCAAAAATGCAGGCCATATAGACCTCCCCCGATAGGGGGAGGAACAGGTAGTAAACTGCTAAGAATAGTACTACTTAACACACCACGGGTCCCAGACCGCATGTCTTATTGTTATACTCTGTCAGGGAAATTATATATCGATCAAATCTATCTATTTATCTATCGAATCTATCTAACTATCAATTGTATCTATCAAATATAAATTGCATCTATTGATCTATGTAATTCGTATCTATCAAATGTATATTGCATCTTTTGATCTATGCAATTCGTATCTATCAAATGTATATTGCATCGATTGATCTATGTAATTCGTATCTATCAAATGTATATTGCATCTATTGATCTATGTAATTTGTATCTATCATATGTATATTGCATCTATTGATCTATGTAATCTATGTATCTATCTATCAAATCTATCTATCTCGTGGTTGTGCAAATCGAATGTTTGCAGTTGTTTGCGGTGCGTTACACGGGGAGTTTGGTCTGTCACTGTGAAGCGGACGTAACCCTTACACTACCTGATCGATACAACATCATACCTGATGTTTTAAAGCACGTTATTCAAAAAAAAATTAGGAATGTTAGGTGATTAAGGCCCTTTATGGGTTAAAACCAGACTCTGCATCAACTATGTAATTTTCCGTGGAAGTTTTGCCATGGATCCCCCTCCGGCATGCCACAGTCAAGGTGTTAGTCCCCTTGAAACAACTTTTCCATCACTATTGTGGCCAGAAAGAGTCCTTGTGGGTTTTAAAGTTCGCCTGCCTATTGAAGTCAATGGCGGTTCGCAGGTTCGCGAACAGTTGCGGAAGTTCGAGTCCGCCGTTCGCAAACCAAAATTTTTAGGTTTGCGACATCACTACACCAGTTCTCAGTAATAAAATTGCTAATGCTGATTCTAACATGATTCTAACATGCACCGATGTTAATACACTTAACTTTAAAAGGGATATGACAATCTGAATAAAACGTTAAGCATTCAGCTACAGAGTACAACTAAAAAATTAACAACTATCCAATTTACTTTAGTCCTTAAATCTTTCTTTTTTATTGATTGTTGAAACTTAAAAGGACAGTGAAGTCAAAATGACATTTTTAATGGGTGGAATAGAGTATTTTGTCATGGAGATTTTTTTTTTAGTTGTATGCACTGTCTGAAAGTTTAATTATAGCTTGTGTGTCCCTTTAACTGATTTCTAGGACCCATGACAAATGCCTGAACATCCCATAACGAGCTTGAGAGACCAAATTTAAAAGAGAAGACACTTCAGTTTTTTTGAACATCTGCAAATGGTGCTCAAAATATAAAGGGCCAGATTAAGGGGCCGATTTAACAATGGCCCCTAATGCCTCTTTTTCCGCGCGAGCCTTCAGGCTCGCCGGAAACAGCAGTTAAGAAGCAGCGGTCTTAAGACCTTCTGCTCCTTAACTCGCCCGCCGCCTCTGATATGATCGAGTTTATTGACACCCCCTGCTAGTGGCCGATTGGCTGTGAATCTGCAGGGGGCGGCATTGCACAAGCAGTTCACCAGAACTGCTTCTGCAATGTTAAATGCTGACAGCGTATGCTGTCAGCATTTAGCGATGTCGGGCGAAACATGATTTGCTACAGCAAATCATATCCGCCTGCCATTTGGTAAATCGGCCCCCATGAGTGAAGCTCAAATGTTTGCGCTTGAGCAATAAGGTTTATTGCGGGAGTTTGCACTCATCAGACTTATCACTCCTATTATGAGTTGAAAAGTAAATGCGATCAATTGAGCGCAATCGCGATTTACGCTAGAATGATTGCTGCGTCCTCAGAGCTCTAATTTATTGTTTCGTAAAACTAAAAATTTGCACTAACCATCTAATAAAAATTATTTAAAAAAGTATTGCAGAAAAAAGTTATAAATATCAAAGATATGAGGTCTCAGGTGTGAAAATAAAGGCAGAGAAAGGGTTTTAACATAGTGATACATAAATAAATATGTATGTTTGTATATATGTATATATATATTTATATGTGTGTACATATATATAAGTTCATTGGAGCCCTTTGCAGTTTTTAAGATGAAAACATGTAAACGCATATTTATGCAATATATTTATATTAAATAAAGTGTTATAGTTTGTATTTATTGTAAATATTTCACATTCCAATGTTCTGTACACAGCAGAATATGTTCTATGTATTTATAAATACATATACACACACACACACACACACACATATATATATATATATATATATATATATATATCTATACCTACATATAATCCTCAATATATATAGATAAAAATATATATTGTACCAAAAACGCAACAGACATATGTAGAACTATGTATTTATGAATAAATAGAACATATTCTTCTTTGTGAAGAACATTGAAATGTGAAATAATCATATTTTCATGTTGAGTTTGTGCGAGAGTAGGATGTTAGGTTTTTTTCCACTTTTTTTTTCTCCATTGGCTTCTATGGGGGAATACGTGAACGCGCACAGGATATTCTAGCTTAGGCTTTTCTACCCTTCAGGCTAGCACGAGCACAAAAAGCTAGCTTACTTCTAGCACAATTACTGCTCTTGCAGGAACGTTAAATAGTGCTCCACTTGTAATCTGTCCCAAAGTGTTTGCTCCTGTTTGCTTTGGGAGGGGTATTTAACAGCTTTTGCTGTAGTGCTCTTTGCCTCCTCCTGCTGGTCAGGAGTGATATTCCCAACAGTAATTATGATGATCCGTGGACTCGCTGGGGCCTATCTATCAAGCTCCGATTAGAGCTTGACGCACCATGTTTCTGGCGAGCCTGCAGGCTCGCTAGAAACACCAGTTATGAAGCAGCTGTCTAAAGACCGCTGCTCCATAACCCTGTCCACTTGCTCTGATGAGGCGGACAGGAATCACCGGAAATCAACCCAATCGAGTATGATCGGGTTGATTGACACCTCCCTGCTGGCGGCCAAGAGTCAGCAGGGGGCAGCGTTGCACCAGCAGCTCTTGTGAGCTGCTGGTGCAATGTTAAATGCGGAGAGCGTATTGCTCTCCACATTCAGCGAGGTCTTGCGGACCTGATCCGCACTTTTGGATCAGGTCCACAACACCTTTAATAAATAGGCCCCACTGTGTCATTAGAAATAAATATAATTTACATACTTATATATAGATTATTAAAATGAATTACTTATATCAATGGATTATTTTAAACTTGGATAGTTTACTAAATGTATTCTTAGTAGTACCCCCCCCCCCCAAAGTATTTCTGAAATTCATTAGTCATTCCCAATTTGCTGTAGACATATTTCAGCCAGGCAATTTTAGGCAGTAGTTGAGGAGTATTCAAAATTTGTACTCATGCCTTAATCAAAGTGACTAAATTCTAGGAAATCAGTAGTGCATTAAATCATACAAACAGCAAGTTTACAATAAATTTACTCATCACAATATAAAAAATTGAGTAAAGTGTGAACTTGTAGCAACTATGCAAATATAATGTTAAAAAGGCATCTTCTTTTAAAAATACGTAAATAATGCAATGTTTGTACTATTGTAAAACAAAAAAGCAGCATCTACCAAACTTTCTACAGATTACAACTCTAACTAACCCTAGACACAGCCATATACCCTGCTGGTTGATAAGACAAAGTTATTTAATACCACTGTTTCTCTACACCGGTGTGGTGTGTGGTCTCTGTGTTTATTCAACTTTTGCAATGTTTGAAATAATAGTTGTAATGTCTTACGATTCACATAAAAATAAAAATTATTTAAAAAAAAAAAAAAAAAAGCAGCATCTATTGTGTTCTATGGGATATCAGAAGAACACACCATATACACATGTACAATATACCCACAATCTATTAGCCTATTATATTTGTATTGTAACAAAAGAATTTCAGTTTCTGTTCATACATACAAATTGTATTGTCCATCAATATTGTCTAAACTAGGGATCATTTACATTACACCTTCACTGCAGGTGGTGATACTGCCTTCACATTCTGTTCCTTCTAACAGAGATTTCATCCCTTTAGAAGATGTTACCTGCATTGCAATGTGGATACCTTTATAACAGCTTTTAGCACCAGGTCCAAAATAAGAACATATAGAACATAGTTGTAAACTGCACTCCCGGTGCCTTCATATATCTGATCCTCAGATCAGATGGTTCATTTACCTTTAACTATTGCCAGAACATTGTATGAATCCTGATTTGTATGTGTACACTTTCTTAGTTTCAGAAAATCAAAAGCAGTTGATCACATGCCCCATGGCAGTTAGAAAACAAGACTTATGTTTTGAATAAGGTGTATGGTGAAGTAATGGGGAAGTGTAGACAATCTCTCTTGGATGAGTTGTTAGGCAACCGGCAAACAGCAGACTTTAGCAAAGTTCTGTACACAAAGCATATAAACCCATATGATGTGCTTTCACAGACTATAATACTGCATCAGCCTAAGGCTAGCAATGAACTTCTATGGAAATTCGCCATGGTAAACCCAAGTCTTGCTTGCATAGACTAATATACTATGGCTGTAATTCTGAGCAGTATTGTACATAATCCTAATAAAGCTAACTCAAAAACAATTGTCATAACTATATTTACAGCCAGTAGCCAACCTTCTCAACACAGGGCCCTGGTGCAAAACATTTTTGGGGTCCCCCAAAGATAACTCAGTAAAAAGCAAAAGTAATAAAATACATTCTGCTCTGTATAATGATTTTGAGGATAGATAGATAGATAGATAGATAGATAGATAGATAGATAGATAGATAGATAGATAGATGGACCTGCTACTTGCACTAATAAAAGGCTTTCCTGTATTAGGGTTGTACATATTCTGCACACTTCTATGTATAGGCTGGCTGTTATGGGCGCCCTCCAGCTCTTGGGCCCTGGTGCAACTGCGCCTGCTGCACCAATGGTAGTTCCATCCCTGTTTACAGCTATACAAAATAACAAGATAAAGCTTTTTGGTTTTCTGTATGGGATAACTTTTGTAAAAAAATTTTGTGCTTGTGCAAAATTGTCTGTATTTATTGATTCTAATATTTATGCTATTTGTATGCATGCTAACATTTTTGCTGTCTTATAAATTGAAACCATCTTTCCATAAATATTTATAAGCATTTGCAGAAAATAATTATTTGGTTTTGTTATTATAGGCATGCAAGGTCTTCAGAGCTTACCAGAATGTGAGTAATACGTCGTTAGCACATTTTAGAAAAGCATGTGATTTACGTTACTGTCTATAGTATAATGCACCATCTAAACTGAGCAGCAAGAATGACTAAACCTCTCTTTTGATGGTAGCAAAAACATAATTTATTCTTACCTGAAAAATGTATTTCTTTAATGACACGGTGAGTCCACGGATCATCATAATTACTGTTGGGAATAACACTCCTGACCAGCAGGAGAGGCAAAGAGCACCACAGCAAAAGCTGTTAAATACCACTCCCCTACCCAAAATCCCCAGTCATTCGACCAAAAGGAAAGGAGAAAGGGAATAATCTAAGGTGCAGAGGTGCCTGAGGTTTATAGAAAAACAAACTGTCTGAAAACAGGGCGGGCCGTGGACTCCCCATGTCAAGGAATAGATAAATTTATCAGGTAAGAATAAATTATGTTTTCTTTCTAATGACACGGTGAGTCCACGGATCATCATAATTACTGTTGGTAACCAATACCCAAGCCAGAGGACACAGATGATAAGGGAGGGACAAGACAGGAAACATAAACAGAAGGCACCACTGCTTGAAGAACCTTTCTCCCAAAAGAAGCCTCCGCTTAAGCAAAAGTATCAAATTTGTAAAATTTAGAAAAAGTATGCAAAGATGACCAAGTCACAACCTTGCAAAGCTGATCTACAGTAGCTCCATTTTGAAGGCCCAAGAAGATGAAACAACCCTTGTGGAATTAGCCGTGATTCTCTCAGGAGGCTGCTGTCCAGAAGTCTCATACGCCAAGCGAATAATACCCCTCAACCAACAAGAAAGAGAAGTAGCCATAGCTTTCTGACCCTTAAGCTTCCCAGAAAAAACAACAAATAAAGAAGAAGACTGGCAAAAATCCTTAGTCGCCTGCAAATAATACTTTAATGTACGAACCACATCCGGGTTTTGCAATAAACGCTCCTTATGAGAAGAAAGATTAAGACACAAAGAAGGAACAATGATCTCTTGATTAATATTCCTATCAGAAACAACCTTAGGAAGAAAACCTAGGGCAGTATGCAATACTACCATATCAGAGTGAAAAATAAGAAAAGGAGATTCATACTGTAAAGCTGAATGCTCCAAGACTCTTCGGACTGAAGAGATATCAACTAGAAACAAAATCTTCCAGGATAACATATTAATATCCAAAGAAGGCATAGGTTCAAACAGAACCTGTTGAAGGACTCTAAGAGCCAAATTAAGACTCCAAGGTGGATTAGCAAACTTAAACATGGGCGCTTGTGCAATGAAATAAAGAAAGCAGAAATTTGACCCTTCAGGGTACTAGCAGATAAACCTATCTCCAAACCCTCCTGGAGAAAAGACAAAATCCTAGGAATCCTAGCTCTACTCCATGAGTAGCCTCTGGATTCACACCAATACAGATATTTATGCCAAATCTTATAATATATCTTTCTAGTCACAGGCTTATGTGCCTGAATCATAGTCACAATGACTGACTCAGAAAAACCACGCTTGTCAAGTGTTCAATCTCCAAGCAGTCAGCTTCAGAAAAACGAGATTTGTATGAAGGAAGGGTCCCTGAAGAAGAAGGTCCTTCCTAAATGGAAGATGCCAAGGTGGAAGACAAGACATCTCCATCAGATCTGCAAACCAGATTTTGTGAGGCCACGCCGGAGCGATGAGAATCACTGATGCTCTCTCCTGTCTGATCTGAGCAATGACCCGAGGAAGAAGAGCAAACGGAGGGAAAACATATGCCAGACTGAAATGCCAAGGAACTGCCAGAGCATCTATCAGAAAAGCCTGAGGGTCCCTTGACCTGTACCTCAGGAGCTTGGCATTCTGATGAGATGCCATGAGATCCAACTCCGGCTGCCCCTAACTGAGGATCAAGCTGGAAAACACCTCTGGATAAAGTTCCCACTCCCCTGGATGAAAAGTTTGTCTGCTCAGAAAATCCACTTCCCAATTGTCCAAACCTGGAATGTGGATCGCAGACAGACAGCAGTTGTGTGTCTCTGCCCACTGAATAATCTTGGCTTGGTGATTGATGTAAGCCACTGACGTAATTTTGTCCAACTGAAACCTGATAAACTGGGTTAAAGCTAGCTGAGGTCAGGCCGGAAGAGCATTGTAGATTGCCCTCAGCTCCAAAATATTTATGGGAAGAACCGACTCCTCCCGAGTCCATAGACCCTGAGCCTTTAATGAACCCCAGACAGCTCCCCAACCCAGCAAACTGGCATCCGTGATCACAATCACCCAATTCGGTCTGTGAAAGCAGGTTCCCTGAGAGAGAAGATCCTGAGACAACCACCATGGAAAAGAATCTCTTGACATCTGATCTAGAACAATCTTTGGAGACAGATCCGCATAATCCACGTTCCATTGCCTGACAAGCATAACTGCAGAGGTCTGAGATGGAACCGAGCAAACAGAATGATGTCCATGACTGAAACCATCAGACCAATAACCTCCATGCACTGGGCCACTGAGGCTAGGGAAAGGACTGAAGAGCAAGACATGTATTGAAGATCTTCTTGCTTCTGTCAAAGATCTTCATCTCTAGAGAATCTATAATGGTCCCCAAAAATACCACTCTTGTAGCCGGAATCAAGGAACTTTTTCCTAAATTCACAACCGTGGGAGTGCAGAAAAGACAACAACAACTCTGTGTGGGAGCTTGCTAGTTGAAAAGATGGTGCCTGAACTAGAATGTTGTCCAGATAAGGAGCCACTGCAACACCCCTCAACCGAAGCACTGCTAACAAGGCTCCCAGGACCTTTGAAAATATTCTGGGGGCTGTTGCCAGACCAAATAGAAGAGCTACAAACTGAAAATGTTTGTCTAGAAATGCAAATCTTAGGAACCTTTGATGGTCCCTGTGAATGGGAATATGCAGATACGCATCCTTTAAATCCACTGTGGTCATGAACTGACCCTCCTGAACCAAAGGAAGAATGGAACGAATAGTTTCCATCTTGAAAGACGGAACTCTGAGAAATTTGTTTATGCTCTTGAGATCTAAAATAGGTCTGAAAGTTCCCTCCTTTTTGTGAACGACGAACAGATTTGAATAAAATCCCAGCCCCTGTTCCTGAACAGGGAAATAGGAACTATTACTCCCATGTCAGAAAGATCCTGAACACATAACGTAAGAACGCCTCTCTTTTTATCTGGTCTACAGATAACCTGGAGAGAAGAAACCTGCCCCTGGGAGGAAAAGTCTTGAACTCTAGTTTGTAGCCCTGGGACATGATATCTACCGCCCAGGGATCTGGAACATCCCGAACCCAAGCTTGAGCAAAGAAAGAAAGTATGCCCCCCACAAGATCCACTCCTGGATCGGGGGCAGACCCTTCATGCTGACTTTGAGTCAGCAACAGGCTTCTTGGACTGCTTCCCCTTACTTCAAGACTGATTTGACTTCCAAGAGGGCTTGGACTGTTACTGCTTGGAGGAAGAAGAGGAAGACTTACCAGAGAAGTTATGAAAGGAATGAAAATTACTCTGCCAACCCTTCTGTTTATTTCTCTTATCCTGAGGGAGAGAATGCTCCTTCCCTCCTGTAATATCAGAAATAATCTCAGCCAAACCTGGCCCAAACAAGCTCTTACCCTTGTAAGGAATAGACAAAAGCTTAGACTTAGAGGACACATCCGCAGACCAGGACTTCAACCATAAAGCTCTGCAAGCCAAAACAGCAAAGCCAGAAATCTTTGCTCCCAACTTGATGACCTGTAGGGAAGCATCTGCAATAAAGGAATTAGCCAACTTCAGAGCCTTGATTCTACCCAGAATTTCCTCAAGAGGAGTATCTTGCTGAATAGAATCAGACAACGCATCAAATAAATATGCTGCCGCACTAGTAACGGTAGCAATACACGCAGCCAGTTGCCATTGATATCCTTGGTGAACATACATCGTTTAAAGCAAAGCTTCCAATTTCTTATCCATAGGATGCTTAAAGGAACAGCTGTCCACAATAGGAATAGTGGTTCTCTTAGTCAGGGTGGAAACTGCTCCTTCCACCTTGGGAACCATCTACCAAGATTCCTTAATAGAATCAGCAATAGGAAACATCTTCCTAAAAATTGGAGAAGGGGAAAAAGGAATCCCAGGCTTCTCCCATTCCCGTGCAATAATATCTGAAACACGATCTGGTACTGGAAAAACTTCCACCGAGAAAGGAACATCAAAAAATTGTCAAATCAATTTAGAATTTTATTGAAACAAAAAAATGTTACTGTCCCTTTAAATGTTAAACAGACATTTTATTTCTTGAACTGCAGGGCAGCAAAAAAATACACAAATATCTGCAGAAAAAACTTTTCTCAATATAGAATACAAAAGTGACACAAACGTTACGGTCCCTGTAATTCAGGCAGACACTCTAATACTTTAACAGCAGAGCAGAGGCCCTACAAAAACAACAGGCAACCTCCACACCTCAGCAAGCTCTGCTGAGGTGCCTACCTGACCTCCTGGCTGCCGGAAACAAAAGTAGAAAACAATCCGGAACTCCCACACAGCCGCACCAGCCGACACAAAAGAACGCTGAACCACCTCTGAGGAGCTATGCAACAGAGCTGCAACATCCGGAAACCACAGGAAAAGGAAAATAAGGGGCGCAGAATGTCCTTGCCACCTCAGAGAAGCCCGCCTATCGTGGGTGTGGCCAAAAGAACTTCCCGGTCGCCATTAATACACAAAGTACCCAAACACATGAAAATAATGTGCACTAAAGTGAAACAAAATAATCTAAAAAACTAAGACCTAGATTTGGAGTTTGGCGTTAGCCGTGAAAACCAGCGTTAGAGGCTCCTAACGCTGGTTTTAGGCTACCGCCGGTATTTGGAGTCACTCAAAATAGGGTCTAACGCTCACTTTTCATCCGCAACTTTTCCATACCGCAGATCCCCTTACGTCAATTGCGTATCCTATCTTTTCAATGGGATCTTTCTAACTCCGGTATTTAGAGTCGTTTCTGAAGTGAGCGTTAGACATCTAACGACAAAACTCCAGCCGCAGGAAAAAAGTCAGTAGTTAAGAGCTTTCTGGGCTAACGCCGGTTTATAAAGCTCTTAACTACTGTACTCTAAAGTACACTAACACCCATAAACTACCTATGTACCCCTAAACCGAGGTCCCCCCACATCGCCGACACTCGAATATTTTTTTTAACCCCTAATCTGCCGACCGCCACCTACGTTATCCTTATGTACCCCTAATCTGCTGCCCCTAACACCGCCGACCCCTATATTATATTTATTAACCCCTAACCTGCCCCCCACAACGTCGCCTCCACCTACCTACACTTATTAACCCCTAATCTGCCGACCGCAAAGCGCCGCCACCTACGTTATCCTTATGTACCCCTAATCTGCTGCCCCTAACACCGCCGACCCCTATATTATATTTATTAACCCCTAATCTGCCCCCCTCAACGTCGCCTCCACCTGCCTACACTTATTAACCCCTAATCTGCCGACCGGACCTGAGCGCTACTATAATAAAGTTATTAACCCCTAATCCGCCTCACTAACCCTATAATAAATAGTATTAACCCCTAATCTGCCCTCCCTAACATCGCCGACACCTAACTTCAATTATTAACCCCTAATCTGCCGACCGGAGCTCACCGCTATTCTAATAAATGTATTAACCCCTAAAGCTAAGTCTAACCCTAACACTAACACCCCCCTAAGTTAAATATAATTTAAATCTAACGAAATTAATTAACTCTTATTAAATAAATTATTCCTATTTAAAGCTATATACTTACCTGTAAAATAAATCCTAATATAGCTACACTATAAATTATAATTATATTATAGCTATTTTAGGATTTATATTTATTTTACAGGTAACTTTGTATTTATTTTAACCAGGTACAATAGCTATTAAATAGTTAAGAACTATTTAATAGCTAAAATAGTTAAAATAATTACAAATTTACCTGTAAAAGAAATCCTAACCTAAGTTACAATTAAACCTAACACTAGACTATCAATAAATTAATTAAATAAACTACCTACAATTATCTACAATGAACCTAACACTACACTATCAATAAATTAATTAAATACAATTGCTACAAATAAATACAATTAAATAAACTAGCTAAAGTACAAAAAATAAAAAAGAACTAAGTTACAAAAAATAAAAAAATATTTACAAACATAAGAAAAATATTACAACAATTTTAAACTAATTACACCTACTCTAAGCCCCCTAATAAAATAACAAAGCCCCCCAAAATAAAAAAATGCCCTACCCTATTCTAAATAACTAAAGTTCAAAGCTCTTTTACCAGCCCTGAACAGGGCCCTTTGCGGGGCATGCCCCAAGAAATACAGCTCTTTTGCCTGTAAAAAAAAACATACAATACCCAAGCCCCCCAACATTACAACCCACCACCCACATACCCCTAATCTAACCCAAACCCCCCTTAAATAAACCTAACACTAAGCCCCTGAAGATCATCCTACCTTGTCTTCACCTCACCGGGTATCACACCGATCCGTCCAGAAGAGCTCCTCCGATGTCCTGATCCAAGCCCAAGCGGGGGGCTGAAGAGGTCCATGATCCGGCTGAAGTCTTCATCCAAGCGGGGCAGAAGAGGTCTTCCATCCGATTGAAGTCTTCATCCAAGCGGCATCCATCCGGAGCGAAGCGGCAGCATCCTGAAGACCTCCACCGCGGAACATCCATCCTGGCCGACGACTGAACGACGAATGACGGTTCCTTTAAATGACGTCATCCAAGATGGCGTCCCTCGAATTCCGATTGGCTGATAGGATTCTATCAGCCAATCGGAATTAAGGTAGAAATATTCTGATTGGCTGATGGAATCAGCCAATCAGAATCAAGTTCAATCCGATTGGCTGATCCGATCAGCCAATCAGATTGAGCTCGCATTCTATTGGCTGTTCCGATCAGCCAATAGAATGCAAGCTCAATCTGATTGGTTTAAAATTGTTGTAATATTTTTCTTATGTTTGTAAATATTTTTTTATTTTTTGTAACTTAGTTCTTTTTTATTTTTTGTACTTTAGCTAGTTTATTTAATTGTATTTATTTGTAGCAATTGTATTTAATTAATTTATTGATAGTGTAGTGTTAGGTTAATTGTAGGTAATTGTAAGTAGTTTATTTAATTAATTTATTGATAGTCTAGTGTTAGGTTTAATTGTAACTTAGGTTAGGATTTCTTTTACAGGTAAATTTGTAATTATTTTAACTATTTTAGCTATTAAATAGTTCTTAACTATTTAATAGCTATTGTACCTGGTTAAAATAAATACAAAGTTACCTGTAAAATAAATATAAATCCTAAAATAGGAATAATATAATTATAATTTATATTGTAGCTATATTAGGATTTATTTTACAGGTAAGTAGCTTTAAATAGGAATAATTTATTTAATAAGAGTTAATTAATTTTGTTAGATTTAAATTATATTTAACTTAGGGGGGTGTTAGTGTTAGGGTTAGACTTAGCTTTAGGGGTTAATACATTTATTAGAATAGCGGTGAGCTCCAGTCGGCAGATTAGGGGTTAATGTTTGAAGTTAGGTGTCGGCGATGTTAGGGAGGGCAGATTATGGGTTAATACTATTTATGATAGGGTTAGTGAGGCGGATTAGGGTTTAATAACTTTATTATAGTAGCGCTCAGGTCCGGTCGGCAGATTAGGGGTTAATAAGTGTAGGCAGGTGGAGGCGACGTTGTGAGGGGCAGATTAGGGGTTAATAAATATAATATAGGGGTCGGCGATGTTAGGGCAGCAGATTAGGGGTACATAAGGATAATGTAAGTAGCGGCGGTTTACGGAGCGGCAGATTAGGGGTTAATAATAATATGCAGGGGTCAGCGATAGCGGGGGCGGCAGATTAGGGGTTAATAAGTGTAAGGTTAGGGGTGTTTAGACTCGGGGTACATGTTAGAGTGTTAAGTGCAGACGTAGGAAGGGTTACCGCATAGCAAACAATGGGGCTGCGTTAGGAGCTGAACGCGGCTTTTTTGCAGGTGTTAGTTTTTTTTTCAGCTCAAACAGCCCCATTGTTTCCTATGGGGGAATCGTGCACGAGCACATTTTTGAGGCTGGCCGCGTCCGTAAGCAACTCTGGTATCGAGAGTTGAAGCTGCGTTAAAAATGCTCTACGCTCCTTTTTTGGAGCCTAACTCAGCCTTTATGTGGTCTCTCAATACCAGAGTTATTTTTATGGTGCGGCCAGAAAAAAGCTGGCGTTAGTTTTTCGGGTCGTTACCGTCAAAACTCCAAATCTAGCCGTAAGCCTCCATAACATCCCCAGTGCGTGCAAAACTGCCATACAATAACCCATTAACCCCAAACAGGCTGATTGTATATCCCAAACAGAATTAACTGTCAAAGTGCCAGGATTCCCTTCTTTCAGTTTGAGAATAAAAAATAGGCTCTTACCTCAATGAAAATCTGCCCGGCAGCAGCACAGCTCACTTGGTATGAGAGGGTCTTCCTACCTCACATGGACCTGTGGAAAAAAGAAAAGACTGAGTAAACCTACTCAGGCTTTTAAACAAGGGCAACATCAAACTACTTGGGAGACACAGTGGGAATTATACCCCACAAGTTCCCAAATGCTTAAAAGCCACCACTGCTCTACTGAAGAGACTGGCATGGACTATGGCTAAACCCCCAAAGAACAGAGCAAACTTGCTCTGCTTAAAAAATAACAAACTCTTGATTGAAGAATCAGACACCTAACTTTACCCCTCCTTGCAACTGATACAAGCAAAGAGAATGCCTGGGGATTGTGGGTAGGGGAGTGGTATTTAACAGATTTTGCTGTGGTGCTCTTTGCCTCCTCCTGCTGGTCAGGAGTGATATTCCCAACAGTAATTATGATGATCCGTGGACTCACTGTGTCATTAGAAAGAAATATAATTTACATACTTATATATAGATTATTAAAATGAATTACTTATATCAATGGATTATTTTAAACTTGGATAGTTTACTATATGTATTCTTAGTAGTACCCCCCCCCCCCCAAAGTATTTCTGTAATTCATTAGTCATTCCCAATTTGCTGTAGACATATTTCAGCCAGGCAATTTTAGGCAGTAGTTGAGGAGTATTCAAAATTTGTACTCATGCCTTAATCAAAGTGACTAAATTCTAGTAAATCAGTAGTGCATTAAATCATACAAACAGCAAGTTTACAATAAATTTACTCATCACAATATAAAAAATTGAGTAAAGTGTGAACTTGTAGCAACTATGCAAATATAATGTTAAAAAGGCATCTTCTTTTAAAAACATGTAAATAATGCAATGTTTGTACTATTGTAAAACAAAAAAGCTGCAGCTATTGTGTTCTATGGGATATCAGATGAACACACCATATACACATGTACAATATACCCACAATCTATTAGCCTATTATATTTGTATTGTAACAAAAGAATTTCAGTTTCTGTTCACACATACAAATTGTATTGTCCATCAATATTGTCTAAACTAGGGATCATTCACATTACACCTTCACTGCAGGTGGTGATACTGCCTTCACATTCTGTTCCTTCTAACAGAGATTTCATCCCTTTAGAAGATGTTACCTGCATTGCGATGCGGATACCTTTATAACATAGCTTTTAGCACCAGGTCCATAATAAGAACATATAGAACATAGTTGTAAACTGCACTCCCGGTGCCTTCATATATCTGATCCTCAGATTAAATGGTTCATTTACCTTTAACTATTGCCAGAACATTGTATGAATCCTGATTTGTATGTGTACACTTTCTTAGTTTCAGAAAATCAAAAGCAGTTGATCACATGCCCCATGGCAGTTAGAAAACAAGACTTATGCTTTGAATAAGGTGTGTGGTGAAGTAATGGGGAAGTGTAGACAATCTCTCTTGGATGAGTTGTTAGGCAACCAGCAAACAGAAGACTCTATCAAAGTTCTGTACACAAAGCATATAAACCCATATGATGTGCTTTTCACAGACTATAATACTTCATCAGCCTAAGGCTAGCAATGAACTTCTATGGAAATTTGCCATGGTAAACCCAAGTCTTGCTTACATAGACTAATATCCTATGGCTGTCATTCTGAGCAGTATTGTACATAATCCTAATAAAGCTAACTCAAAAACAATTGTCATAACTATATTTACAGCCAGTAGCCAACCTTCTCAACACAGGGCCCTGGTGCAAAACATTTTTGGTGCCCCCCAAAGATAACTCAGTAAAAAGCAAAAGTAATAAAATACATTCTGCTTTGTATAATGATTTTGAGGATAGATAGATAGATAGATAGATAGATAGATAGATAGATAGATGGATGGATAGATAGATGGACCTGCTACTTGCACTAATAAAAGGCTTTCCTGTATTAGGGCTGTACATATTCTGCACACTTCTATGTATAGGCTGGCTGTTATGGGCCCCCTCCAACTCTTGGGCCCTGGTGCAACTGCGCCTTCTGCACCAATGGTAGTTCCACCCCTGTTTACAGCTATACAAAATAACAAGATAAAGCTTTTTAGTTTTCTGTATGGGATAACTTTTGTAATTTTCTTTTGTGCTTGTGCAAAATTTTCTGTATTTATTGATTCTAATATGTATGCTATTTGTATGTATATTAACAGTTTTGCTGTCTTATAAATTGAAACCATCTTTCCATAAATATTTATAAGCATAAAATAATTATTTGATTTTGTTATTATAGGCACGCAAGGTCCTCAGAGCTTACCAGAATGTGAGTAATACATCAAGTTAGCAAATTTTAGAAAAACGTGATTTGTGTTACTGTCTATACTATAATGCACCATCTAAACTGAGCAGCAAGAATGACTAAACCTCTCAGTCTTTTGATGATAGCAAAATATAATTTACATACTATACTATAGATTATTAAAATGAATTACTTATATCAATGGATTATTTTAAACTTGGATAGTTTACTAAATGTATTCTTAGTAGTACCCCCCCCCCCCCCCCCAAAGTATTTCTCAAATTCATTAGTTATTCCTAATTTGTTTTTTGATACCCCAAAGGCTTCACCACTTAATTAAAAGAATATGGAAGTCAAAAATAAATATCCAGCATACAACTAAAAAAAAATGTATTTATATGGATAGTGAACTCTATATCAATGAATCATATTGAACTTAGATAGTTAACTTTTATTTTGGCTTAGTGGCACCCCCAAAGTATTTCTGAAACTCATGAGTCATCCCTAAATTATTTGACACCCCAAATGCTTCACCAGTTAATGAAAAGAATTTGGAACAAGCAATCCGAGATCTAAAGACTGGCAAGGCACCTGGTCCGGATGGCTACTCTGGTATATTTTACAAAACCCTACTACAGGGTGCTAGCCCCATTTTAGCTACCATATTCAGTCACATTATGGAAGGAGGATATATCCCTCCAGAACTCTTAGAGGCTCGTATATCAATGCTGTCAAAGCCTGGTAAAAGCAAACAACACTGCAAAAATTATAGGCCCATTTCTTTAATTAATTTGGACATCAAGCTATTTACCAAGATTTTAGCTACTAGGCTGAATGATATACTACCTAAACTTATCCATCCAGATCAGGTGGGATTTATCCATAACCGAGAGGCCCCTGACAATGTACGAAATATTATAGACTTAATAGACTTTTCAACAAAGCAAAAGGTGCCTTCTCTGTTTCTCTCCTTGGATGCAGAGAAGGCATTTGACCGAGGGAACTGGGGTTACCTGGACTCTGTTAAAATCCATGGGATTTACGGGTAATTTCTGTGCAGCAATTTCCTTAATATACTCAATGGAACGATACAGGGATGTCTGCTATCGCCATTATTATTCGCCCTATGTATCGAGCCTCTTGCGGCCAGTATTAGGCAAAATGTGGACATATCTGGAATTAGAATACACACCCGGGAGCATAAAATTAGCCTATTTGCAGACAATGTTACTCTTTCGGTCACCAAACCTATGATTTCTCTCCCTTTGATATATTCAACTATTACTAAGTTTGCCACAATTTCAGGTTACAAGATAAACAATGATAAATGTGAGGCAATTAGCGTACATCTTCCAGAACACACAAAAAAATTATTGGCACTAAACTTTGATTTTAAATGGTCAGATAAGGGCATGAGATTTTTGGGCATCATTATCCCCAACAACTTAGATTTCCTTTACAAACTTAACAGGTAAACTTAATAACTATACTTCTACACAATGCTCTCTATGCCTTTTCTGCTCTCTCTGTCTTCCCTTCTCCTAAAAATCACTGCATGTCCCTATAACAACAATCCCCACACTATCCATATCTCACCCTCCCTTCTCTCATACCCTATGCTGTCCTCTCATGAACTACTTTGTTTCCTTAGAAACTCTTCCCCCTCTAACTCTCCTGTGTCTAGTCATACGCGCTCCTACAAATCTCACTCTCACCTTCTGTCTCTCTCACTGCTACTACTGCTTGCTGCTGGTGATGTCTCTCCTAACCCTGGCCCTGCAACAATCGCCACACTTTTACACTCTCGCTCCATCTCCCACTGCAAAAATCCTAGGTCACGCAATACCAACAATCTCATCTCAATTAACACACAGCGCCTAACCCCTCCCTTTTCTTGTGCCCTCTGGAATACTCGCTCCAATGCTTTCAACCTCTTAGCTATTACTGAAACCTGGCTATCTTCCTCTGACACTGCTTCCATTGCTGCTCTCACACACGGTGGTCTTCACTTTAGCCACACACCTAGGCCAGGTGAGAGACACGGTGGCAGTGTTGGCATCTTACTCTCCCCCTCCTGCTCCTATCAGTACTTATCCCCATTTACATCTCTCTCCTTTTCTTCCTTTGAAGTCCACTGCATTCGCCTGTTCTCCCCTGTCTCTCTCAGAGTGGCAGTTATCTATCGCCCCCCTGGATCAACTTCCCAATTCCTTGACAACTTTACTGCCTGGCTTCCTTACTTTCTCTCCACAAATACACCTGCTCTAATCCTAGGGGACTTCAACATTCCCATTGACAACCCATCTGCCCCTGCTGCCTCTAAACTTCTCTCACTCACTAACTCCTTCGGCCTCTCACAATCCACCCTATTCCCTACCCACCGCGATGGACACTCGATTGATCTGGTATTCTCCTATCTCTGCTCTCTCTCTCTAATGTTGCATGTCACCCATTTCCCATCTCAGACCACCATCTGCTCACCTTTAATCCTAATATAGATACTAAACCTACTTCCCCCTCTGGCCCCCGCACCAGCAGAAATCTGCACACTGTGGACGCTCCCCAACTCTCCAATCTTATTCAACTACGCCTCCCCCACACTTCCACGATATCCTGCCCTGACCTTGCTATAACCCACTATAACAATACTCTCTCTGCTGCACTTGACACTCTCGCTCCACCCCAAACTCGCAAAGCCCCACGTCATCAGCTCCAACCCTGGCACTCCCAACAAACGCGTCACCTACAAAAATGCTCCCGCACTGCTGAGCGTGTCTGGAGGAAATCCCGCTCTGAACATGATTTCATGCACTATAAGTTCATTCTCTACTCTTACACCTCTGCCCTTCGCTTAGCTAAGCAAACCTACTTCTCCTCTCTTATATCCACTCACTCCTCAAACCCTAAAAGACCCTTCTCTATTTTCAACTCTCTCCTCTACCCACCTGCACCACCCCCCTCATCTGCATTCAGTGCTCAAAACCTCGTTGACTATTTTCTCAATAAAACACTTGCAATCCGAGGAAACATCCCAACACAAACCTGCAATCTCCCAACTCCGCTCCCAGTCACCCCCTCTGCCACTCTCTGCACCCTCCTCCCAACCACTGAGAGTGAAGTGGCTTCCCTTTTGTCTTCCTCACACCTCACTACCTGCCCACTTGACCCTATTCCTTCACATCTAATCCCTCCTCTGTCTACCACCCTCACTCCGGCTCTTACTCACATATTTAACCTATCCCTTTCTACCAGCTCATTCCCTGCCTCCTTCAAACATTCGAAGGTCACCCCCATCCTCAAAAAAACCCTCCCTCGACCCTAACTCCCCTGCAAACTACCGCCCCATATCACTGCTCCCACTAGCTTCAAAACTCCTTGAGTTTTCAATCGCCTAACCCACTTTCTTTCCTCCAACTCATTGCTCGACCCCCTGCAATCTGGCTTCCTTCCCCAACACTTAACTGAGACTGCCCTCACCAAGGTTACTAACGATCTCCTTTCTGCTAAAAACAAAGGCTACTACTCTATACTCATCTTACTTGACCTATCTGCTGCCTTTGACAATGTTGACATCCCCTTATCCTACGGTCTCTCAGTTCTCTTGGTCTCTGTGACACTGCCCTCTCCTGGATTCACTCTTATCTCTCTAACAGATCCTTCTCAGTCTCTTTTGCTGGTGACTCCTCCTCTCTATTGTCCCTGTCTGTTGGAGTACCTCAAGGCTCTGTCCTGGGTCCTCTACTCTTCTCTATTTACATTTCTTCACTGGGTAAACTTATCAACAGCTATGGCTTCAGCTATCACCTCTATGCTGATGATACCCAGATCTACCTTTCCAACCCTGCACTCTCTCCTTCTGTCAACTCTCACATCAGCGACTGCTTATCTGGCATTTCCTCCTGGATGGCCTCTCACCACCTAAAAATAAATATGTCCAAGACCGAATTACTTCTAATTCCCCCCTCTAGCTCCACTCCAGTCTCTAATTTTTCTATCACTGTTGGTGGCACCACTATCTCCCTATCAACCCAAGTCCGCTGCCTCGGAGTCATGCTTGACTCAAATCTGTCCTTCATTCCCCACATCCAACTGCTCTCTTCATCCTGCCGCAACCACCTACGCAATATCTCCAAAATTCGCCCATTTCTAAGGGCTGAAACTACCAAACAGCTCATCCACTCCCTGGTAATTTCCCAACTTGAATACTGTAACAACTTACTAACTGGCCTCCCTCTCTCCCACCTCTCTCCCCTCCAATCCGTCCTAAATGCATCTGCCAGGCTAATCCACCTCTCTCGACGCTCTGTTTCTGCTGCGCCTCTCTGTGAGTCCCTTCACTGGCTCCCCATTCACAACAGAGTTAAATTCAAAATTCTCACCCTGACCTACAAAGCCCGCACCAATGCTGCCCCACCCTACCTGTCCTCACTCATCAACAAATATACTCCTGTCCGTCCCCTAAGATCCAACAACGACCTGCTTCTTGTGTCCTCTACCATCACCTCCTCTCATTCTAGACTACAGGACTTCTCTTGTGCGGCACCAACCCTCTGGAACGCACTTCCTCGAGATGTCAGACTTGCCCCTAACCTCTCCTCCTTTAAACGTTCCCTAAAGACCTTTCTGTTCAGGGAAGCTTATCACCCGACTTATTAACAAACTAACTTCAATTAACTAACAGTTGCCCTCTATCTCAAAACTCATATCATTCTCACCTCTGCAGTCCCCACCTCCTGTTTCCAATCCTCCTACCCATCTAGATTGTAAGTTCCCACGGGAACAGGGCCCTCAATTCTCCCTGTATTTGTCTGTAAAATTTTGTGTCTTATCGTATTGTTTCTCCACTGTACTGTTATCCTTGTACCCATGGGCAGCACCACGGAATCTGTCGGCGCTTTATAAATAAAGAATAATAATAATAATAATAACTATTCTCCCTTATTTACACAAATTAAAAATTTGATATCTAGGTGGAGTAAGCTTAACATCTTCCTCTATGGTAGATTGTTTACAGTCAAGATGACAGTTTTACCCAAGATTCTATACTTGCTTCGCTCACTACCTGTGACTGTTCCCATCTCAGTTCTACAGAAAATCCAAAAGGACTTGATAGCATTTATCTGGAAATATCGAAGGGCTAGAGTTAATAAAAAAACACTTACTCGACACAGGACAGGGGGAGGGATGGGGCTCCCAGATTTATTCCCTTACTTCAACGCTGCCAGAATAGCACAGTCCTCTTTATGGCATAATCAATCAGATAGGATTCAATGGGTCCAAATTGAATCAGATATGATGATGATAAATCCCATTTACAAGCTGCTCTGGACCGCTTAAAATGATAGACCCCCTAATTGGCAATCATTTGTCACTGTTGCACATACCTTGTCATTGTGGGAATCCCTAACGGTTAAGTATTCTTTGATTCAGAAAGGTTCAAAGGCAACCCCCTTGGTAACCTTATCAACTGATTATGACCAAGTCACGCAGGAGAAGTGGGCAAACAAAGGTCTATACCGTATTGCAGACGCTTTGATAGGTACTAAGCTGCTGTCCTTTAATCAATATGTAGAACTAAATAGGCAAGAGCGATCTAGCTGGTTCCATTATCGCCAATTGAAGGCCAGAGTACATACAGTTATGGGAGGTAATGGACCAACCACTAGCTCATATTTAGAGTGTATTTTTTTAGCTCCTGGGCGCACGAGAGGTGTTATTTCCAACCTATATATTCAGTTTAATGCTTCTTCTAAATTAAGTAAACTACCGTTTATGCTAAAATGGGAATCATACTTTAATTTTAATTGGTCGGCTGAAAAATGGAGCGACATGGTGAGGACGGGTAATTCTGTCTCAATATGTGCCCACCTAAAGGAAAATTTTGTTAAGGTAGCTTTTCGATGGTATTTTCATCCATCTAGAATACATAATAAGGAACATACAAGCACTAACTGTCTGTGTGGGTGCACGGAGAGGGGCACATATCCTTATATGTGGTGGCAATGCTGTCACGTATCTAATATATGGTCCCAAACTTCGGCTCTTCTGAGTGAAATATTAGACAGTAGACATGTGCGATTCGGTTCAGCCTGAATCGAAATTCGGACGAATTTGTTCGAATTCGGAGATTCGGATTGATTCCAATTTCTGAATTGCGGTAGTTCCGAATCTACTGAATCGATTCGAATTTATTCGGTAGATTCGGATGGATTCGGATGGCTGTGTATTACACTAGTATACTAGTGTAATTCACAGCACATCCCACTTTACAGTGACCGAATTTCCGAAAATCGGAATCGATTCGAACCGAAACAAATGCGAACCAAATTTTTTCTAATCTGAAAGAATCCGAATGAATCCGAAATGAATTCATTCGATTTCTTCCGAATTCGAATCGATCCGAACCAAAATTCGAATCAGTCCGAATCGATCCGAACCGAATTTTTCGCGGCTGCACATGTCTGTTAGACAGGCAAATTGACTTAACCCCTACTCATGCACTGTTACACAATCCTCTTCCAGACCTAAACTCTAAGGCAAATAAATTAGTGGCCATCATTTGCGCTATAACTAAATTAAGCATAGCAAGATACTGGAAAACTATAATACCAACTTCTGCTTCTGCGGACTTACTAGGCAACAAAGAGCAGTTTCTTTCGATTTGGGAACCTTGTATTATGTATGTTGAATGTAGGAACAGACAGCAAAATAATAGGGTACTTAATTAAACTTCACTTGGGTATATAAGGAGGACCGCATCTCCTGTCTCCTCCGCTCCTGTCCAGCCTGTCTGGATGGGTCATTTCACACTTCCTTTTCCCCTTCCTACAGGTCGTATCCCATGCCCCCGAGGCAGGGGATGAACCTTCATGATAGATAACTGAGGTATGCTTGGGTTTCTTTTGGGCTGGCCCCCCCACCCTAGAAGGGGATTTTCATGTTGAATTATATAAACGCTGTTCTCAGGAGAAATAGGATAGATTTGTTAAAAATGTGAATTTGTTGGCAATAATGAACCGTGAATTTTTGTCATGTAAAAAATTTTTGTAATTGGAAAATTCAATAAAAACCTTTTTCAGTTAAAAGAATTTGGAACATTCAGCATACACTTTTAAAAAAAAAATCTTTACAGTTTACTTAATTTCCCTTTATGTCATTGGTTGAAACTTGGGCCCTTTCCATGACGGCGTACTGAAGTTTGCCCATAAGTGTGCTCATGTCTTGAGCACTATATGCTGGCAGAAGTGTACTAGGCAATGTTATGCAAGCAACCTTTATAGGGATTAAAGGCTTTTAAAATATTTACATTGATGCAGATCTTAAGCAATGGATTGCTTATTTCATTAAATATTCTATACCTAAATAAAAATTACATTAATGTAAGAAACACAGAAACAGTGTTAATATTTCATAATGTTACTAAATATAGAAGTAAAGGTCAAACAAATGATATAGAAATAAAACATATACAATAGCATGAAGAAATATATACTACCAATGATTATTTCTTATGTCTAATTTTAAGCCCTTCCACCCATTACCTTTATTTAGAAAGTGACACATTTTACATTCTCTCTTATTAGTAAAATATCTGTGATGAAATCATTAAAGGGACAGTCTACACCAGAATTGTTATTGTTTAAAAAGATAGATAATCCATGTATTACCCATTCCCTAGTTTTGCACAACCAACACTGTTATATAAATACACTTCTTACCTCTGTGATTACCTTGTATCTAAGCCTCCGCAAACTTCCCCCTTATTTCAGTTCTTTTGACAGACATAATTTTAGCCAATCAGAGCTGGCTCACCTGAACTCCACGTGCTTGAGCACAGTGCTATCTATATGACACACATGAACTAACACCCTCTAGTGGTGAAAAACTGTCAAAATGCCCTGAGAGAAGAGGCGGCCTCCAAAAGCTTAAAATTAGCATATGAACCTCCTAGGTTTAGCTATCAACTAAGAATTCCAAGAGAAAAAAGCAAAGTTGGTGATAAAAGTAAAATGGAAAGTTGTTTAAAATTACATTCTCTATCTGAATCATGAAAGTTTATTTTGGACTAGACTGTCCTTTTAAGCATATTATATTTAAGGAAAATTGTATTTGTTCTATTTATTTACCCAGGTTTTTCACAAAAGGCAAACGTCTCAGACTTGCTTTCTAGACACCTCTTATTAAAATCATATAATTGTCCTATAGTCTCCACCTTTAGTTAGAAGACATTTTTAAATGTTCATACTATGAAAAAATGAGGTTATCCAATGGTAATTCTTTCATTGGGCTGAATTATCAATGTGCGGACAGACATGATCCGCTGTAGCGATCATGTCTGCCGCACATCGATAAATGCCAACAGCATACACTGTCAGCATTTATCATTGCACAAGCATTTCACTAGAAATGCTTGTGAAAGGCAGCCCCTTGCAGATTGGCAGCTAGCAGGGGGTGTCAATCAACCCGATTGTATGCGATCGGGCGAATTGCTGTCCGCTGCCTCCCACCTCACTAACTGTCCCCTCGACCCCATCCCCTCACAGCTACTCCCCTCCCTCTCTTCTACCCTCACCATTATATTCACACACATATTATATTCACACACATATTCAACCTCTTCCTGCACTGGTATATTTCCCTCATCTCTAAAACATGCACTGGTCACACCTATCCTCAAAAAACCTTCCCTCGATCCAACCTCCCCATCCAACTACCGCCCTATTTCGCTACTCCCTCTTGCCTCAAAGCTCCTTGAAAAGCTAGTATATGCACATCTATCCCATTTCCTTACACTTAACTCTCTTTTTGACCCACTATAATCTGGATTTTGTCCCCATCACTCCACAGAGACAGCAATTGTCAAGGTTACTAATGACCTACTTACAGCAAAATCCAAAGGTCACTTCTCTCTGCTGATCCACCTTGATCTGTTTGCAGCCTTTGACACTGTCGGCCACCCTCTTTTGCTCCAAACCCTCCAATCTTTCGGCATTTGCAACACAGCTCTCTTGTGGTTCTCTTCCTATCTATCTAACCATACCTTTAGTGTAGCCTTCTCTGGAGCATCCTCTGCCCAGTTACCACTTTCAGTTGGGGTACCTCAAGGCTCTGTCCTTGGTCCCCTTCTCTTTTCAATCTACACGTCATCATTAGTTTCCTTAATAAAGTCCCACGGGTTTCAATACCATTTGTATGCCGATGACACCCAAATCTACCTATCTGCACCAGACCTACCTCCTTCTTTACTAACCCATGTCCCTAACTGTCTTTCTCATATCTCATCTTGGATGTCCTCTCACTACCTTAAGCTAAATCTCTCCAAAACTGAACTCCTTATTTTTCCCCCTCCTTCCAAAATCTCCACCCGCCAATTTTCTATAACTGTTGATAATTCCATCATTACCCCTACCCCGCATGCCTGATATCTTGGGGTCAACACTTGACTCAAACCTTTCTTTCAATTCTAACATTCAGTCCATGGCTAAAGCCTGTCGCTTCCACCTTAAAAACTTCTCTAAAATTAGAGATTTCCTTACACAAGACACAACTAAGATTTTAAGATTTCACGCCTCGACTATTGCAACTCCGTCCTCTCTGGTCTGCCTAGCTCCTTTACAATCCATAATGAATGCCTCTGCCAGGCTCATCTTCCTTACACATCACTCTTCATCTGCTGCACCTCTCTGCCAATCCCTTCACTGGCTTACTCTTGCCTCCAGGATTAAACACAAAATCCTCACTCTGACATACAAAGACCTCAACTGCACTGCTCCCCCTACATTTCAGACCTTGTTTCCATATACTCTCCCTCCCATCTCATTTGCTCACAATCTCCTACTCTCCTCCTCTCTTGTTACTTCCTCACATTCCCATTTACAGGACTTCTCCAGACTGGCTCCCATCTTGTGTAACTCCCTGCCTCATTCTACAAGACTCTCACCTAGTTTTAACAGCTTCAAGCGCTTTCTAAAGACTCTACTGTTCAGGGATGCATACAACCTACACTAACCTTTTCTAACTCCATTGCTTTCCCCTTGAACCCCCTAGAGTGTAAGCCTATGAGCCCAGCTGTTTGTAGATTGTCTTCATAAGAGCCGACTACAACAGTGAAACTCTTGGCAGGGCCCTCTACCCATTTGAACCCTTATAAATGGTATCCTGTATACTGCCTATGTTTATAGCACTGCGGAATCTGTTGGCACTCTACAAATACCTGATATAATAGGCATAGGAGCCGGCCCATGTTTGGTTCAGCACCTGGGTAGCACTTTCTGGTTGGTGTCTAAATGTAGCCACCAATCAGCAAGCGCTACCCAGGTGCTGAAGCAAAAATGGGCTGGCTCCTATGCTTACATTCAAATTAAGATAGCAAGAGAACAAAAAAAATTGATAATAGCAGTAAATTAGAAAGTTGCTTAAAATTGCATGCGCTATCTGAATCATGAAAGTTTAATTTTGACTAAACTATCCCTTTAACCTTTCGTAAAAAAACAGGAAGGTGACTTCAGGAGTGTGCATGTGTCTGCAGTACTATATGGCAGCAGTTTTACAACAATGTTGTACATTATCAAAAGCACTAGATGGCAGCACTATTTCCTGTCATGTAGCGCTCTATACATGTGTATGCTACCTACCTAGTTATCTCTTCTACCAAACATAACAAGAGAACAAAGCAAATTTGATAATAGAAGTAAATTGGAAACTTTTTAAAAATTGTATTCTCTATCTGAACAATAAAAAATAGTTTTTTCGGGGTTTCATGTCCCTTTAACTCAAACTATAGTACTATTACAGAGTCTCTCTCATTGAAGGTATAGAAACCAAAGAATGCTACAGGATTATTATGAAGGTGAAAGATGAAGACTGGTTCCATCTCATGATTATCCTAGGACTCACTGAAGAGGAAATAAAGAAATGCAAAGAAAATGCCATTGATTCAAGACATGGAAAATATAAAATGTTGGAACTCTGGATGCGAAAACAAAAAACAAGTCTTAAACTTGAACTGGCTGAGGCACTGGATGTCTTGGATTATCCAACTCTTGCGCATTATTTTAACCATGGTCGCCCTTTAACAAGTAAGAAAATTGACACACACATCCACATAAATAGAAAACTTATACCTTTTATAAAGCAGGAGAAATCCTTGAAAACTGTAAACTTTCTACACACAGGAAAAAGTCCTTGTCATCATTAAAGAGATATAATACCCATATGCTAAATCACCTGAAAACGATGCTACATAGATAAAAAAAAAACCTGACATGAAAATATCACTCTATTAAAAAAAAAATATATAGAAAAAATATATTTTACCTCAAAAAAACAGCCACAACAGCCAATCAGCTTCACACTTTGCTTTACTGTGATGAGATTTAAAGCTTGCGATATTTGATAGTAAACTTCATTAAACTGAGTAGGTAAATATCCCAAATGTGTCTGCACATGCAAGATGCGCGCACTCTTTTGCAATTCCTGGGACTGGCATCCTGATTGGCTGCTTAAAGTCCTTTTACAATGTGGACTTTTTGGGGTAAAATATCTTCCTTTTTTACAAATGCAATATGCAGTTTTGGGGCTTTAACATTGGAGGGAGGGAGGTGTTAGAAAAAAAAAAACGGCAGTAAAAAGTGCCTTTACATAGCGGTCAATGGGAACTGTGTGTTCCCAGTAAATATATATGTATATGCTTATATACATATATATTTATGTGTTAATGTGTGTATAAACATTTATATTTATAAATGCTACCCATTGCTGAGCAACTTACCCTTTCGCTATGTGAGGTTCTGATGCTGTCTCTGCCGGCATCAGAACGAGGCTCCCATTGGAGCCTATGGAAGCACTCTCTTGTAAGCGCAATGCTTCCGTGCGATATTTAGCGTTCCACTTGTAATCTGGTCCTAAACTTATATAAACTATATATCTGTCATTAGTGGTCTCAGCAGAGGTGCTAGTTTTTCTAACAAAAGTGGCAAGCTTTGTCTACTCTTGTAACAAGTAAAAGACAGTTGTATCTAATCTATTTAGAAAGTTTGCCGACTTAACTGGCGTTTGAATTACTTCAACACTACAGAAAAAAAGTCTTGTAATTGCAAGATGTTTTATGTCCCTTTAATGGCAGAATTGTTAAAAAGACAGCTCGGATGCTGCTTTCTACGCCTGAAGTTTCCAGCTCTCCTTTTAGGTGGCGGACTGCAATCATCCCGATAGTGGTGTGTTGGCCAAGAGTGTGCAGGGGCATGCATTGCACAAGCATTTCAAAAGAAATGCTTGTGCAATGTTAAATGCCAACAACGTATGTTGTTGGTATTTTGCAATGCCCCTTGTCTCATTCACCATTAGTCACAAAACAGACAGTAATAGTGCCTTTGAAAATGTATGTACAGAGAGAAAAAAATAAATCCCAATATGGTCACCATTTTACAAATTGCAGGTGAACAATATTCCCAGCCAGGGAATGTGTCCCCTTGTGTTCAAGGCCAGGGAGGCAAACAATTGCATGTGAGCAGAGCTTGTCATACCTCAGCTTCTTAACTTGTGGTTGCAGTGTCACAGAAGCTGCTTTCACAGAGATCATAAATAGAGTTCAAAAAACGTATCTATAAAGAAATTATAAAATAGAATTCAATCTCAAAAAGATTTAGGGCCAGATTACGAGTGCCGTAAAGGGCTTATCGTGGGTGTTTGCAAGCATCAGGTTTTCCCCTCATTTTACAAGTTGAAAGTAAATGTGATCACTTGAGCGCAATTGAAGTTAACACGTGTCGGGTTAGCGCAAACCCAGAGCTCTGGTTAACTGTTTTGAAAAACAAAAAAAGTCTCAGGTAAGAACAAATTGGGTATTATCATTAACATGTCGAAGTACAAAAGATCCTTAGGCTGCTAGAAGGGGGTGTCAATCATTCTGATTGAATCGGAAGGATTGCAGTCCGGCACCTCAGAGGTGGCGGAGAAGTTAAGGAGCAGCGGTATTACGACTGCTGCTTCTTAACTTGAGTTTCCAGCCAACCAGAAACTTCGGGATTGCAGCATTCGCTGCTTAATAAATCTACCCCTTAATGTCACTTCCTATTAGTGTCTGTTAACCCCACATGGGGTATTATAGGGTTAGCCACTCACTAGACTTTTGTGTTACCCTCTTCAAATCATTTACAAATTCTGGGTTTACCCATACAATCCTCTGTGGTATACAGTCACTATGTATACGTTATTAAAACACATTGATGACACCCAAGCCTTTTAGAATAATGTTCTGTGGACAAAAGATAACATTTTGAAAGACACAGGTCCCATTATGGGCTAGATTACAAGTGGCGCGCTGTATTGAACTTGTGCGGGTATTTTAAGTTGAAAGTAAATGTCAGGTTAGCACAGCTAAAGTCATTGCGTAAAGGGTTAGGGCTAAACAAAAAGTTGCAATAAACACAACATAAATACATTAAAATAAAGTGTTACCCTCATATATAAACAAACTAATAAAAATTATGAATAAACAAATTAAAAAATAACATAATTTATGTAAGAACTTACCTGATAAATTCATTTCTTTCATATTGGCAGGAGTCCATGAGTTAGCGATGTATGGGATATACAATCCTACCAGGAGGGGCACAGTTCCCCAAACCTCAAAATGCCTATAAGTACAACCCTCACCACACCCACAATTCAGTTTAACCAATAGCCAAGTAGTAGGGTGATAAAGAAAGGAGTAAAAAGCATCAAAAAAAGGAATTTGGAAATAATTGTGCTTTATAAAAAAAAATCATAACCACCATAACAAGGGTGGGTCTCATGGACTCTTGCCAATATGAAAGAAATACATTTATCAGGTAAGTTCTTACATAAATGATGTTTTCTTTCATGTAATTGGCAAGAGTCCATGAGCTAGTGACGTATAGGATAGCAATACCCATGATGTGGAACTCCAATGAAGAGAGAGGGTTTAAAAAAATTAACAGCCATTTTCCGCTGAAAAAATGAATCCACAACCCAAAATAAAAGTTTATTCTCATAAATGAAAAGAAAAAACTTAAACATAAGCAGAAGAATCAAACTGAAACAGCTGCCTGAAAAACTTTTCTACCAAAAACTGCTTCCGAAGAAGCAAATACATCAAAACGGTAGAATTTAGAAAATGTATGCAAAGAAGTCCAAGTTGCTGCTTTGCAAATCTGATTAACTGAAGCTTCATTCTTAAAAGCCCATGAAGTGGAGACTGATCTAGTAGAATGAGCTGTAATTCTCTGAGGCAGGGCCTGACCCAACTCCAAATAACAATTAGAAAAAGGAAAATGCCTCAGTACAACACTATAGTAGCTGCTTCAAAATGAGTTATGTCCGGATCAAAACCGTTAACAACTTCCCCAACAAACACAAAGGACTTTAAACCTTCTATCGTTATTTATATTCCTCGTTACTTTGTGTATACATAAGGGCTGATGCCCACAGAAGGTAAAGTACAGTGCTATCATTCACTTTATCACATGCCCCAAGCTGCAGCGTATCACTAACAAATTCTCAAAGTCTCTCACTTTAGGCAATAATATACATCCGTACTTGTGTCAACTCAAAACACCATAGTTGTATTTCTCAATCTCACCCAAAATTCCGGCGTCTCTCAGCTCCCTTAACACCCCTCGACAACACCTCAGGCTTGGGATCACCGCGGCCGCTGTTCCGGACTCCTGTCCGTCCACTCCATGCGGATTCAGCGTGCTCCGTGTCCTCACGTCTACTGTGATGTCACTTTCTGGTTACCGGTGCGTTGTGGATTGAATGGGGTGGCGAGTCTGAAGGAAATGCACAGGCGTTACCACAAGCCTTTTTCTACACAGCTCCTGCTGCCTTGTCAATACACAGCAATAGACACAAGTGCCAATGATACACCGCATACCCTTGGTTTAGGCAATATAAAAGTGTCCGTTCAAAGGATGATGATGGGAAGGTCCAGACCGCAGTGCAGCCTCAGCTACTGACTTAGGCAAATTTGCAAAGCATAGGAGAAAAACAAAGTCGTCAGTAGCTGATTTAAAAATAAAAGTCTCTTTATTGAAAAACACTAAAACATAGAGGGTATGTACCCTTAAACAAAATAGACCAACATGTTTCATCAGAACGCCGTACTCATAGTCCCTAGGGACTATGAGTACGGCGTTCTGCCCAAACATGTTAGTCTATTTTGTTTAAGGGTACATACCCTCTATGTTTTATTGTTTTTCAATAAAGAGACTTTTACACTTATTAACCCCTAATCTGCCGCCCCCGCTATCGCTGACACCTGCATCACACAATTAACCCCTAATCTGCCGCTCCGGACACCGCCACCACCTACATTATCCCTATGAACCCCTAATCTGCTGCCCCCAACATCGCCGACACCTACATAATATTTATTAACCCCTAATCTGCCCCCCCCCAACGTCGCCGCCACCTAACTTCAAGTATTAACCTCTAATCTGCCGACCGGACCTTGCCGCTACTATAATACATGTATTAACCCCTAAAGCTAAGTCTAACCCTAACCCTAACACCCCCCCTAAATTAGATATAATTTGAATCTAATGAAATAAATGAACTCTTATTAACTAAAGTATTCCTATTTAAAACTAAATACTTACCTGTAAAATAAACCCTAATATAGCTACAATATAACAAATAATTATATTGTAGCTATTTTAGGATTTATATTTATTTTACAGGCAACTTTGTATTTATTTTAACTAGGTACAATAGCTATTAAATAGTTATTAACTATTTAATAGCTACCTAGTTAAAATAATTCAAAAATTACCTGTAAAAAAATCCTAACCTAAGTTACAATTAAACCTAACACTACACTATCATTAAATTAATTAAATAAATTAACTACCAATACCTACAATTAAATACAATTAAATTAGCTAAACTAAATTACAAAAAACACCAAACACTAAATTACAGAAAATAAAAAAATATTACAAGAATTTTAAATTTATTACACCTAATCTAAGCCCCCTAATAAAATAATAATAAAAATAAATAATAAAAGTCCCTACCCTATTCTACATTACAAAGTAATCAGCTCTTTTACCAGCCCTTAAAAGGGCTTTTTGCGGGGCATGCCCCAAAGTTGTCAGCTCTTTTGCCTGTAAAAAAAAATACAACCCCCCCAACATTAAAACCCACCACCCACATACCCCTACTCTAACCCACCCAAAACCCCCTTAAATAAACACTACCCCCTGAAGATCTCCCTACCTTGAGTCGTCTTCACCCAGCCGGGCCAAAGTCTTCATCCGATGGGGCAGAAGAGGACATCCAGACCGGCAGAAGTCTTCATCCTATCCGGGCAGAAGAGGACATCCGGACCGGCAGACATCTTCATCCAAGTGGCATTTTCTATCTTCATCCATCCGGGGCGGAGCGGAGCCATCTTCTTCCCAGCCGACGCGGATCCATCCTCTTCAACCGACGCCTACTCGCCGAATGAAGGTTCCTTTAAATGACGTCATCCAAGATGGCGTCCCTCGAATTCCGATTGGCTGATAGGATTCTATCAGCCAATCGGAATTAAGGTAGGAAAAATCTGATTGGCTGATTCAATCAGCCAATCAGATTCAAGTTCAATCCGATTGGCTGATCCAATCAGCCAATCAGATTGAGCTCTCATTCTATTGGATGTTCCGATTAGATAATAGAATGCAAGCTCAATCTGATTGGCTGATTGGATCAGCCAATCAGATTTTTCCTACCTTAATTCCGATTGGCTGATAGAATCTTATCAGCCAATCGGAATTCAAGGGACGCCATCTTGGATGATGTCATTTAAAGGAACCTTCATTCGGCGAGTAGGTGTTGGTTGAAGAGGATGGATCCGCGTCGGCTGGGAAGAAGATGGCTCCGCTCCGGATGGATGAAGATAGAAGATGCCGCTTGGATGAAGATGTCTGCCGATCCGGATGTCCTCTTCTGCCCGGATAGGATGAAGACTTCTGCTGGTTTGGATGTCCTCTTCTGCCCCATCGGATGAAGACTTCGGCCTGGCTGGGTGAAGACGACTCAAGGTAGGGAGATCTTCAGGGGGGTAGTGTTAGGTTTATTTAAGGGGGGTTTGTATGGGTTAGAGTAGGGGTATGTGGGTGGTGGGTTTTAATGTTGGGGGGGTTGTATTTTTTTTTACAGACAAAAGAGCTGACTACTTTGGGGTATGCCCTGCAAAAAGCCCTTTTAAGGGCTGGTAAAAGAGCTGATTACTTTGTAATGTAGAATAGGGTAGGGACTTTTATTATTTTGGTTTTTTTTATTTTATTAGGGGGCTTAGTGTAATTAGTTTAAAATTCTTGTAATATTTTTTTTATTTTCTGTAATTTAGTGGGGGGTTTTTATAATTTAGTTTAGTTTATTTAATTGTATTTAATTGTAGGTATTGGTAGCTAATTTATGTAATTAATTTAATGATAGTGTTGTGTTAGGTTTCATTGTAACTTAGGTTAGGATTTATTTTACAGGTAATTTTGTAGGTAGCTATTAAATAGTTAATAACTATTTAATAGCTATTATACCTAGTTAAAATAAATACAAAGTTGCCTGTAAAATAAATATAAATCCTAAAATAGCTACAATATAATTATTTGTTATATTGTAGCTATATTAGGGTTTATTTTACAGGTAAGTATTTAGTTTTAAATAGGAATACTTTAGTTAATAAGAGTTAATTTATTTCGTTAGATTAAAATTATATTTAATTTAGGGGGGTGTTAGGGTTAGACTTAGCTTTAGGGGTTAATATATTTATTATTGTAGCGGTCCGGTCGGCAGATTAGGGGTTAATACTTGAAGTTAGGTGGTAGCGACATTGAGGGGGGCAGATTAGGGGTTAATAAATATTATGTAGGTGTCGGCGATGTTAGGGGCAGCAGATTAGGGGTTTATAGGGATAATGTAGGTGGCGGCGATGTGCGGACGGCAGATTAGGGGTGAAAAATATTTATTATAGTGGCGGCGATGTGGGGGGACCTCGGTTTAGGGGTACATAGGTTGTTTATGGGTGTTAGTGTACTTTAGAGCACTGTAGTTAAGAGCTTTATATACTGGCGTTAGCCCATAAAGCTCTTAACTACAGCCTTTCCATGGGCGTTAGGAGTCTTGTCGGTAGAGTGTCTTCCGCTCACTTCAGCCAAGACTCTAAATACCGGCGTTAGGAAGATCCCATTGAAAAGATAGGATACGCAATTGGCGTAAGGGGATCTGCGGTATGGAAAAGTCGCGGCTTGAAAGTGAGCGGAACACCGTTAGCTAGCCGACTCTAAATACCAGCGGGCAGCCAAAAGCAGCGTTAGGACCCCTTAACGCTGCTTTTGATGGCTAACGCAGAACTCTAAATCTAGGTGAAAGACTGAATTTAATACATTAAACCAGAAAATTGATTATCTGGCAAGAGGTCTCACAGATCTACAGGCAGAAAATACAGCATTGAAGAATGTTATTAAAGATATAGTTGCACCCAAAACTCCAGACCCACCATAACCACAGATAAATCCCCCTGCTGTGTTTTCAGGGAAAAGAACAAAGTTTAGAGATTTCAAGAATTCTTGTCTCCTTTTGTTTTCTTTGAAGCATAGGACTTATCATTCAGAGAGAGTAAAAGTTTGCACAACTATATCTTATTTAACAGGTGAACCTAGGGCATGGGCTAACCGTTTCTTTGAGACTAATAATGACATATTGAATTCACTTGATCAATTTTTTTCATCAATGGCAGCTCTCTATGAGGATATCAACACCCAAATTAATGCTGAAACTAAATTAAGAGCACTAAAGCAGGGAAAACGCCCTGTGGAAGAGTTTATTACAGAGTTTCAGATGTGGGCAACTGACACTCTGTGGAATGACATTACGCTAAGCAATCAATTCCGATTAGAACTTGTTAAAGGACGAAATATTCACCTGACTCCCTAAATAGACTCATTAAATTAGCAACCACACTGGATCGCAGGTTAAGGGAACGCCGCACAGAAAAACTAGCTACTGATTCTATACAAAGGCGAACCATAACCTCTTATTCTGAAAGGGCAAGCCAATTGCCCACACCTATGGAGATAGGAGTGATAAAGGCTCCTCTTACAACAGAGGAAAAAGCCAGGAGGCGTAATTCTAATCTCTGTCTTTACTGTGCAAGTAAAGACCATCCTGTAGCAGCCTGTCCAATCCTACAAAGATCAAAGAAGGGTAAGCCATATCTTATTTGTAGCACTTCACTAACTAAAGATAACTATGCACTCACATTACCTTTGTCTTTACAGTGGGATTACCAGCACGTCAAGACTGATGCCATAATAGATTCTGGAGCGTTCAGTTGTTTCATGGACGCCACTTATGTATATAAAAATAAAATTCCCTATGTTATCAAGCAAAAACCTCTATTTATTAAAGTTATAGATGGGTCTTTAATCCACAAAGGCCCATTATAGACTATAGAGCTCTGAATGCAGTAACGGTAAAAAAACGATACCCACTCCCACTCATCCCTGAACTCCTAGAGCGCCTCACTGGAGCTACCATCTTCTCTAAGTTAGATTTAAAGGGTGCATACAATCTGATTAGGATCAAGAAAGGAGATGCGTGGAAGACTGCATTCAGAACTTGTTATGGTCTATTTGAATATAAGGTCATGCCATTTGGGCTATGTAATGCCCCTGCAACATTTCAATATTTCATAAATTAGATATTTAAAGAACTAATTGACATTTGCGTTATAATCTATCTTGATGATATACTTATATATTCAAGGACAGCATCTGACCACATAAAACATGTCAGGTGGGTATTAACCCGTCTCCGTGAACATAGATTGTTTGCCAAACTGGAAAAATGTTTCTTCCATGTCAAAGAAATAAAGTTTCTGGGTTACATTATTACACCAGATAAGATCCAAATGGACCCAGATAAGCTATCTGCAATTAGAGATTGGCCAAGACCCAACACTGTGAGAGCGCTTCTTAGGCTTTTCCAATTTTTACCGTAAATTTATTTTTAACTTCTCGACTCTTATCAAACATTTAACTAATTTAACGAAAAAACATAATAAGTTTATTTGGTCGCCTGAAGCTGAACAAGCATTTAACACACTGAAACAAAGATTCATGTCCGCACCTATACTTAGTCTTCCTGATCACACATGCCAATTCATACTAGAGACAGATGCCTCTGACACTGGTATGGGGCTGTTCTTTCTCAGAAGAAAGAACATGAACAAACACAATACCCCATAGCATACTACTCAAGAACCTTACAACCTGCAGAAGTAAATTATTCAGTAGGTGATTAGGAGCTACTAGCTGTAAAATCAGCTCTGGAAATTTGGAGACATATATTAGAAGGAACCAACACACCCTTCCTAATTTATACTGATCACAAAAATCTTCAGTATCTACGACAAAGTAAAACACTTTCTTCCAGACAAGTACGTTGGGCATTATTTCTAGATAGATTAAATTTTTTAATTACTTATAGACCCGGGAAACTAAACACAAAGGCAGATTCATTATCACGTCTTCATGAACAAAATTCTAGGCCAGAAAACGAGATGAGTTTAATCCCTCCGCAAAATATAATAGGTACCTTAAAAAAACCTTTGAACAAGATATTCTCAAAGCACTTCAAACAGATAACTTACCTAACTCGAAACATCTTATAAAGGAAAGCACAGGATAATTCACATATACTAAATTGTATATTCCATCACAACTTAGAAATGTCATCCTCACTCATTGTCACGATGCTCCATTATCTGGACATCAAGTTATAAATAAAACCACAGAACTTATTCAAAGGGATTTCTGGTGGTAAAATATGGCTCAATCAATCCAAGAGTATATAAATTCATGTGAAGTTTGTGCAAGGAATAAGACAGAAAAGAAAAAAACCATCAGGTTTCTTACTCCGTTACCTATACCAGATCTTCCATGTTCCATGATTTCCATGGACTTTATAGTTGAGCTACCTCCTTCACAAAACCATAATACAATAATGGTAGTGATAGACCATCTCACAAAGCTGGCACATTTTAGCCCTCCTACATCCTTACCAACTGCAAAAGAGACTGCAGATGCATTTCTGAATAATATAGTATGACTTCATGGTCTCCCAAAGAGCATCATCACTGATCGAGGGAGTCAGTTTACTTCCACAAACAAAAGACAGTTTGGAGCACCAAAAAGCGAGTGAAAAACAAAAAACTTTTTATTTTATTTATAACAATAGGGTTACATAACCCCAGGGTAAGAGTGTAAAAACAATATGTTGAAAAACAGAGAACAAATAGGCTGACCGGTTTCGGCGTGTGCCTTAATCCTAGCCTGCTTAAAAGTGTTAGTAAGATTCACAGCTTAAAAACCCACCTCTGTGTTTCAATTGGGTGTGAGAATTTCACACCTCTCTCATGATTAACCAATGTTCAACTTCCTAGTTTATCAGACACCTGTGTTACCTACTGACTTCACTAGTGTTATTAGGTGTGGCGTAGTCTGTGCAGCCCTCTCAAAGTTTTCACTGTAAACTTTCCTTTCTCTTCACACAGACCACACAAAGGTGCCCATCGTCACATCCAAACCGCCGCCGAACCAAACTGTTGCTGCCCTCAACCAGAAATGCAGCCCATACAAGCCAAATTTGTTTTTATCTTTTCCCATTTCTATACCAACATATCTTCATGTATGCAATGCTGTCCAATGTCTTACGTATCTCAAACGTTACAGCATTTTAAAATTCAAAAAGGAAAGTTGAAATTGTGGGACCTGAGACTGCCTGGGTCTGATATTGCCCCCTAGCCCTTTGTGTACACACTATCATGGCAAGACAGGGGGATTTGGTTGCAACTGTTCAAGGTTGCGTGTGTAGTTGTTTACATGTGTGACGTATGGATCACACCTCCAGTTCCGCCCTAAAGGCTTACTTGCTCCATCGCTTTCACAGCACTAATCCGCCTTCCACTTTAGTAATATGTGTGGAGGAGGTGTGTTGGGGACTCCCCTGGCGTGTATATTTGTTTACATGTGTGACGTATAAGTCACGCCTCCCATTCCGCCCTATAGGCTTGCATGTCCCATCGCTTCTGCATCACTAATCCACCAACCACTTAAATACCATGTGTGGAGGTGGTGTGTCAGCGGTACCCCTGACCCATAATTAAATGGTTTCTCCAAAATAACCTCACCTAGCGTAGAGTCCTCACTCTATAAATGGGCTTTGGTCTGCAACTGTTTAGATATCAAGTATTGAGATATGTATTTAAATAAGGTTGTCTTTTGTTGTGTACATTTATAATTGATGTGGTATATATTTTTATCTCAATACTTGATATCTAAACAGTTGCAGACCAAAGCCCACACGATAATAAATAGATAACAGTGGGCACAAGCTTTTCAGTGTCCCGTTCACAAAGTAGATCCATTATAGTAATCTTAGGGATAGAAAATATCTGTTTTAAATTCCAACTATTGCCAACCTCAAGTACACATAACCCATCAACCCCCCCCCCCCCCCCCCTCCCCACCCCCACTTAATTCCGCCACCACCCCCTCCCCTCCCCTTTAGCGAAACAGATGCATACTAAACGGATGGAGCTTTTTAGCCGCATCGATTAGGGTTAAACATACATTTATAGAGTGAGGACTCTACGCTAGGTGAGGTTATTTTGGAGAAACCATTTAATTATGGGTCAGGGGTACCGCTGACACACCACCTCCACACATGGTATTTAAGTGGTTGGTGGATTAGTGATGCAGAAGCGATGGGACATGCAAGCCTATAGGGCGGAATGGGAGGCGTGACTTATACGTCACACATGTAAACAAATATACACGCCAGGGGAGTCCCCAACACACCTCCTCCACACATATTACTAAAGTGGAAGGCGGATTAGTGCTGTGAAAGCGATGGAGCAAGTAAGCCTTTAGGGCGGAACTGGAGGTGTGATCCATACGTCACACATGTAAACAACTACACACGCAACCTTGAACAGTTGCAACCAAATCCCCCTGTCTTGCCATGATAGTGTGTACACAAAGGGCTAGGGGGCAATATCAGACCCAGGCAGTCTCAGGTCCCACAATTTCAACTTTCCTTTTTGAATTTTAAAATGCTGTAACGTTTGAGATACGTAAGACATTGGACAGCATTGCATACATGAAGATATGTTGGTATAGAAATGGGAAAAGATAAAAACAAATTTGGCTTGTATGGGCTGCATTTCTGGTTGAGGGCAGCAACAGTTTGGTTCGGCGGCGGTTTGGATGTGACGATGGGCACCTTTGTGTGGTCTGTGTGAAGAGAAAGGAAAGTTTACAGTGAAAACTTTGAGAGGGCTGCACAGACTACGCCACACCTAATAACACTAGTGAAGTCAGTAGGTAACACAGGTGTCTGATAAACTAGGAAGTTGAACATTGGTTAATCATGAGAGAGGTGTGAAATTCTCACACCCAATTGAAACACAGAGGTGGGTTTTTAAGCTGTGAATCTTACTAACACTTTTAAGCAGGCTAGGATTAAGGCACACGCCGAAACCGGTCAGCCTATTTGTTCTCTGTTTTTCAACATATTGTTTTTACACTCTTACCCTGGGGTTATGTAACCCTATTGTTATAAATAAAATAAAAAGTTTTTTGTTTTTCACTCGCTTTTTGGTGCTCCAAACTGTCTTTTGTTTGTGGGACTTGAATTGTTTGGCCATTGTGAGCACACTCAGCGAGTCTTAACACCATTCAATTTCCTTATTGCGGAGGTTTAACTATTTCCAGCTTGGAAACTCACCAGCACCACAAGAATATCAACAACACCACTTGGATACAAGAGAAAGATCAACCTAAACAGGACTGTGGTGAGTTTCTTTGTAATATAATCAAAAGTGATATTACTTGTCTGCATTGGAGAGTTTCATTTTCATATACACACAACATATTCATTTGGATTTGGCTATAGTCGGGGGAGTTTGGGGTGACCCGCTGACATAGCAAGTTTGTGAACTTTGTTTGCTCTATCAAGCTGGCTGTACAATTGTGATTTATTGTGATTTTTGCATATGAAACAGCACACCACGTACACACCCAATTAAGCATTCCCCACTCTTCACTGACAGTCAGTTTACTTCACATTTTTGGAAAGCCCTTTGTACAACATTATATATTCAATCCAGACTGACATCATCATACCATCCTCAAGCGAATGGCCTAACTGAAAGAGTAAATGGAATCCTAGAACAATACTTATGCTGTTATGTAACCCATCTACAGGATGATTGGTTTTCACTATTACCAATAGAAGAATATTCCTACAATAACTCTGTATCATCCTCTACCAAATTAACACCTTTCTATGTAACATATGGCTTCCATCCACAATCCATTCATCTCACTCAAACTAGATATGCAAATCCTGCAGCCAATTCATACCTCACCAATTTAAAAGAGGCCTTACAGGTCCTAAAGGAACATTTGTATACAGCAAAAGTTGGCCAGAAACACTACTACGATCTGAAACATAGGCCATGCCCCAACTACAAATTAGGTGATCAAGTTTGTCTCTCAACGAAATATTTAAAGCTTGCATCACCTTCCAGGAAATTAGGACATCAATTTATTGGACCATTTCCCATTAAACGCATCCCAAATCTAACATCTGTAGTGTTAGATCTGCCAAAATGGTATAGAATCCATCCCACATTTCATATATCACTTCATAAACCATTAGTAGCAAATACCGATGTTACTCGCAAGAAGGTACCACCTTCACCAATCCAGCTAGAAGATCATGAGGAATATGAGCTTGAGACTATCCTTGACTCACGTATCATGAGAGGACGACTGGAATATCTCTTACGTTGGAAAGGATATGGACCAGAGGAGGATTCCTGGGTACCTAAGTCACAGGTACATGCACCACAACTATTGAAAGAGTTTCATCAGCGTTATCCTGCAAAACCTTCATCCTCATCCTCGGAGAGGATGCCTTGAAGGGGGGGGGGTATGTGCTATCCCTTTAAGACATTCCACTTCCTTTTTACCTGGCTATAAAACCTCACTTCCTACAGCACACCTTTGCTTGATTATTTTGTGCTGTTGCCTCTTGCTTGTGTTGCAGTACTTTTCAGCTCATCTCAAGTCGTAACTTTGTTTATCTACACAAAGTATTTTTGCAGAACTACTTCTTATATTCACAGCTCACAACTAACTTTTGCTGTCATTCAGCTTTCATGTCTCACAGGATTTCCTTGCAGAACTCCTTTTGCACATCTCATCAAACAGGATCAGAATTTAAACCGCAAGTATATTTCTTTAACTAAATTGCTCAATTGCTTGATTGCTGTGTAAACTAACGTGATAAGGATCTACTTAAAATATATTGATGCTGAACTTGTGTAAATCTACTGTTGAAGAATTCTGTTATAATCTTATGAACTCACTCTTTGAACAAGTTTATACACAGCTTAAGCATGTTTAACAGATTGCTTTAATTGATCACAGCAGTGCAAAGGGATTGTTTCAAGCTGATACATTTGTCTCTCACACAAGTCTCACCTCTTGAAACATTATCTTGAGGTTAATTGTTACTTTATAAACTTGCTGGGAATTGGATTATCAGATAATAAAATATATTATTCTGAGTAATATTTCCCGCTACAAAACTCACTTTAGAGTAAACAATTTTCAAAGATTTCTAAGTTTATATTACACTTGCAGACAAACTTTTATCCAAACCATCCTGAAGAAACTGAAAAATTCTAGGAATTCTAAAAGAATGCCAGGAGAATTTATGAGAATACCATGAAATATGTCTTCCAAACTCAATAATAAATCTTCCTAGAAACAGATTTACGAGCCGGTAACATAATATTAATCACTGAGTGAGAGAAACCTCTATGACTAAGCACTAGACGTTCAATTTCCATACCTTCAAATGCAATGATTTGAGATCCTGATGGAAGAACGGACCTTGAGACAGAAGGTATGGTCTTAAAAGAAGTGGCCATGGTTGGCAACTGGACATCCGAACAAGATCCGCATACTAAAACCTGTGAGGCCATGCTGGAGCTACCAGCAACACAAACGATTGTTCCATGATGATCTTGGAGATCACTCTTGGAAGAAGAACTAGAGGCAGGAAGATATAAGCAGGTTGGTAACACCAAGGAACTGCTAACTGTCAGGGTTTTTTCCCTGTTTTGTTTGCCATGTGCTGCTGGCAGCCATTTTACTCACCTCTCTTGCTGACTATGGTGCATTGTGGGGGATGCTGCTCATTTCCTGCACTTCCTTTTATAGCCAGACTGGTGTGCATCATCCGTGTGAGACAGAATGCAGTCTCAGAATTGTGATGTCATCACTTATTATTTAAAGGGCCTATGTTCAGTATGCTTTGCCTTTGCTTTGTCTCAGACCTGTTTGTGAGAGTTCCTGTGTATTACCTGGCTGCCTGACATCCTTCCTGGTTCCTGATCCCTGGCTTGTTCCTGACTCTGCTGCTTTCCTTGTTCCTGATTCCGGCTCGTCTGACTATTCGCTTTGGCTCCTGACTCGGCTCGTCTGACTACCAGCTCTGGTTTTGACTCCTGGCTTGTTATTTGACTTGTGGACTTTTTATTATTTTTTGCTATTAATAAAGATGTGATTATTTTTGCACTTCTTGTCTCAGTCTGATTCCTGGCACCCTGACATTGCGCAAAGGCCAGGAATCCTGATGGTGCTAATAATCCACCTTTACTTGCCATTATTTCCAGGATGGATGTACAGGATCACTGCTTGGATCAATTTGCACTAGCCTTGCAAACCCTGCTAACTTGCACTGCACATTTGGACCAAAGTTTCCCGCAAGTTATGGCTGCTCCTGTTTCCACTGCTGCACCTATGCCTACCAGGAGCATGTCCGGTTCTGCACCTCTACCTCAGTGATATGGAGGCAATCCTATTCAGTGCAGAGGGTTTTTGAACCAGGTGGGCATTCACTTTGAGATGTTACCTCAGGCGTTTCCCTCTGACAGAGCTAAGGTGGGATTTCTCATCTCGTTGCTCTCTGACACAGCTCTTGCCTGGGCTAATACCTTGTGGGAGACCAATAAACCTGTGATTTCAAATTACCCTGAATTTGTGGCCTCCTTTCGAAGGGTATTTGATGTTCTGGCTTGCTCCTCCTCTGCTGCTAAACGACTCATGTCCATTCAGCAAGGTACAAGATCTGTTGCTCAGTATGCTATTAAGTTCTGTACGCTTGCCACAGAGGTAGGTTGGAACAATGAAGCCCTTGTTGCCGCCTACTGTCATGGGCTCTCTGATGTGATTAAAGACAAAGTTGCTGCCAGAGATTTACCAGAGGATCTCGAGGCATTGGTGTGTTTTTTGATCCTAATTGACATCAGACTCAGAGAGAGACCCTCTTTCAAGGAGCGCTTGCGGAAGCCAACTGTTCCGTTGTCTCCTACGTGTTTGTTCCCACCCATGCCTCCCTCTCCTCCCATGTCTCCTGGTCCCGAGTCACCAGGTACTGCTGAGCCTATGCAGTTGGGATTCACGTGTCTCTCCATGGCGGAGAGGGCCTTTAGGAGAAGGGAGGGGCTCTTACCATTAAGAATGCTTACCCTATTCCGCTCATTACGAAACTATTTGACCGCCTCAAGGGAGCTACGGTCTTTACTAAACTTGATTTGAGAGGAGCATACAATCTCATTAGGATTAAGGAGGGCCACAAATGGAAAACAGCATTTAACACCAGGAGCGGTGATTACAGACAGTAGGGCACCAATAACCTTTGAAAAGTTTCTTGGAGCTGTCGCTAGGCCAAATGGAAGAGCGACAAATTGGTAATGCTTGTCTAGAAAAGAGAACCTCAGAAACTGATAGTGGTCTGGATGAATCGGAATATGAAGATATGCATCCTGTAAGTCTATCGTGGACATATAATGCCCTTGCTGAACAAAAGGCAGAATATTCCTTATAGTCACCATTTTGAAACTTGGCTCTCTTACAAAATAATTAAAAATTTTCAGATCCAGAGCTGGCCTGAATGAATTTTCTTTCTTTGAGACAATTAATAGATTTGAATAAAACCCCAGACCCTGTTCCTGAAATGGAATTGGTATGATTACCCCTGATAGCTCCAGGTCTGAAACACACTTCAGAAAAGCCTGAGCCTTTACTGGATTTGCTGGGATGCGTGAAAGAAAAAATCTTCTCACAGGAGGTTTTACTCTGAATCCTATTCGGTACCCTTGAGAGACAATACTCTGAATCCATTGATTTTGAACAGAATCTGCCCAAATGTTTTGGAAGAATCTTAATCTGCCCCCTACCAGCTGAGCTAGAATGAGGGCCACACCTTCATGCAGACTTGGGGGCTGGCTTTGGTTTTTTAAACAGCTTGGATTTACTCCAACTTGAAGAAGGTTTCCAATTGGAACCAGATTCTTTGGGGGAAGGACTAGGTTTCTGTTCTTTATTTTGTCGAAAGAAATGAAAACGGTTAGAAGCTTTAGATTTACCCTTAGGTCTTTTATCCTGAGGCAAAAAAACTCCATTCCCCCCAGTGACAGTTGAAATAATCGAATCCAACTGAGAACCAAATAAATTATTACCTTGGAAAGAAAGAGATAGTAATCTAGACTTAGATAACATGTCAGCATTCCAATATTTGAGCCACAAACCTCTTCTAGCTAACATAGCTAAAGACATACGGCTAGATTATGAGTTTTTGTTGGTAAGGCTTGCGGGGCTAACGCTCCTTTTTGTCTTACCGCTCCCTTTACGAGTTTTCTTTAAGCCGGCGTTAGCCTCAGAAAAGTGAGTGTTGAGCAAAATTTAGCTCCACATCTCACCTCGATACCAGCATAGCTTACGGTAGCGGTAAGCTGTCAAAACGTGCTTGTGCATGATTTCCCCATAGGAAACAATGGGGCTGAGATTGGGTGAAAAAAAAGCTAACACCTGGAAAAAAGCAGTGTTCAGCACCTAACGCAGCCCCATTGTTTTCTATGGGGAAATAAAAATTATGTCTGCACTTAACACCCTAACATTAACCCTGAGTCTAAACACCCCTAATCTTACATTTATTAACCCCTAATCTGCCACCCCTGACATCGTCGCCACCTGCATTATACTAATTAACCCCTAATCTGCTGCCCCTAACATCGCTGAACCCTACATTATATTTATTAACCCCTAATCTGCCCCCCCAACGTCGCCGCAACTATATTAAATTTATTAACCCCTAATCTACCGCCGCAAACGTCGCCGCCACTATAATAAATGTATTAACCCCTAAACCTAAGTCTAACCCTAACCCTAACAACCCCCTATCTTAAATATAATTTAAATTAAACTAAATTAATTTAACATGATTAAATAAATTAATCTTATTTAAAACTAAATACTTACCGATAAAATAAACCATAAGCTAGCTACAATATAACTAATAGTTACATTGTAGCTAGCTTAGGATTTATATTTATCTTACAGGCAACTTTGTATTTATTTTAACTAGGTAGAATAGTTATTAAATAGTTATTAACTATTTAATAACTACCTAACTAAAATAAGTACAAAATTACCTGTAAAATAAAACCTAACCTAAGTTACAATTACACCTAACACTAAACTATCATTAAACTAATTACCTAAACTACCTACAATTAATTACAATTAAATTAAATAAACTAAATTACGGAAAAAACCCCACTAAATTACAGAAAATAAAAAAATAATTACAAGAATTTTAAACTACAGGGAGTGCAGAATTATTAGGCAAGTTGTATTTTTGAGAATTAATTTTATTATTGAACAACAACCATGTTCTCAATGAACCCAAAAAACTCATTAATATCAAAGCTGAATAGTTTTGGAAGTAGTTTTTAGTTTGTTTTTAGTTATAGCTATTTAGGGGGATATCTGTGTGTGCAGGTGACTATTACTGTGCATAATTATTAGGCAACTTAACAAAAAACAAATATATACCCATTTCAATTATTTATTTTTACCAGTGAAACCAATATAACATCTCAACATTCACAAATATACATTTCTGACATTCAAAAACAAAACAAAAGCAAATCAGTGACCAATATAGCAACCTTTCTTTGCAAGGACACTCAAAAGCCTGCCATCCATGGATTCTGTCAGTGTTTTGATCTGTTCACCATCAACATTGCGTGCAGCAGCAACCACAGCCTCCCAGACACTGTTCAGAGAGGTGTACTGTTTTCCCTCCTTGTAAATCTCACATTTGATGATGGACCATAGGTTCTCAATGGGGTTCAGATCAGGTGAACAAGGAGGCCATGTCATTAGATTTTCTTCTTTTATACCCTTTCTTGCCAGCCACGCTGTGGAGTACTTGGACGCGTGTGATGGAGCGTTGTCCTGCATGAAAATCATGTTTTTCTTGAAGGATGCAGACTTCTTCCTGTACCACTGCTTGAAGAAGGTGTCTTCCAGAAACTGGCAGTAGGACTGGGAGTTGAGCTTGACTCCATCCTCAACCCGAAAAGGCCCCACAAGCTCATCTTTGATGATACCAGCCCAAACCAGTACTCCACCTCCACCTTGCTGGCGTCTGAGTCGGACTGGAGCTCTCTGCCCTTTACCAATCCAGCCACGGGCCCATCCATCTGGCCCATCAAGACTCACTCTCATTTCATCAGTCCATAAAACCTTAGAAAAATCAGTCTTGAGATATTTCTTGGCCCAGTCTTGACGTTTCAGCTTGTGTGTCTTGTTCAGTGGTGGTCGTCTTTCAGCCTTTCTTACCTTGGCCATGTCTCTGAGTATTGCACACCTTGTGCTTTTGGGCACTCCAATGATGTTGCAGCTCTGAAATATGGCCAAACTGGTGGCAAGTGGCATCTTGGCAGCTGCACGCTTGACTTTTCTCAGTTCATGGGCAGTTATTTTGTGCCTTGGTTTTTCCACACGATTCTTGCGACCCTGTTGACTATTTTGAATGAAACGCTTGATTGTTCGATGATCACGCTTCAGAAGCTTTGCAATTTTAAGAGTGCTGCATCCCTCTGCAAGATATCTCACTATTTTTGACTTTTCTGAGCCTGTCAAGTTCTTCTTTTGACCCATTTTGCCAAAGGAAAGGAAGTTGCCTAATAATTATGCACACCTGATATAGGGTGTTGATGTCATTAGACCACACCCCTTCTCATTACAGAGATGCACATCACCTAATATGCTTAATTGGTAGTAGGCTTTTGAGCCTATACAGCTTGGAGTAAGACAACATGCATAAAGAGGATGATGTGGTCAAAATACTCTTTTGCCTAATAATTCTGCACTCCCTGTAATTACACCTAATCTAATCCCCTAATAAAATAAAAAAGCCCCCCAAAATAATAAAATTTCCCTACCCTATACTAAATTACAAATACCCCTTAAAAGGGCCTTTTGCCGGGCATTGCCCAAAGTAATCAGCTCTTTTACCTGTAAAATAAAAATACAATACCCTCCAACATTACAACCCCCCACCCAATCCCCCCTTAAAAAAAACTAACACTAACCCACTGAAGATCACCCTACCTTGAGCTGTCTTCACCCAGCCGGGCACAAGTGGTCCTCCAGAGGGTCCAAAGTCTTCATCCGATCGGGGCAGAAGAGGTCCTCTAGACGGCAGAAGGCTTCATCCAGGCTGCATCTTCTACCTTCATCCTTCTGGAGCGGAGCGGGTCCATCTTCAATCCAGCCGACGTGAAGCATCCTCTTCAAACGAAGTCCTAACGAAGAATGAAGGTTCCTTTAAATGACGTCAGTGTTTTTTAAGGGGGGATTGGGTGGGTTTTAGAGTAGGGGTGTGTGGGTGGTGGGTTGTAATGTTGGGGGGTATTGTATTTTTTTTTACAGGTAAAAGAGCTGATTACTTTGGGGCAATGCCCTGCAAAAGGCCCTTTTAAGGGCTATTTGTAATTTAGTATAGGGTAGGGAAATTTTATTATTTTTGGGGGCTTTTTTATTTTATTAGGGGGGTTAGATTAGGTGTAATTAGTTTAAAATTCTTGTAATTATTTTTTTATTTTCTGTAATTTAGTGGGGGGGGGGTTTCCATAATTTAGTTTATTTAATTTAATTGTAATTAATTGTAGGTAGTTTAGGTAATTAGTTTAATGATAGTGTAGTGTTAGGTGTAATTGTAACTTAGGTTAGGGTTTATTTTACAGGTAATTTTGTACTTATTTTAGCTAGGTAGTTATTAAATAGTTAATAACTATTTAATAACTATTGTACCTAGTTAAAATAAATACAAACTTACCTGTAAAATAAATATAAACCCTAAGCTAGCTACAATGTAACTATTAGTTATATTGTAGCTAGCTTAGGGTTTATTTTATAGGTAAGTATTTAGTTTTAAATAGGATTAATTTATTTAATTATGTTAAATTAATTTTGTATAATTTAAATTATATTTAAGTTAGGGGGGGTTAGGGTTAGACTTAGGTTTAGGGGTTAATAAATTTAATATAGTAGCGGGGACGTTGGGGTCGGAAGATTAGGGGCTAATAAATATAATGTAGGTGTCGGCGATGTTAGGGGCAGCAGATTAGGGGTTCATAGGTATAATGTAGGTGGCGGCGATGTCCGGTCGGCAGATTAGAGGTTACATTTTTTTATTTTAATGTTTGCGATGTGGGGGGACCTCGGTTTAGGGGTTAATAGGTAGTTTATGGGTGTTAGTGTACTTTTTAGCACTTTAGTTAAGAGCTTTATGTTCCGGCGTTAGCCCATAAAACTCTTAACTACTGACTTTTAAATGCGGTAGGAGTCTGGACAGGAGAGGGTTTACCGCTCACTTCTTCCAAGACTCGTAATACCAGCGTTAGGCAAATCCCATTAAAAAGATAGGATACGCAATTGACATAAGGGGATTTGTGGTAGCCTCAAGTCGCAGAAGAAAAGTGAGCGGTACACCTGTACCTGCCTGACTCGTAATACCAGCGGGCGTTAAAAAGTAGCGTTGGGACCTCTCAATGCTGCTTTTTAAGGCTAACGCCAAACTCGTAATCTAGGCAATAGATTTAACATCAATCTTGATGATATTAAAAATGGCATCACAGATAAAATGATTAGCATGTTGAAACAAGCTAAACAAATCAGGATCCATTTCCTGTTGCACTAAACTTTTCAACCAAAAAGTTGATGCAGCTGCAACATCAGCCATAGAAATGGCAGGCCTGAGAAGATAGCCAGAATATAAATAAGCTTTCCTTAGATAAGATTCAAGTTTCCTATCTAAAGGGTCCTTAAAGGAAGTACTCTCTTCCATAGGAATAGTAGTACGTTTGGCAAGAGTAGAAATAGCCCTATCAATAGCCCTTTGAGAAGGGATAAAAGAAGTACCAGGCCTCTTCCATTCCTTAGAAATCATATCAGAAATAGCATCAGGAACTGGAAAAACCTCTGGAGTAACCACAGGAGGTTTATAAACAGAATTTAAATGTTTACTAGTTTTAGTATCAAGAGGACTAGTTTCCTCAATATCCAACGTAATCAACACCTCTTTTAGCAAGGAACAAATATACTCCATTTTAAATAAATAAGTAGATTTGTCAGTGTCAATATCTGAGGAAGGATCTTCTGAATCAGATAGATCCTCATCAGAGGAGGATAATTCAGTATGTTGTCGGTCATTTGAAATTTCATCAACTTTATGAGAAGTTTTAAAAGACCTTTTACGTTTATTAGAAGGCGGGATAGCAGTATGACGCACAACGCAAAATAAAAAATGTTGGCGCTAACAACATCAACGAATTTGAGTCACCGGACGTACCTTCTCACCAAAAAAATTCTCAAGCCAAAAATGACGAAATAAACATCATTTTGCGACCTCGCAAGCCTAATTTTGCCCGCGAAAAGTTAATGAAAAAGCAGTCAATTTGAAAAAAGACTATATCCCAGGTAAGAAAAATATTTTCCTAAACATGTTTTTTTCCCAAATATGAAACTGATAGTCAATACATATATTTAGAACTTTATATTAATACATAAAGTGCCAAACCATAGCTCAGAGTGTTTTAAGTAATGAAAACATACATACCGAAAGACACCCATCCACATATAGCAAATAGCCAAACCAGTACTGAAACGGTTATCAGTAGAGGTAATGGAATATGAGAGTATATCGTCGATCTGAAAAGGGAGGTAGGAGAGGAATCTCTACGACCGATAACAGAGAACCTATGAAAAAGATTTCCAGCGAGGAAAACCATAGAATTCAATAGGTGATACTCCCGTCACATCCCTCTGACATTCATTGTACTCTGAGAGGAATCGGGCTTCAAAATGCTGAGAAGTGCATATCAACGTAGAAAATCAAGCACAAACTTCACCACCTCCATAGGAGGCAAAGTTTGTAAAAACTGAATTGTGGATGTGGTGAGGGGTGTATTTATAGGCATTTTGAGGTTTGGGAAACGTTGCCCCTCCTGGTAGGATTGTATATCCCATACGTCACTAGCTCATGGACTCTTGCCAATTACATGAAAGAAACATAATTATAAGGGTTTAAAAGTATATGGTATATGACAAGGTATTTGAATGGAAAGGGCTATGGATATATACATGCATGATGATGCTATCCATTTAGTCATATCCGACTCTTGGTGATTCTATGGGCCATCTCTCGCCACGCTTCCCGATCTTCTCTAAATGTGTGTGTATATATTCATATATATATATACTATATGTATATACATATATACACATATAAAGACATAAATAGACACGTATACATGCATATACAGTATATATACATTGGAGCACTTTGCACTCAAATACCTGGAAAAAAGTTTTATTCAATTTTAATATTTAATAAGTTGTTTTATTGTGTATGTACTGTAAATATATTACATTACAATGTTCTTCACATTTTACAAAAAAATATATCATATATATATATATATATATATATGTAAATATATATGTAAACATAAATAGAACATTTTCTGCTATGTGAAGAACTTTGGAATGTAAAATATTCATAACTACCATCTGGTAGCGCTGTAGGTCTAACACAGTGTTGTGTTATCTCGTGAGTGCTATGTGTTTTTTTTCCAGTTTGCACACTTCATTAAAGTCTATGGGAAGACGTTAATGCGTATGCTATATCTAAAGCCCTCAAGCTAGAGCGAACATTTTACTTTCAATTTGTAAAACGCTTGCTAACCTTCACGCGTTAAAAGTCAACTTCTTGCAGTGTTTGCTCATAAGAGAAAGCACTAAAATGTAATCTAGCCCTATGCCAGATGTAAAGCAAACACAGCATTTCACAGTAACAGCAATCAGACATGGTGTGATAGTGTGGCGATACTTTGCTGCCTCAAAGCAGGAAAGGGATAATTATTTCCACTCTTTACCAGAAAATTCTGAAGCTGATCAGTCCTCATTTTAAAGCAGAAGCATAACTTGCTTATTTACTATGATATTTAAAAAAAAAAAAAATTGTGTTTACTCTGATTCTCTTATATTATATTTTGTATGAAGATCTAAATACACTAAGAGTGACAGAAATGCACAAATAGAGGAAATCAGGGGAGGGGCATGAGACTGCATATCATACATTCTTCATATTAATTGCTTATAACTGTGAGTGAACATATTTACATCTAAACTGATGAATGGGTGGGCGCTCTACTAGCCAATAGGTTTATTTTAATGGAAAAAAAATGGCAACAGTATTTTTTTTACAATGAGGTGACGTTTTCACCTCTTAGCCAATTGCTGTGCTAGAATACGGCACAGAGCAGTATACTAGCACAGCTATTGGCTAAGAGGTGGAAACGTCACCTCATTGAAAAATTAATTTATTTCATATTGGCAAGAGTCCATGAGCTAGTGGCGTATGGGATATACAATCCTACCAGGAGGGGCAAAGTTTCCCAAACCTCAAAATGCCTATAAATACACCCCTCGCCACACCCACAATTCAGTTTAACGAATAGCCAAGAAGTGGGGTGATAAAGAAAGGAGTAAAAAGCATCAACATAGGAATTTGGAAATAATTGTGCTTTATACAAAAAAAATCATAACCACCATAAAAAGGGTGGGCCTCATGGACTCTTGCCAATATGAAAGAAATTAATTTATCAGGTAAATTGTTACATAAATTATGTTTTCTTTCATGTAATTGGCAAGAGTCCATGAGCTAGTGACGTATGGGATAGCAATACCCAAGATGTGGAACTCCACGCAAGAGTCACTAGAGAGGGAGGGATAAAATAAAACAGCCATTTCCCACTGAAAAAATTAATCCACAACCCAAAATATAAGTTTAATCTCATAAACGAAAGGAAAAAGCTTAAATCAGAAGCAGAAGAATCAAACTGAAACAGCTGCCTGAAGAACTTTTCTACCAAAAACTGCTTCCAAAGAAGCAAATACATCAAAATGGTAGAATTTAGTAAATGTATGCAAAGAAGACCAAATTGCATCTTTGCAAATCTGATCAACTGAAACTTCATTCTTAAAAGACCAGGAAGTGGAGACTGATCTAGTAGAATTAGATGTAATTCTCTGAGGCGGAGCTTGACCCGACTCCAAATAAGCTTGATGAATCAAAAGCTTTAACCATGAAGCCAAGGAAACGGCAGAAGCCTTCTGACCTTTCCTGGAACCATAAAAGATAACAAAACGACTAGAAGTCTTCCTGAAATCTTTAGTAGCTTCAACATAATAGTTCAGAGCTCTCACCACATCCAAAGAATGTAAAGATCTCTCCAAAGAATTCTTAGGATTAGGACACAAGGAAGGGACAACAATTTCTCTATTAATGTTGTTAGAATTTACAACCTTAGGTAAGAATTTAAATGAAGTCCGCAAAACTGCCTTATCCTGATGAAAAATCAGAAAAGGAGATTCACAAGAGAGAGCTGATAGTTCAAAAACTCTTCTAGCAGAAGAGATGGCCAAAAGAAACAACACTTTAAAAAATAATAATAATAAAAAATAATAATAACTAAGACTCCAAGGAGGAGAGATTGATTTAATAACAGGCTTGGTATGAACCAAAGCCTGCACAAAACAATGAATATCAGGAAGTTTAGCAATCTTTCTGTGAAATAAGACAGAAAGAGCAGAGATTTGTCCTTTCAAGGAACTTGCAGACAAACCTTTATCCAAACCATCCTGAAGAAACTGTAAAATTCTAGGAATTCTAAAAGAATGCCAAGAGAATTTATGAGAGGAACACCATGAAATGTAAGTCTTCCAAACTCGATAATAAATCTTTCTAGAAACAGATTTACGAGCCTGCAACATAGTATTAATCACAGAGTCAGAAAAACCTCTATGTCTAAGCACTAAGCGTTCAATTTCCATACCATCAAATTTAATGATTTGAGATCCTGATGGAAAAACTGACCTTGAGATAGAAGGTCTGGCTTTAATGGAAGTGGCCAAGGTTGGCAACTGGACATCCGAACAAGATCCGCATACCAAAACCTGTGAGGCCATGCTGGAGCCACCAGCAGCACAAACGATTGCTCCGTGATGATTTTGGAGATCACACTCGGAATAAGAACTAGAGGCAGGAAAATATAAGCAGGTTGATAACACCAAGGAAGTGTCAACGCATCCACTGCATCCGCCTGAGGATCCCTGGACCTGGACAGGTACCTGGGAAGTTTCTTGTTTAGATGAGATGCCATCAGATCTATTTCTGGAAGACCCCACATCTGAACAACTTGAGAAAACACATCTGGGTGGAGAGACCACTCTCCTGGATGTAAAGTCTGACGACTGAGGTAATCCACTTCCTAATTGTCTATACCTGGGATTCTGCCCAAACAAGAATCCGGGATACGTCTTTCATAGCTTGGGGACTGTGAGTTCCACCCTGATGATTGACATAAGCCACAGTTGGGATATTGTCAGTCTGAAAACAAATGAACGGTTCTGTCTTCAACAGAGGCCAAAACTGAAGAGCCCTGAGAATCACACGGAGTTCCAAAATATTTATTGGTAATCTCGCCTCTTGAGATTTCCAAACCCCTTGTGCTGTCAGAGATCCCCAAACAGCTCCCCAAACTGAAAGACTCGCAACTGTTGTGATCACAGTCCAGGTTGGACGAACGAAAGAGGCCCCTAGAATAATACATTGCTGATCTAACCACCAAGTCAGAGATATTCGAACATTGGGATTTAAGGATATTAATTGTGATATCCTTGTATAATCCCTGCACCATTGGTTCAGCATACAAAGCTGGAGAGGTCTCATGTGAAAATGAGCAAAGGGGATTGCGTCCTATGCTGCAGTCATAAGACCTAAAACTTCCATGCACATAGCTACTGAAGGGAATGACTAAGACTGAAGTTTCAGACAGGCTGCAACCAATTTCAAACATCTCTTGTCTGTTAGAGACAAAGTCATGGACACTGAATCTATCTGGAAACCTAAAAAGGTTACCCTTGTCTGAGGAATCAAAGAACTTTTTGGTAAATTGATCCTCCAACCATGTCTTTGAAGAAACAACACTAGATGATTCGTGTGAGATTCTGCATAACGTAAAGACTGAGCAAGTACCAAGATATCGTCCAAATAAGGAAATACCACAATACCCCGCTCTCTGATTACAGAGAGTAGGGCACCGATAACTTTTGAAAAGATTATTGGAGCTGTCGCTAGGCCAAAAGGAAGACTAACAAATTGGTAATGCTTGTCTAGAAAAGAGAATCTCAGGAACTGATAGTGATCTGGATGAATCGGAATATGAAGATATGCATCCTGTAAGTCTATTGTGGACATATAATGCCCTTGCTGAACAAAAGGCAGAATATTCCTTATAGTCACCATTTTGAAAGATGGTACTCTTACATATTGATTCAAAATTTTTAGATCCAAAACTGGTCTGGATGAATTTTCTTTCTTTGGGACAATGAATAGATTTGAATAAAACCCCAGACCCTGTTCCTGAAACGGAACTGGCCTGATTACCTTGGAAAGAAAGAGATAGCAATCTGGACTTAAAAGTCATGTAAGCATTCCAAGATTTAAGCCACAAAGCTCTTCTAGCTAAAATAGCTAAAGACAGATTTAACATCAATTTTGATGATATCAAAAATGACATCACAAATAAAATGATTAGCATGTTGAAGCAAGCGAACAATGCTAGACAAATTAGAATCCAATTCTTGTTGCGCTAAATGTTCTAACCAAAAAGTTGATGCAGCTGCAACATCACCCAAAGAAATTGCAGGCCTGAGAAGATGACCTGAATATAAATAAGCTTTCCTTAGATAAGATTCAAGTTTCCTATCTAAAGGATCTTTAAAAGAAGTACTATCTTCCATAGGAATAGTAGTACGTTTAGCAAGAGTAGAGATATCCCCATCAACTTTGGGGATCTTTTCCCAAAACTCTAAAGAAACTGCTGGCAAAGGATATCATTTTTTAAACCTTGAAGAAGGAATAAAAGAAGTACCAGGCCTATTCCATTCCTTAGAAATCATATCAGAAATAGCATCAGGAACTGGAAAAACCTCTGGAATAACCACAGGAGGTTTATAAACAATTTAAACGTTTACTAGTTTTAATATCAAGAGGACTAGTTTCCTCCATATCCAATCTCATCAACACTTCTTTTAACAAAGAACGAATATACTCTATTTTAAATAAATAAGATTTGTCAGTGTCAATATTTGAGGCAGGATCTTTTGAATCAGATAGATCCCAATCAGAGAAGGATAATTCAGCATGTTCCCAGTCATTTGAAATTTCATCAACTTTATGAGAATTTTTAAAAGATCTTTTACGTTTATTAGATGGCGGGATGGCAGACAAAGCCTTCTGAATAGAATCAGAAATACATTCTTTTAATTTTACAGGTATATCTTTTGAATTAGATGTTGAAGGGACAGCAACAGGTAATGAACTACTACTGATGGATATATTCTCTGCATGTAAAAGTTTATCATGACAACTATTACAAACCACAGCAGGAGATATAACCTCCACAAGTTTACAACAAATGCACTTAGCTTTGGTAGAACTGTTATCATGCAGCAGGGTTCCAACAGTGATATCTGAGACAGGATCAGATTGAGACATCTTGCAAATGTAAGAGAAAAAAATAACATATAAAGCAAAATTATCAATTTCCTTACATGGCAGTTTCAGGAATGGGAAAAAATGCAAACAGCATAGCCCTCTGATAGAGAAAAAAGGCAAGAGACATATAGGAATGGGATCTTAAATAATGAAAATATTTGGCGCCAAGTATGACGCACAAAAAACAGAAAAATATTTTTGCCCCCAAAAACGTCCGGAATGACACACTCGCGTCACAGATGACACAACCTTGTGAAGTACTCTGCGTCGACTAAGACGCTGGAAATGATGAATTTGTGTCTACGAACGTAACTTCGCAACAAAAAAATCTTGCCCCAAGAATGACGCAATAAACTCTAGCATTTTGCGTCCTTGCGAGCCTAATTCTGCCCGCGAATTTAAAAGACAGTCAATTTGAAAAAGAGACTATACCCCAGGTAAGAAATACATTTTTCCTTTGCAAAAGGAAATATACTGAAACCTGAATCATGGTAAATATAAGTACAATACATATATTTAGAACTTTATCAAAATACATAAAGTGCCAAACCATAGCTGAGAATGTCTTAAGTAATAAAAACATACTTACCGAAAGACACCCTTCCACATATAGCAGATAGCCAAACCAGTACTGAAACGCTTATCAGTAGAGGTAATGGAATATGAGAGTATATCGTCGATCTGAAAAGGGAGGTAGGAGATGAATCTCTACGACCGATAACAGAGAACCTATAAAATAGATCCCCCATGAGGAAAACCATTGCATTCAATAGGTGATGCTCCCTTCACATCCCTCTGACATTCACTGTACTCTGAGAGGAATCGGGCTTCAAAATGCTGAGAAGCGCATATCAATGTAGAAATCTTAGCACAAACTTACTTCACCACCTCCATAGGAGGCAAAGTTTGTAAAACTGAATTTTGGGTGTGGTGAGGGGTGTGTTTATAGGCATTTTGAGGTTTGGGAAACTTTGCCCTCCTGGTAGGATTGTATATCCCATACCTCACTAGCTCATGGACTCTTGCCAATTACATGAAAGAAATAAGACTTTTGCTGTGGGCTGTAGGGGCCGCTTAGGTTAGCAGTGAAGCAGCAACAAAATAAAGGAACTTCTACACAGGTTTTTTTTTTAAACGTATGAATGAAGGTTATCTTTATTTTTAGTTGTAATAAATCCAAGCATTTTTGAAACACTAGAATTTAACATCACTTTAATAGAAGTATATAACAACCAGCTTTTATAATTTGTTTTTAAAAATAAATAATCACAATCCAGAAGTCTTGATTTTTTTTATTATTATTTTTAGGTCCACCTTGTTAAAAGAAATCATATTAAAGGTAAGATGGTTTGTTTGTTTTTTAAATCATTCAGTTCACATTTAGTAAAAAGAAAGCAAAGTTAAAGTTTGTTAAAGGGCCATAGTTATGCAAAATTAAATAATGATACATAGCTGATTTTTTTTACTGAACTTTACTTTGTGAACTGGAAATAACATGAAAAACTTCATAGACTTTTACAGAGAGGATTGTTGCTTTGTTACTACCAGTTGATAAAGTTTGCACAAGAAATATGAATGATCTTTAAGTGTTAACCACTTCAAACATGTTAAACACATTGCTAAAGTCCCACACAGTTTGCTTAAGTTTACTATCAAATGTTTTGAGACTATGGAGAAATCCCAAAAGATAATGGCAAAGCCAAGTGTAAATTTACCACTAATAATGCTGATTGGCTGTTTTGTTTTCACCTTGCAGATGACAGCAAATAAGGTGAGCTGGAGACGTTTTGAGGTATTTATCCTCCTTTTATACATAGAGATGTTCATGTGATAGTTTCCAGTCAGCTTTTTACAATATGCTGTAACAATGTTATTGTTGATAAAGATAGATAATTCCTTTATTTACCATTCACCAGTTTTCCGTAACCAACACTGTTATAGAAATATACTTTTTACCTCTGTAATTACCTTGTATCTAAGCTTCTGTTGACTGCCTCCTTATCTTAGATATTTTGACAGACTTGCATTTCAGGGAATTAGTGCTGAACAGTGTTATCTATTGTGATAAATTGTCAAATGCATTGAGATGAGAGGCGGCCTTCAAGGGCTTATAAATTAGCATACGAGTCTACCTAGTTTAGCTTTCAACTAAGAATAACAAGAGAACAAAGCAAATTTAATGATAAATGTAAATTGGAAAGTTGTTTAAAGTTGCAAGCCCTATCTGAATAATGAAAGTTTAATTTGGACTTTACTATCCCTTTTAATATAGTATATCTGCCTTTCAGTTTCCCTGGAATGCCACTGCATTTAAATATGTTGTTTAGATATATTATTTCTAGTTCCTTCTTCCACGCATGCTTTACCCCTTTTGTCCTTCTAAACTGTATCTTTTTCAGTCTTTAGTACATCTGGCATATGAAGAGCTAGAAGATGTATAAAGCATTACAAAGGATTTACGAGTGATCGGTTCAGGAGAGGAGGAATAACCTTATAATAGTTTACAACCAGTGGCCTGCTCCAGTTTTCATAAGGGGACCATCCCAGAATGGAACTGTCTCACCAGTTTTATGACTGGATCCTACTTTGGATTTCTTTAAGATTACAGAGCTCTTATCTAGCTGGTTACTTGCTGCCTACTAATATAAGCTTACAGTATATAGTCAGGGCAGGGGTCAAAATGGATGCCTCCGTGAATTGATTGTCACATGAATGAAGATGATTGCAATGCAACTGTATATGAGAGAGAGAGAGAGAGAGGAGAAAAAAAAAGATTACAAAATGTTTCAGAATGGCTTAACATATGCAAAGAAGGGGTGAAGTAATAGGTGTGGTGTGGGTGGGTTTAGAAGTGACGAGTAACATTTTTTCCTGGCTAGTAGCTTAGGACTTAAAATTTTGAGACGTGTGTGTGTATATATATATATATATATATATATATATATATATAAAAATGTAAATATTTGCATAGGAAATTAGCACATCTAGGCAAGATTCCCCGCTCACTTTTTCCCAGAAATACCTCATATACAATGTTACCAATGCCCAAGAGAATTCTGGGTAAGATATGCAAATTAGATATGCAAATTCTCAGGTTTTTTTATACATACATACATACTGTACATACCTTATATTATTGCACTTCGCTTTATTGCACTTTACAGATATTGTTCTTTTTACAAATTGAAGGTTTGTGGCAACCCTGTGTTGAGCAAGTCTATTGGCGCCATTTTCAGACATATAAACACATACATATACATGAATACACATATATACACACCTATATATACACACACCGTAAGCAAAAAGATTATGACTAATGGTTACCATTTCTTAGCAATAAAGTATTTTTTAATTAAGGTATGTACATTGTTTTTTTTTTTTTAAACATAATGATATTGCACAATTATTAGACTACAGTATAGTGTAAATATAACTTTTATATATATTGTTTTAAACAATATATATCTATGCCTATATATATATATATATATATATATATATATATATATATATATATACCGGAAGGGGACTGCACTCTCAGACTGGACTGGGTACACATCCCATGACCATGCAACATGCTTAGCCCTGGGTGCTCACTGACACTCACAGGAAGCTGTGCTGTCCCCAGAGTAACAGGCAGTTAACCTCAGACAGGTCTGGGTGCAAGAACAATAGGCAAAATTACAAAACAAATTAATACAACACACAGAAAAAGTCCAGCACTCACAAGCTCTCAGCTAAGATTAAAATAAAAAATGGAAGGGTTAGTTAACGCATTTGGCCAAATGGGAAAAGCGCAGGTACCACGTCAAGGTCCCTTCAAAAACCTGGGACCCTAAAACAGTCACACAATGCCAGCTCTCAATCCAACAAACTTGGAACAAGTGAAGGATGCACAGGCTTATGTAATCACCCTAGATATATACAAAACACGGAAGGGGACTACACTCTTAGACTGGGCTGGGTACACATCCTGTGACCCTCAACATGCTCAGCCCTGGGTGCTCACTGGCACTCACAGGAAGCTGTGCTGTCCCCAGAGTCACAGGCAGTTAACCCCAGACAGCTCTGGGTGCAAGAATCAAGGGGAAAATTACAAAACAAATTAATACTACACACAGAGAAAGTCCAGCACTCACTTACAAGCTCTCAGCTAAGATTAAAAGCAAAAATGGAAGGGTTAGTTACCGCATATGGCCAAATGGGACAAACCCAGGTACCATGTCAAGGTCCCTTCCAAAACCTGGGACCCTAAAACAGCCACACAATGCAAGCTCTCAATACAACAAACTGGGAACAAGTGAAGGGTGCACAGGCTTATGTAATCACCCTAGACATATACAAAACCTGGAAGGGGACTGCACTCTCAGACTGGACTGGGTACACATCCCATGACCCTGCGACATGCTCAGCCCTGGGTGCTCACTGGCACTCACAAGAAGCTGTGCTGTCCCCAGAGTCACAGGCAGTTAACCCCAGACAGGTCTGGGTGCAAGAACCAGAGGGAAAATTACAAAACAAATTAATACAGCACACAGAGAAAGTCCAGCACTCACTAACAAGCTCTCAGCTAAGATTAAAAGCAAAAATGAAAGGGTTAGCTATCGCATTTGGCCAAATGGGACAAGTCCAGGTACCATGTCAAGGTCCCTTCCAAAACCTGGGACCCTAATACAGCCACACAATGCAAGCTTTCAATCCAACAAACTGGGAACAAGTGAATGGTGCACAGGAATCCAACAAACTGGGAACAAGTGAATGGTGTACAGGCTTATATAATCACCCTAGACATATACAAAACACGGAAGGGGACTACACTCTCAGACTGGACTGGGTACACATCCCATGACCCTGCACCATGCTCAGCCCTGGGTTCTCACTGGCACTGACAGGAAGCTGTGCTGTCCCCAGAGTCACAGGCAGTTAAGCCCAGACAGGTCTGGTTGCAAGAACCATAGGGAAAATTACAAAACAAATTAATACAACACACAGAGAAAGTCCAGCACTCACTTACAAGCTCTCAGCTAAGATTAAAAGCAAAAATGGAAGGGATAGTTACCACATTTGGCCAAATGGGACAAGCCCAGGTACCACATCAAGGTCCCTTCCAAAACCTGGAACCCTAAAAAAGCCACACAATGCAAGCTCTTAATCCAACAAACTGGGAACAAGTTTAGGGTGCACAGGCTTATGTAATCACCCTAGACATATACAAAACACGGAAGGGTACTGCACTCTGACTGGACTGGGTACACATCCCATTACCCTGCAATATTCTCAGCCCTGGGTGCTCACTGGCACTCACAGGAAGCTGTGATGTCCCCAGAGTCACAGGCAGCTAACCCCAGACAGCTCTGGGTGCAAGAACCATAGGGAAAATTACAAAACAAATTAATACTACACACAGAGAAAGACCAGCACTCACTTACAAGCTCTCAGCTAAGATTAAAAGCAAAAATGGGAGGGGCGAAGCCTACAGCCGGAGCAACAGGTTGTGTTTCAACGGAGCTCCTGACATTATGCTACAATATTGAGCTATTTAACTTATTTCTGGAAGCTAAAGTTTAAACTAAGCTCTTTATATCTTTAAGAAACTATACTAAGCACGACCTAAGCATACAGTGGTAAATCTCAAGCCCCTTTACTCTGTCTGTGCATCTTGGTCGTGACACAAGACTGTTGCCTATTTGGGGCCTCACAAAGCCACAAAGTAGTTCTCTAAAACTTATACACTCTTAAATATGTCTGGACCTAGAGAGATCCCAGCTGCGCTCGACGCTTGGCAAGCCGAGGTACAGGATATCTTGTACCGCCATTTCGCTGAACTAAAAAATGAACTTTGCCAAATCCTGACACTAGCTGCGCCAGTTCCCCTTATTGATCCTAACAGGGGTGTAGAGGAGGCGACTAATGTTCCGGCTCAGGAGGTACTCATAGCAACCTGGACCCTACCTGATATGGAAGAGGGAACTAGTCCGCTCCCTGTGGACAACGCGGTATGCAGGCCCCCTCTGAGAGATTATACTACTGCATCGGAACTAGTGGATGGTACTACCTGCTCTGGGAGATGGCCGGCCTTTGATCAGCCAACACTACCGACGCACAATAACATAAGAATAAGGAATGATCCACTAGTCAAACCTCCGAGGATGCCAGATTGGATAGAAACAGCTTTGGAACCGGGTGGACAGGTCGGCTCAAGCTTACAGACCTCTAGTTATTTCAAGGAGCCACATGGAGTTCCCGTAACCAGTATGGAGTTATTGCATGGCAGGCCCCAGGTAACGGCAGCGAATTATCGCCATGCGGCGATCTATAGAGACCCAATGCAATGTGAAAATACCGGAGCCAAGATTGAAGAAATACAGAGATCTGAAGCCACAGGAAAATCGGCCCATCACAGTTAGGATTCGATTAATTTATTTGCCCTGCGTCTTGACTTTCAACTGCGAGGGTGTCTGAACACAGTTAACTGCCCTAAGTGTGAAAGATTTTGTAGGAGAGTGGGCATCGGCTGAAATACCTGGTGTTTCGGGTTGGATTTGAGGGCTTAACTGGATGATCTTCTGACTACCCACAAGCTGATTGTTAAGAATTGAACTGTTTTGAATACCTCTTACACATGTTTTTCCTGTTTTGTGGCAACTTTTAAACTGTCTGCTATCTGTTATTAGAGTTATAATGCATAAGGTCTAGTATATTTTCTATTTACTAATGTTTTTACTTTTTATTAGCCAAAGATTGTGATATGCCTTGATATGATGGTTCCTCCACTCCTGTCATGCTTTGATTCCAAACCTTTACTATGCTGGTCATTTGAGTGCCCTGCACTAGGTCTAATTGCCCCTATCTCTAACAGTTTAACCTCCCAGCATTCCTATCGCACTAGCTCAATATATTACACGTGGATAACACATACATTCCCTTAAAATGTCTATGCTCTCTAATTTCACATGCCTAGACAGCGAACTACATTCAGCGTTTCTTGTCATATCAACATAGCATACAGTATTATCCTTGGAGTTACATAAGAGTCTCTAAAATAGTGTTATAAAACATAAGAGGATCCATGACCTGACTAATACCTTGTGTTTTTCTTATACACTAACTGCATAAACTGAATTTATGAATTATGGCTTATAATCTGCTGTTATGATTAGTGCACTAGTTGGTCATCTCCTATTTACAGATAAACGTGTTTGTTTTTTAGCCACCTCCTGTTTTCTTATAAGCAATGGCTGGGGGATTAGAATCTTCTGCGCTAGAAATACGCCTAAGACCCCTGTTTAACAGCAAGTCAGGTGTGGGCTAATCTCCATTTATAAGCTATACAACAGTTGACTCAATACTGCTTGTATATACATTATAAGTTTTAATAATACATGTGTATGGAGTAGCACGCATGCTTTGTTCTCAGTTAACATCTATTGCCGAGCACCCAGGAGGTTCACATTGCATCGCCACATGTATATTTTGCTCATGCTCTTGTTTATTACTGTCTATATATATATATATGTTTGAACATAACCTATTCTTGCATTACCTATTTAGACTCATACAAGTATACAACTCAGGGTGAAGTCCCTTTTCTCTAATTACATTATCCTACTCTCAGTAATAATTTTCACATTGTGGCAAGAGTTAGGAGAGCTGAAATATATGCTTAATGTGACAGTATCAGAATATTTGTAGAAAAATTGATTCGGCTATTATCCCTTCTACATTCACAAGACTCCCGCTATTATAGCCCAATGCTAATGGAAATAAAATCACATGGAAACAGTCCTCTAGCTAACAACTTTCCTATATATCTCCCACACTTTCCTATCTTTTTTACACACATCACTGGCCCCACACCTGACTAAACACTTGTGCCAATCTACCCTCAGTATATACTGGTATAATTTTCCATGGGTAAGCCCTTTAGGGAATCACGCCAAACACCCTATACGCAGATACATTTAGAACTCCTGCAGCCACCCCAGATTCGCATTTCTATAGGCTCCGCCCCCCCGCTTTCCCCCTTTTTGAGCGGCTTTTGTCCGCTGGACTCCCTTTCCCCACATAATCTGGTCCATGAGTGGCCAGACAAAAGCTAACTCCCTATCTGTCACCATCATTAGATTTATGTTACTATAGGGACCATTAGATGTCTGATATATTAAAAAAGAGGTCTCATTGTTATATGCCCTAATTACTTATATTTATCATCAACTAGTTTATACTTTCTAATCACAATCCTAGAAATAGTGACATAGCCCATATTAGCGACTATACTCTTATTACTGAGCCTTCTATGCTGAATAATATCAACCAACATTCATATGTTTATGACACTGTTTCTAGTTAGACAATGATTATAAATGTCAAATCGATACCTTACTGTCTTATTTCAAGCTTATTGGATACATGCAATTGTATAATTACTCTTATCACTTCTGTTCCGCTTCGGGGCATATTTTGTGTTGTATTACTGTTATTCATTACCTCAATAAAAAATATATTTGGAAAAAAAAAAAAAAAAAAAAGCAAAAATGGAAGGGTTAGTTACCGCATTTGGCCAAATGGGACAAGCCCAGGTACCACATCAAGGTCCCTTTCAAAACCTGGGTCCCTAAAACAGCCACACAACAAAAGCTCTCAATCCAACAACCTGAGAACAAGTGAAGGGTGCAAAGGCTTATGTAATCACCCTAGACATATACAAAACACTGAAGGGGACTGCACTCTAAGACTGGACTGGGTACAAGTCCCATGACCCTGCAACATGCTCAGCCCTGGGTTATCACTGGCACTCACATGAAGCTGTGCTGTCCCCAGAGTCACAGGCAGTTAACCCCAGACAGGTCTGGGTGCAAGAAACATAGGGAAAATGACAAAACAATTTAATACAACACACAGAGAAAGTCCAGCACTCACTTACAAGCTCTCAGCTAAGATTAAAAGCAAAAATGGAAGGGTTAGTTACCGCATTTGGCCAAATGGGACAAGCCCAGGTACCACATCAAGGTCCCTTCCAAAACCTGGGGCCCTAAAACAGCCACACAATGCAAGCTCTCAATCCAACAAAGTGGGAACAAGTGAATGGTGCACAGGCTTATGTAATCACCCTAGACATATACAAAACATGGAAGGGGACTGCACTCTCAGACTGGACTGGGTACAAGTCCGATGACCCTGCAACATGGGTGCTCACTGGCACTCACAGGAAGCTGTGATGTCCCCAGAGTCACAGGCAGTTAACCCCAGACAGGTCTGGGTGCAAGAACCACACAATGCAAGCTCTCAATCCAACAAACTGGGAACAAGTGAAGGGTGCACAGGCTTATGTAATCACCCTAGACATATACAAAACACAGAAAGGGAACTGCACTCTCAGACTGGACTGGGTACACATCCCATGACCCTGCAACATGGGTGCTCACTGGCACTCACAGGAAGCTGTGATGTCCCCAGAGTCACAGTCAGTTAACCCCAGACAGGTCTGGGTGCAAGAACCATAGGGAAAATTACATAACAAATTAATACAACACATAGAGAAAGTCCAGCACTCACAAGCTCTAAGCTAAGATTAAAATAAAAAATGGAAGGGTTAATTACCGCATTTGGCCAAATGGGACAAGCCCGGGTACCATGTCAAGGTCCCTTCCAAAATTTGGCCAAATGCGGTAACTTACCCTTCCATTTTTGCTTTTTAGTACAACTGGTCATCATCTTACTCTACCTTCTGATCTACCTTTCCTCTCTCCTTTCCTGACTTGATACATAGTCAGTACGTAATCCTCAGTCTGCATAGAAATGCTTCTCTCTTGCGTGCAGTCCTGTGCATGGTTTTCTTTAGCTGGGGATCTGTCCCTTGGCTGTGATGTCACAGGGTCTGTTGCTTTTTCACAGGTGTTGTTTGTAAACACCTGTTAATATGTCTTTTGGGAAGTTCCTCTTGCCAAGCTATACAGGCATCCCAGATACCTGTCAGAGAAGAATTCCAGCATCTGGATTATCAAAAAGAGTCTCTGTTATGACTCCAGGTTGCCATGACACAGTTTGGATGTCAGGTTACTCCGTCTTGCATCACCCTTGACACATTGCGTCACTTGTGACGTCTCACACTGGTTTTCCCGCGTTCCGTCATTTCCGGCGCATCACATCACCTTTGTCGCTCTTTTTCCTTTAAATGCCATTCAGTTTCTCTGTCTCTTTGCCCAAGTATTAAGTGCATCTTGTGGGTGTCCCTTAAACTATATTTTGGATATTGAACTCTGGCTTGTGATCTGGACCTCCTTTTGACCATTCTTCTGCCTGCTGATTCTACTCTGTTTGTTGCCCGATTGGTTCTGACCTTGGATTTCATTGACTAAGCTTTTGGACTCTGAGTCTGTTTCCTGTGTCTGTTTGGTTGGATCCCTGGCTTGTCGACTCTGCTTTGAGCTTCCCGGTCACTCAGTCACTTCCTGGTATTTAGCTCCTTGCTATTCTCCTGGGTCCTTTCTCTACTATCCCAAAGATTTTTAGTTATCACTCCACTTGACGCTGGGGTAACAAGACTACTGGCCAGGATTGGTTTGATAACGAAATATCTGAAGGATTATAACATTCTCACATGGTGCCACTCTAACATAGGATTTTTTTCCAGCGCCAGTATACCACTGTAATTCCTACTTCTACTATTTGTTGGTCATCCTGTGGGGGGAGGTGACCTTTTTACTTAGGAGGTGAGAGGTAAGTACACTTTTTAAGAATAATAAGATAATTTTTGTTTTACCTGCTGAGGGCAGGACAGCAGTGAGCAGGGAAAACTTATCTGAGAAAACAGTTAATCAAAAATGTTGGTGAAAAGTGTTATATTGTTAGGTTATTCTACTGATCAGTTAGAATTGCTACATGTTTAGTTAGTGCTCTAAAAGAGCTACTGTAAGCTTCTGTGTGTAGTTGTTTTTAAATCACCTGTGAATTTAAAAATGTAATTTAAAGCTAAGTATGGCATATGTTTATTTTTGGAATAAAAACAGCTCTTTTCTGCAATTTCAAATCTGGGACTGTTAATACCTTGATCACCAAAAGGTTAGAAAAACAGCACACCTTCTCTGTGTGTAGTGGGGCACAGAATAAAGGACTTGCCAGGTCCCAGCCAATCCAAATATAAAGAATATTCCAGCCTCCAATTTCTTTAAAAGACCTTTATTTCATATAGGGTCCTTAGTAGAAATTACAACGTTTCAAGCCTCAACAGGCTCTTAATCATGTATAATTGAATACACACAGGTACATGTCTTTATATACCCTCACCTGTTTATTCAGCATCCTGTGTTAAGCTGATTGCACAACAGTGCCATCTTGTGGATACAAAATTTAATGTAGCACAAAGTTATCACAGGATGTGCACAAACATACAACAAAACATTTACTTAAAAACGCATACATCTATGTACATCTATCTACCTTATTAAATGCCCATGTGGCCAAATTTATATTGGCGAGACCTGTAGAGAGGTAAGGGAGAGGATAACTGAGCACAAATCTAATATTAGATGTAAAAACAAAGAAGCTCCAGTATCCTCTCACTTCCTCTCTATGGGTCATAATATTAGCCAACTTAGGTTTCAAATCTTAGAACAGGTAGATAGGCCTAGAAGGGGTGGAGATAGAGAACATTTGTTAAAGATGAGGGAAATGTTTTGGGTATATAAATTGGAATCAATGAGACCAAAAGGCATGAACAAGGATTTTGATTGGAGTCTTTTTTTCTGAATGATTATTGAGAAAAGAATTATGTATATATTTTGAATAATATGAAAAAAACATGAGTTGAACCACACATTTTTTCTAAAAAGTTGCGTTATGTACCTCTTTTAAATGTTGTACATAGATGTATGTGTTTTTAAGTAAATGTTTTGTTTTATGTTTGTGCACATCATGTGATAACTTTGTGCTACATTAAATTTTGTATCCACAAGATGGCACTGTTGTGCAATCAGCTTAACACAGGATGTTGAATAAACAGGTGAGGGTATATAAAGACATGTACCTGTGTGTATTCAATTATACATGATTAAGAGCCTGTTGAGGCTTGAAACGTTGTAATTTCTACTCAGGACCCTATATGAAATAAAGGTCTTTTAAAGAAATTGGAGGCTGGAATATTCTTTATATTTGGATTGACTGTTAATACCTTAGAAGACTGTTGCTTTGCCTGAAAACAGGCATCCTGTGTGATTGCTGTATCACAATATGGGGACGAATGTGGGCTCAACACTAAATGGTCTGCGAGTATAAAAGTTTTCTGAAAAATTACTGATAGACAACTTTGCTGTGAAGCTGTCAGACTTTTGCATTAAAGATGGAAGAGCTAGTAAAGACCTTGGTGCAGGCTACTGCAGTTTAGCAGGAGACTAATGGTTTGCGTGCTGCACAAGTTAGCAATATTTTGGAAACTCAGCAGGAAGACAGATCTGCACCGACAAATGTTTTGCAACAAGTATTGCTGCCATCTGCAGTTACCCAAACTATGGACATTGAAGGGCACATTAAATTAAATCACTTTATGCCTTAGATGACAGAGGTGAATTATGTTGAGGACTACCTCACATTTTTGAATGGATTACTGCTAGAGAAAAGTGGCCACAGGAGCAATGGACGGACTGCTAGCCCAATATCTGAATGGAGAAACCCAGAAAGCTTATGATGATTTGACCCACAGCCAGGTCCAGGATTATAGTAGACTAAAAAATATCCTTACCCATCTGGGAATCATACCAGCAATTTGTGCCCAAAGGTTATGATGGGGAGGAAGTCCCAAGGGTGCAGATGTATGACTTGTTGAAACGTGGTTACATCTGGAGCTTAACTAAGCTACAAAAGTTGTGGAGATAGTTGTTATATATCACTATCTCAGAAGTCTACCAACAGGACTTCAGCAGTGGGTCAGTCAAGGGGACCCAAAGGAATGATGTGCTTGGTTGAAAGATATCTGACTGCTAAAGACCTGCACAGTATTGATCTTCAACCTAATTTATGGTGTCCTAATAACAGGACACGTGAAAGGAATGGATCAGCGGGAGGACAAAGTTCAGTACATGGTGAGAACTGGCTACCCAGATTTTCACCCCAGAGACAAGGACTAAATGAAGGGCAAATAAAGAAGGAATTGGATAGAGGGCGCCACATGGTGCAGATCAATATGATAATGACAACAACACAGAATGATCACAAGAATCCTACTCACAATTGGAGGCGCACAATAAAGTGCAGAAATAGCAGTCCGGAACTACACGTCGTCCGGTCGACCACAAAAGATGGAGCACACAGATGGAGATCCTCATCTCGCCAGGGAGAGTCCAGGAATGTCCAAAGGGGAGTACAAGTGGAGCTGTACAGCAGATATCCAGCCAGATCCTAGTGACCAGAGTTCCAGCGGAATCCTGGTAATAGAGGCCAGAGGAAGTTCACCAGGCCCAGCCCAGGGAGAGAGAAATGATAAGGCAGCAACCGGAGAATTTTAAAAATATATTAAAAGGTTTAATAACAATAAAAACAGCAACGCGTTTCTCAGTGGTACACACTGTTTCATCAGGCTATACAAACATTCTCAGAGCTGCCATATTTAAACTAGTTGATAACCAATCAATGATCAGAAAAATTTCACACCCCTAATGGGGCATACCAATATGCAAAATAGGGATCAGTGCTGCAAGAATTAAACAAATGTTCAAAAAATTAACAATAATATAAGTTATGCAAAAAACCTCTTATCATAAGGACAACATGCTATTAACATACATATATCAAAAGAATTACATAATTTTGTTAAGCTGTATGGAAACAGTATGTGAGTACATCATACCCTAAGGAAGGGAAACATTGGTATAAGTATCTATTGAACTTTGAACCAATTCTGTTACACACTATATAATTTATTACTATATCCTATTTAGATTTTAATTCATATATGAGGCTATTGCCTAAGGTGCTACTAAAACTAAGGGTTAAAAAAATACTAATATCTGGTAAAAAACATTAGTTTACTGTGTTCCGTGGGAACAGTGATGTCAGAGCAGGGGGCTAAATCTTAAAGTCTCCGGTAAGATAAATCATTATTGGATCTAACTAGTGGTAGAACAACTACAATCTAAACCGTTTTGTTAGATTTCCTATGAGACTAAGCCGTTACATATATCGGCAATAGTTGCGATCTGGGGTATGTAGTGGTGCTAAGATGTCAAGTGTTGGGCACGATCCGCCTATCGCGTGTGGCTAATAAGAAAACAAAACCACGTGACCAATGACATCAATGAAGGTGTGACAGATTACACCAATAATAATCAACATCAAATATGTGGGGGGGGGGTTTAGAGACAAAAGGAACAAGGTGTCATACAGGAACAGCCAATAGTATGTGGCTGAGTATAAACAAAGGGGCGTACGTATGTAACAGTGCTTAACGTAATACTGTGAACGGATTTATGTGAGTTAATGCCGAACAGAAATTAGTTAAAAGCATAGATAAGCGGAGAAAGGAGATTTTATAAAGATAATAATATCACCACAACGGGTCATGCTAATATTGATACCTAACCTAATGATATGAGAGAGGATCGTGGACAATATGAAAGGAAACTGGTGCAACCAGAGATGTAGCTGAATATGCAGTGTAGAGACAAGGGCAAGGAGATCAAACAAGTGCCTGACATAATATCTAAGTGGGATGCCAGAATATACTATTTATAAGGGATAGGAACGGGGAATACATGAATGTACTTAACAGAAGATACTGACATATAAAATATAAAATAAACAGTAATAAGGTCACGTATCGGAAGTATCATACTCCGCATGCATGACTATCTTGCATATAAGCGAAAAATGTCAATACATTTAACCTTATAAGGGCAAAAAGAAATAGGGAGAAATTCTAATAAAATGAAGTGAAATATAATATAATATATATATTTATATTTCAAGATGAGCTGTGGGCGCTAGGGGCGAGGGGATAGATCATCATAGATAATAAGTGATGAGAGATCTGCTGGTGTATACGACATAAGATTGTTTCGTATAGATTAATATAAATGCAAGTGATGAGGGGAGAAAACAGGGCATGTGACAATTAGTAGGGGTGTTAGAAGACTAAAGTGACATGTGGGTGATATAAATAATATGTAATTATATTTATATAAATTCATAGACTTGCCATCATTCAAAGGGATCTATAAGGCCCTATGATCCTGATAATAGGTAAAATAATAGGTGAAGTGCATCAATGAGGGGGTAGATGTGGGATAATATAATGGCTATTGGATATGGACAAGGGACATACCACATATGTGTCTACCATATGGTGATATACAGAGAAAATAAATGAGAAATATAAATATATAGAAAAACATACAGTGAGAGCATGATAGTGGAGAAAGTGCACATCTGCACTAAAAATGAACATATTAGAAGGGACTAGGTGGTATATGCAATAAAAGGCATAGTGAATAAACGAGGGAAATGAGACTGTGATAACGTCTCATATAATAGAAATAAAGAGTGAGAGGAAGGGGAGGGAAGGTGAAAAGCGAAAAGGGGGGTGTGCAGGTAGTGATAGAGTGACATAAATAAAGGAAATATATTCAGTTATATTCAGGGCAAATAAGATGCATTAAATGGCAGAAACTTGGACATTTGGCATGTAACTGTCCATAGATTGAAGAACCCATGGAATGAAATATAGGAACAAGGGACAGACATAATACTGTACTGACTTGCACTAAACTGTCTGGGGTAACTAGTGATAATTTTACTGACCATTTAAGAACTGTGGGGGTTAAAGGTACAGAGTGTGCAAGCACTCCTTAATTCTGGAAGTGAGGTTACTTTGGTAAAAAGTATTTTGCTTAATCCTGAAATATTACAATGCAACACTCACCCCACAGCCAAGGTATAAGTTATTACAGATATTGGAATGGTTAAATGTCGTGTAGGTGCAGTACCTGTTTTACCATATGATATGATAATAGGCTTCAATTACTTTTGTCAAATATGTGAAAAATCACTAGAAAGATAGCTAATGTACTGAGGGGAAGGACAGGGGGGAGAGAAATAGATAACATTTTCCCTTTTTCCCTTGTTGATTTGGAGACAGACACGAGATTTTTCATGCTGTGGATGCAGTTGTTTCCCGTGCGAGCGTTCAGGCTCACGGGAAACAAAAGTTAAGAAGCAGCGTCATAAGAATGCTGCTCCTTAACTCATCCGCCACCTCTGAGGTGGCGGACAGCAATCATCCCGATCGGATGTGATCGGGATGATTGACAACCCCTGCTAGTGGTCGATTGGCCGTAAATGTGCAGGGGGCGGCATTGCACAAGCGTTTCACCAGAAATGCTTGTGCAATATTAAATGCAGACAGCGTATGCTGTCTGCATTTAACAAGGTCGTGCGGACATAATCCGCTACAGCAGATCATGTCCGCCTGACATTTGATAAATCTACTCCTAAATATCAAACAATTAGCCCCAAAATTGAAATATCAATAGGAAAGGGACCATTGTAAAGTTACCACAATTAAATTGTCCCTCTTGATGGTGGGGTATACGTGGAATTGTCCGCTGGTACAAACACTCTCCTCTCATGCAGGGAAAAGTTTCCACAAAATCTCAGGTGCAGCTGTTGCAAACCAGAGTTTCCTCCTCTGGGTTAGGAAATCTAGTGCTTAGGAAAAGAAACACAGTGCATCTCCGATTCAAATGGTTTATTATAAAAGCAAATAACGCCATCACAAAATGCACTTACTGGTAAACATTATTAAAAGCTTTAATAGTATGCCTGCATCTTGACATGACAGCACAAGTCCCATAGTTCGTATCTGGAGCTGGTTAAACTTACTTCATGAGCGCCGGTGTCCAAATTCAAATATGATTACGTGGTCCATAAGTCTGAGGTACGGCAACTTGTAGCGGACAAAGTTCCCAAGCCTCAACGCGTTTCTTCCGGTCCTCAGCCAGGCTTTCTCAAGAGGGAAAACAGAATTGGATGGGAACATAGTTCCCAAGTGACCCTTATGTAGTTACTTTTGCCCAACCCCTTGGGAAAGGGGAAATTTCCAATTTAGGCTATGTTGCAAAAAAAAACAAAAAACTAAAAAATGTTTTAAGAATTCTATACTCCTTTTTAAACCATCAATGTTTAAGAGAAAAACATTATACAGTGGTATACATAAAATTAATATTCATGCATAAATCGATTGAAAATGAATCCTAAATATAAAGGCTAAAAGTGAAAAATAAATATTAACACATAAATATATATGTATATAGTCATATACATATATATTTATATTTGCTGCTATCGATGTGCTACTTTTCCCTTTTGCTGCGCTGAGGGTCTGATGCCGTTTCTGACAGCATCAGAACAAGGCTTCCATTGGAGCATATGGAAGCGCTCTCTCGTGAGAGCAATGCTTCGCAGAAATGCGAACGCGAGTGTGCATTCATATTGTTTACAACTTGTAATACCAGTGCACATTAGCGTACGGTGGTATTACACAGTGGAGTGTAAATATCGATTTCATTAAAGTGATATTTAGCGCTTCACTTGTAATCTGGCACTTAATCAGAATGGTTGGTAAAAACTGTTTTCTTTATTTGTTAAGTTATTCTACTGGTTAGTTAGGATTGCTACATGTTTAGTTAGTGCTCTAAAAGGCTAGGCATTTGTTTGTAGTTGTCTTTTAAATCACCTGTGAAAAGTGTGGCATATGTTTATTTTTGGGATAAAAATTGCTTTTTTCTGTTGTTTTGCCTGAAAACAGGTATCCCGTGTGATTGCTGTATCACAATATATATAGAATAAAAATAATATTGCATGTTTAAAGGTATTTGACTGGGAATGGCTCAAAAGTATATATATATATATATATATATATATATATATATATATATATATATATATATGTACTGTATACATGTGTATTTGTGTATATATCTATATATGTATATATATATATGTACTGTATACATGTGTATTTGTGTATATATCTATATATGTATGTATGTGTGCACATACAGTCATGTGAAAAAGAATGTAGACCCTCTATGAATTCTTTGGTTTTTCGTATCAGGACATAACAATCATCTGGTCCTTAGCAGGTCTTAAAATGAGGTAAATACAATCTCAGATAAACAACAACACATGACATATTACATTGTGTCATGATTTACAAAACAAAAATAAAGACAAAATGGAGAAGCCATGTGTGAAAAACTAATTACACCCTTTCTGGTTCCATATGCATTTAGAGGCTTAGGGGTCAATTTATTATTGGCCAAATTGGGCAAATTCACCCTGTTTCCGCGCAAACCTTTAGACTCGCGGGAAACAGGAGTTAAGAAGCAACAGTCTATAGACCGCTACTCCTTAACTCATATGCCACATCTGAGGCTGCGTACAGCAATCTGCCCGATCCTATACGATTGGGCTGATTGACACCCTGCGAATCGGTATTGCACAAGTAGTTCACTAGAGCTGCTTGTGCAATGCTGAATACAGACAGCGTATGCTACTCCTCAGAACTTTCTTGTACCCTGCACAGTTTACTTCTGTATCTTCCAGGCTGTCACAATCGGGTTGCTGACGTCATCAGCTACGGACCCGGAGCCTCTCTCTCCCGCTTCGGCTCACGAACGCAGCCAGCAACTCTTCTGTTCCAGCTTCGCCTAGAATCTACAGGATTCACTCCAGCCTCACTTTTTGTCTTATCTTCACTAGGCACAGCCTCCATCAGCAGCCTGCATTCTCGGAGTTAGTAATTCAGCATACTATTCAAGTAAGACGGGTACACTCGCCATCCTTGCTGTTGTGTATAAAAATCATACACCTAGATTACGAGTTTTGCGTTAGAGGCTGTGCGGTGCTAATGAGCAGTTTTGACTCACCGCTCACTTACAGACAGGGCTGGTTTTTGTACAACCCAGACAAGAAGTGAGCGTTGATCAAAATTTTGCTCCTTACCGCACTCCAATACCAGCGCTGCTTACGTTAGCGGTGAGCTGGTGTAACGTGCTTGTGCACAATTTCCCCATAGGAATCAACGGGGAGAGCCGGCTGAAAAAAAAGTCTAACACCTGCCAAGAAGTAGTGTTAAGCTCCTTAACGCAGCCCTATTGATTCCTATGGGGAAATAAAATTTATGTCTACACTTAACATGAACCCTAAGTCTAAACACCCCTAATCTTACACTTATTAACCCCTAATCTGCCGCCCCCGACATCGCCGCAACCTACATTATATTATTAACCCCTAATCTGCCGCTCCGGACACCGCCACCACCTACATTATACTTATGGACCCCTAATCTGCTGCCCCCAACATCGCCGACACCTATATTATATTTATTAACCCGTAATCTGCCGCCCCCTATGTTGCCACCACCTATCTACATTTATTAACCCTTAATATGCTGCCCCCAAAGTAGCCGTCACTATAATAAACATATTAACCCCTAAACCGCCACACTCCCGCCTCGCAAACATTAGTTAAATATTATTAACCCCTAATCTGCCGGCCCTAACATCGACGCCACTGTAAGGTCACCGGTTCTCTCACACTGTCCCTTTAAGAGAGATCACCGGTTCTCTCACAATGTCCCTTTAAGAAGCGCTCCTCCTCTTTACTATAAATTAGCATAGCATACATAGTTAGTTGCTGGATTATTGAAGCAGACGAACCTACTAAAAGCTTCGTTACAACTAGCCACTATCTTGGATATCATCACTGACATATTCAACAATATAACCTAATTCCTTCAGTTCAGTTGATTCCGGTCAGCTAAAACTTTCACTCCTTGAGACACAGACGCCGGAGCTGCAGTGACGTCATCCTCTACCGACCGCACCTGTTCGGCAGCGTCTCTTTCTTTCATTGTGAAGTGGTTGATGCGGTTTGCCTTAAGTCTTACTTCGAGCCAAAACAAACTTTCAGTAACTCTGACTGTTCCCATCTACAGCCTAAGGAAGGTAGGAACATTCTATTCCATAACTTAAGCCACTAATAACCACTCTGATCTTCTAGCATTCCGGAGAACAGTGGGTTAATCTGAGGCTAAACTAAATCATTGTGTTAACTTAGGAAACTCCTATTTCGGGTTAGCATTTTGATACATCACAACATATTTCTAAAAAATATATATTATTATCAATTTTTCAAGTATCAAAACTGTAACATTATCAAGAGCTGAAATTGAGTCGTTACATAATAATCCAGCCATTAAAAAGTTACAGCTCATATAGACCTGTATGAGGTTATACTATAAAAATTACTATTTTGTGTTGTGAATACATCATGGAAATGGAGCCTACCACTATGGCTGATCACTTAAAAAGTTTGTCTGATAGGGTTGAACTTTTATCTAATTCATTCAGAGAATTACAACTAGAGAACCAGGCCCTAAAAGCCTGTCTTAGGGAAACATTATCTGCTAAATCTCCTGCTACTGAACACTCTCCTGAACCATCTGTTTCAACTCCTGAAAAGTTCTCTGGTAATAGGGCTCAGTTTAGGGAATTCAGGAATTCATGTTTACTTATGTTTCAACTGAAACCCAAAACTTACGCCACAGAAAGAACCAGAGTACTAACAGTGATCTCATATCTAAGAGGAGAACCAAGGGCATGGGCAGATGCTTTTTTTGAATCGGAAGATCCTATTTTGGGATCCCTGGAAGCATTTTTTAATGAGATGTCAACTCTGTATGAGGATCCATATAAACAGATATCTGCAGAAAATAATTTGAGAGCTTTAAAACAGTCAAAAAACCCTGTCGAAACTTACATTACACAATTCAAGATCTATGCAAGAGATGCTAAGTGGAATGAGATTTCTCTCAAAAATCAATTCCGTTTAGGGTTAAGTGAGGAATTAAAAGACGAAATATCCCGTATAGGAATACCTGACACTTTGGAGGAATTCTATACAGTTGCTATCTCTATTGATCGACGTCTTAGAGAGAGACGCAGTGAAAGATTTGATATTACAAAAAGGCCTTCTATCTCACCTACCACCTCTACAAAAGACTTACCACTACCCATGGAAATAGGGTTCATAAAAGGCCCTCTTTCTGCTCAGGAAAAGACCAGAAGAAAGACGTTGAATCTATGTTTATACTGTGCATCACCCAAACATGAGGTAAAAGACTGCCCCCAATTGGCAAAACAGAAAATAGGTAAGATAAAAAACTATCAACCTAATTTTTTTTCTAAACTTGTTTCTGCCACATATCTCACTATTCCTGTCAATTTACAGTGGGAGTCCTGCAAGATTCAGACGACAGCGTTAATTGACACAGGATCCTGTGGAAACTTCATTGACATGAATTTTGTGTTTAAAAATAAAATACCTATAATTTCAAAGCAAGTACCTGTCTCTGTTAAAGTTATTGACGGTAGTATACTCTCAAGTGGGCCACTCACTCACCAGACAATTCCCCTGACTTTACACTTAGAGAACCATAAAACTGACATGATATCACTTGATGTTATATCTTCCCCCATGTTCAAGGTTATCTTAGGTATAAATTGGTTAAGGGCTCACAAACCTCATATAGATTGGGCTCACCTATCCATATCTTTTCCCAAAGAGATAGATACAAAACAAATTAAAGACAGCTCTACCCTCCTTAGTGTGATTAATGGTGAACAACTTATTCCTCAACATTATCAAGAATTTAGAGATGTTTTTGATAAGACTGAAGCAGAAAGCCTTCCACCACATAGGGCATACGACTGCCCCATTGATCTCCTCCCTGGGGTGTCCATACCCTTTGGTCATTTATATCCATTGTCTAAACCTGAATTAGAACACCTAAAGGTGTACATTGACGATAACCTTAAAAAGGGGTTCATAAGACCTAGTACCTCCCCCGCTGGTGCGGGAATATTTTTTGTGACCAATAAGGACGGTACACTCAGGCCCATAATAGACTATAGGGAGCTAAACAAGCGCACTAGGAAAAACAGGTATCCCCTTCCATTAATCCCGGAATTAATGGAAAGATTACGCGGCTCCTCGTACTTCACAAAGTTGGATCTCAGAGGAGCCTATAATCTGATAAGAATAAGAGCTGGGGACGAATGGCTTACAGCATTTAGGACAAGATATGGTCTTTATGAGTATACTGTAATGCCATTCGGATTGTGTAACGCCCCAGCTACATTTCAATGTTTCATAAATGACATATTCAGGGATATACTTGACGTGTACGTTATAGTCTATTTAGATGACATTCTAATTTACTCTTCTGATTTGAATCAACACAGAAGTCATGTCAGGGAAGTTTTGCTCAGGTTAAGACAAAATAAATTATACGCTAAGCCTGAGAAATGCATATTTGAAGCAAATAACATAACCTTCTTAGGTTATAATATCACTAAGCAAGGTATTTCTATGGATAACAAAAAGATCAGTGCTATACTAGAATGGCCTACTCCTTCCTCCAGAAGGGATGTACAACGTTTCCTTGGATTCTCTAACTTTTATAGGAAGTTTATTCCTGGATTCGCTGCTATTTGCAAACCTCTCACGGATCTCACTAAACAACATCTTAAATTCTCATGGACTCCCCAAGCTCAAGAGGCGTTCGATTTTTTAAAACAAAAATTTTCTTCAGAACCTATCCTCAGGTATCCTGATCTAACTCATCAGTTTGTTTTAGAGGTTGATGCCTCAGATTATGCTATTGGGGCAATCCTTTCACAAAGACCCTCTTGTAAGGAATCTCTCCATCCCGTTGCATATTATTCTAGGGTCCTTCAACCAGCAGAGAGGAATTACCCAGTGGGAGAAAAGGAGTTATTGGCCATTAAATGTTCATTTGATCACTGGCGACATCTCCTGGAGGGTGCAGAACATCCAATAATCATATTTACAGACCACAAGAACTTGCAATACCTCCAAACTAATAAGACTCTCTCCTCAAGACAATTGAGATGGAGTCTTTATTTTTCTAGATTTCGATTTACCATCTGTTATAGGCCAGGTGAAAAAAATGGAAAAGCTGATGCCCTCTCTCGAATGCTCATCAATCTAAATTCGGATTTTCCACCCACTACTATTGTTCCACAAGAGTGTTTCGTTGGGTTAACTACTTCTCAGATACAAAAAGACCAGAATCTCAACACTGATATTAACCTAGACGAACTCACATTACACTCCGATGGGTTATATTACAGACAGAACAAACTATTTATACCTGTTAACCTTCGTCAATCCTTACTAAAGCAAGTACATGACTCACCATTAGCAGGACATAGGGGTGTGGAAAAAACCATGGAACTTCTCACTCGATTTTACTGGTGGCCAAGAATCAGACAATCCGTACGTAGCTATGTATCCAACTGTGAAACATGTGCCACCCTAAACATGCAAAACAACGACCTTTTGGGTTCCTACAACCAGTATCAGTACCAGATAAACCCTGGGAGAAAGTCTCCATGGACTTTATTGTAGATCTCCCTAGATCTAATGGTTTTAACACCATCTTTGTCATCACGGACCTCTTCTCCAAAATGGCTCATTTTGTTCCAACAACTGCTTTACCTACCTCCAAAATCACTGCTGATCTATTCCTTAAAGAAGTCATTCGCTTACATGGTATCCCGAAGATTGTCATAAGCGATCGAGGGTCACAGTTTACGTCCAGATTTTGGAAGAATCTCTGCAAATCACTTCATATAGAACAATCCCTCACGACTTCTTTCCATCCACAGTCAAATGGATTAACTGAAAGAGTGAACCAAAGCATTGAACAGTTCTTACGCTGTTATTGCTCTCAGGAACAACATACTTGGGCCGATTACATTCATTTAGCGGAATTTTCTTATAATAATCATGTGAATTCTTCGACTCGGTTCACTCCTTTCTTTATTAATTATGGTTTACATCCCCGAGCAGACTTTTTACCCAGGATCGATACACCTTGCCCTCAGGTAAATGATACAATGAATGACATCTCCCGAATTTTCTCCTCAGTGAAAAAGCACATTCTTGATTCCCAAAACACTCAAAGTAATTATTACAATTTAAGACGCAGACCTGGACCAATCTACTCAGTTGGACAACGTGTCTGGTTGTCCACTAAGAATTTAAAATTGCACTACCCATCCAAAAAACTTGGACGTACTTTCATTGGACCATTCTTAATTTCCTCAATTTCGAATCCTCTTACCTTTACCTTGGATCTTCCACCATCAATTAAGGTACACCCAACTTTTCATATATCTCTGGTGAAACCTTGTAATTCAGATGTGCCCCTGCTCTCTCATCTCCCGGGTGTTTCAGTACCAACTGACCAGGAAGAATTCCAGGTTCATAGTATTATAGACTCCAGACTTGATCATGGACAATTATTTTACCTTGTCCGTTGGCTAGGTTTTGGTCAGGAAGAGGACTCATGGGAACCTGTCTCGAATCTTTCTGCACCCAGATTGATCTCTCAGTTCCATCGGAGGCATCCGGACAGACCTCGTCCTTGAAACCTCGCTGTGGTTTCATTGGGGGGGGGACTATGTAAGGTCACCGGTTCTCTCACACTGTCCCTTTAAGAGAGATCACCGGTTCTCTCACAATGTCCCTTTAAGAAGCGCTCCTCCTCTTTACTATAAATTAGCATAGCATACATAGTTAGTTGCTGGATTATTGAAGCAGACGAACCTACTAAAAGCTTCGTTACAACTAGCCACTATCTTGGATATCATCACTGACATATTCAACAATATAACCTAATTCCTTCAGTTCAGTTGATTCCGGTCAGCTAAAACTTTCACTCCTTGAGACACAGACGCCGGAGCTGTAGTGACGTCATCCTCTACCGACCGCACCTGTTCGGCAGCGTCTCTTTCTTTCATTGTGAAGTGGTTGATGCGGTTTGCCTTAAGTCTTACTTCGAGCCAAAACAAACTTTCAGTAACTCTGACTGTTCCCATCTACAGCCTAAGGAAGGTAGGAACATTCTATTCCATAACTTAAGCCACTAATAACCACTCTGATCTTCTAGCATTCCGGAGAACAGTGGGTTAATCTGAGGCTAAACTAAATCATTGTGTTAACTTAGGAAACTCCTATTTCGGGTTAGCATTTTGATACATCACAACATATTTCTAAAAAATATATATTATTATCAATTTTTCAAGTATCAAAACTGTAACATTATCAAGAGCTGAAATTGAGTCGTTACAGCCACCTACCTACATTTATTAACCCCTAATCTGCCGCCCCCAACGTCGCTGCCACTATATTAAAGTTATTAACCCATAAACCTAAGTCTAACCCTAAACCTAACACCCCCTAACTTAAATATAATTAAAAGAAATCTAAATAAAATTACTATAATTAACTAAATTATTGTCATTTAAAACTAAATACTTACCTGTAAAATAAACCCTAAGCTAGCTACAATATAACTAATAGTTACATTGTAGCTATCTTAGGGTTTATTTTTATTTTACAGGTAAGTTTGTATTTATTTTAACAAGGTACAATAGTTATTGAATAGTTATTAACTATTTAATAACTACCTAGCTAAAATAAATACAAAGTTACCTGTAAAATAAAACCTAACCTAAGTTACAATTACACCTAACACTACACTATAATTAAATTAATTCCCTAAATTAAATACAATTAAATACAATTAAATAAAATTATCTAAAGTACAAAAAAACAAAACACTAGATTAAAGAAAATAATAAACAAATTACAAGATTTTTAAACTAATTACACCTAATCTAATCCCCATAACAAAATAAAAAAGCCCCCCCAAAATAAAAAAAGCCCTACCCTACACTAAATTACAAATAGCCCTTAAGCCGGGAGAAGTCTTCAATCCAAGCCGGGCGAAGTGGTCCTCCAGACGGGCAGAAGTCTTCATCCAGACGGCATCTTCAATCTTGATCCATCCTGCACGGAGAAGGTCCATCTTCAAGACATCCGACGCGGAGCATTCTCTTCAATCGACGGATAACACAGAATGAAGGTACCTTTAAGTGACGTCATCCAAGATGGTGTCCCTTCAATTCCAATTGGCTGATAGAATTCTATCAGCCAATTGTAATTAAGGTAGAAAAAATCCTGTAGCTAGCATTGTAGCTAGCTTAGGCTTTATTTTTATTTTACAGGCAAGTTTGTATTTATTTTAACTAGGTACAATAGTTATTAAATAGTTAAATAGTTATTAAATATTTAATAACTACCTAGCTAAAATAAAGACAAAAGTACCTGTAAAATAAAACCTAACCTAAGTTACAATTACATCTAACACTACACTATAATTGAATAAATTAACTAATTTAACAACAATTAAATACAATTTAAGCCGTCGATTGAAGAGGATGCTCTGTGTCGGATGTCTTGAAGAGGGACCCACTCCGTGCTGGATGGATGAAGATAGAAGATGCCGTCTGGATGAAGACTTCTGCCCGTCTGGAGGACCACTTCGCCTGGCTTGGATGAAGACTTCTCCCGGCTTCGTTGAGGACTTCGGCCCGGTTGGATGAAGACTTCTCCCGGTAAGGTGATCTTCAAGGGGTAAGTGTTAGGTTTTTTTAAGGGGGTATTGGGTGGGTTTTAGAGTAGGGTTGGTTGTGTGGGTGGTGGGTTTTAATGTTGGGAGGGTATTTGTAATTTTTTTTACAGGTAAAAGAGCTGATTACTTTGGGGCAATGCCCCGCAAAAGGCCCTTTTAAGGGCTATTTGTAATTTAGTGTGGGTAAGGCTTTTTTTATTGGGGGGGGGGCTTTTTTATTTTGTTAGGGGGATTAGATTAGGTGTAATTAGTTTACAAATATTGTAATCTGTTTATTATTTTCTGTAATTTAGTGGGGGGGGGGTTTGTACTTTAGATAATTTTATGCAATTGTATTTAATTGTTAAATTTGTTAATTTATTTAATTATAGTGTAGTGTTAGATGTAATTGTAACTTAGGTTAGGTTTTATTTTACATGTACTTTTGTCTTTATTTTAGCTAGGTAGTTATTAAATAGTTAATAACTATTTAATAACTATTGTACCTAGTTAAAATAAATACAAACTTGCCTGTAAAATAAAAATAAAGCCTAAGCTAGTTACAATGTAACTATTAGTTATATTGTAGCTAGCTTAGGGTTTATTTTATAGGTAAGTATTTAGTTTTAAATTGGAATTATTTAGTTAATGATAGGAATTTTCTTTTGATTTATTTAAGTTAGGGGGTGTTAGGGTTAGACTTAGATTTAGGGGTTAATAACTTTTGTATAGTGGCGGCGACGTTGGGGGCGGCAGATTAGGGGTTAATACATGTAGGTAGGTGTCGGCGATGTTAGGGACGTCAGATTAGGGGTTAATAATATTTAACTAATGTTTGCGAGGTGGGAGTGCGGCGGTTTAGGGGTTAATATATTTATTATAGTGGCGGCGATGTCCGGTTTGGCAGATTAGGGGTTAAAAATGTATTTTAGTGTTTGAGATGTGGGGGGCCTCGGTTTAGGGGTTAATAGCTAGTTTATGGGTGTTAGTGTACTTTTTAGCACTTTAGTTGAGTTTTGTGCTACAGCGTTGTAGTGTAAAACTCTTAACTACTGACTTTAAAATGCGGTACCAGTCTTGACAGGAGAGAGTCTACCGCTCACTTTTTGTCAGACTTGTAATACCGGCGCTATGCAAGTCCCATTGAAAAAATAGGATACGCAATTTACGTAAGTGGATTTGCGGTATTTCCAAGTCTGGCCAAAAAGTGAGCGGTATACCTGTACCTTCAAGACTCGTAATACCAGCGGCTGTTAAAAAGCAGCGTTGGGACCGGCCAACACTGCTTTTTAAGCCTAACGCACAACTCGTAATCTAGCCGATAGTGTTTATACACCCTGTCAGGCATAGGCAAAAGTAAGTCACTGAGTTAAACCCACAGCTTCATTCTTGGTTACCTCTATGACACAAATAACAGCTTACCTTTAACGTTCACCCAGTTCCTGAGAAGCTATATCAAGATGTATCTTCACATATATAGTGATAGCAACATAATAGCGGATTGTGATTTCAGTTATTACATAATAAGCCAGTCACATATAGGTTTAGGAGTTTACCATACACTCACTATAGACCTTATACATAACTATAGTTAACCTATCCAATATAATGGATCCTACTCTTATCACAAATCAGATACAAAGTCTATCTGATAGGATGGACATTTTCACTACCTCGTTTCATGAGTTACAGGTGGAGAATCAGGTCCTAAAAGCCTGCCTAAGGGAGGTGCTTGCATCTAAAACACCACCTACAGACACTCACCCAGAACCACTAGTATCACCACCAGAAAAATTCGCTGGTAATCGCTCCCAGTTTAGGGAGTTCAGGAATTCTTGTATGACATTGTTTGAATTAAAGCCCAAGACCTATCCTACAGACAGGATAAGGGTCTTGACAGTGATTTCTTATCTCAGAGGAGAGCCTAGGGCCTGTGCTGACTCTTTCTACGAACAGCAGACTTCAATCCTAGGTTCCTTAGATGTTTTTTTTCTGAGATGTCTATCCTGTATGACGACCCCTTTAAGCAGATCTCTGCTGAAAACTCTCTTAGATCTTTAAGACAGCAGAAGAACCAAGTGGAGTCATATATTACTCAATTTAAAATTGCTGCCACTGATTCTATGTGGAATCATGTATCATTAAAAAATCAATTCCGTTTGGGGTTGTTGGAGGAGATTAAGGACGAGCTTTCTCGTACCGTCATACCAGACAGACTTGAGGAATTGTACAGTCTATCTATTAATATTGACAGGCGCCTAAGGGAAAGACGCTCTGAAAGGGCTAATTCTGCCAGAAAATACTTATCTTCTCCCACCTACCTTGGTAAGGATTCTGGACAACCAATGGAAATTGGTTTTCTAAAAGGTCCATTAACACCCCAGGAGAAGACCAGAAGGAAGAATCTAAACTTATGCATGTACTGTGCATCCCCTGCTCATGTGGTTAAGGAGTGCCCCGTTCTATCCAAACAAAAGATGGGTAAGACATCCAATCTCCATCTCAATTCTATAATTCAAACTACCACAACCCCTTATATAACTTTGCCTCTTCTCTTACAGTGGGAGCATCACAAGATTAAGGCCACTGCCACTGATCTTATGGAAATGTTATGCACTTGAGTTTTGTGAAGAGAAATAAAATACCACTTGTCAGTAAGCAAAATCCTGTCTCTGTCAAAGTCATTGATGGTAATTTACTTACATCAGGTCCAGTCACACATCAAACAACCAAACCTCATCTTATTACTGACACGGGTTATTCTGAAAAATTATCTTTTGACATAATATGTATCTTCACCTATGTTTGACATTATACTGGGTATAAATTGGTTACGGGCACACAAACCCTGCATTAATTGGATGACTTTTAGTCTCATTTTCCCCACACCTCTTCCTGAGGGGGCTTGTAACATTAATGCTACCATTTCACAGGTCACTGAATGTATATGTACATTGATGAGAACTTGAGAAAGGGATTCATTAGGCCCAGTACATCCCCAGCAGGAGCTGGCATCTTTTTTGTCACTAACAAAGATGGTTCTTTACGTCCTATCGTGGATTATAGAGAGCTCAACAGACGCACAAAAAAGAATAGGTATCCGCTCCCCCTTATCCCTGAGTTAATAGAAAGAATATGTGGTGCCTAAATTTTCACCAAGTTGGATCTCAGAGGTGCATATAATCTTATCAGAGTAAGAGCTGGAGACGAATGGCTTACTGCTTTCAGGACCAGATATGGCCTGTTTGAATATACGGTAATGCCTTTTCGGTTTATGTAATGCTCCTGCTACGTTCCAATGTCTCATCAACGACATTTTCAGAGATATTCTGGATGTATACATCATTGTCTATTTAGACGATATTTTGATCTTCTCCCAAAATCCAGATGAACATAAGATGCATGTCAAAAGGTTGAGGGAACATAGATTATACGCCAAGTTAGAGAAATGTATTTTTGACTCCCAGGATATCACATTTTTAGGTTACCAAATCACTCCCCAAGGAATCAGCATGGAAAACAATAAGGTCCAAGCTATATTGGATTGGCCAATCCCCACTTCAAAGAAGGATGTTCAACGATTTTTAGGGTTTTCAAACTTTTATCGGAAATGTATTCCTGGTTTTGCAGCCACGATGAAAGCCTTATCCGATTTAACTCAACAGGATTCCACCTTTAAGTGGACAACTTCCACTCAGGCAGTGTTTGACCTGTTAAAATCCAAATTTTCCTCAGCACCCATACTTCAATTTCCTGCCTTGGAAAAACAATTCATACTCAAGGTAGATGCTTCGGATTACGCCATAGGTGCCATTCTTTCCCAAAAGAAATCCTTTAGGGAACCTATGCATCCTGTGGCATATTCTTCTAGACTCATGCAACCTGCTGAGTTGAATTATCCGGTTGGCGAAAAAGAACTGTTGGCTATTAAATGCTCCTTTGATCAATGGCGTCGTTTTCTGGAAGGAGCCACTCATCCAATTATCGTCTACACGGATCATAAAAATTTGCAGTATCTACAATCCAACAGGACTCTCTCATCTAGACAGCTTTGTTGGAGTTTGTACTTTTCCAGGTTCCGTTTCACAATCTGTTACAGACCAGGGGCAAAGAATGGGAAGGTGGACGCCCTCACCCACAAGGATAACAAAGTGCTAATAAACAGAACTCCTTCTACAGTGATTCCGAAACATAATTTCATAGGCATACTGACCGACCTCACCTCACAAATAAAGTTGGCACAATCTATGGATGATACTAAACCTGTTGACCAATTAGATCAACATACAGATGGACTCTTCTACATGAAAGGAAAACTCTATGTGCCACCTTCGCTACAGCATTCTATACTCAAATTAATGCATGAGTCCCCCCTTGCTGGACATATGGGAACTAATAAGACCTTGGAATTAATTAGTAGGAGTTATTGGTGGCCCTATATGTTCAATTCAGTAAAGAACTACCTGACCAAGTGTGACATTTGTGCTACTTCAAAACACTCACGCCAACACTCAATGGGTCTCCTCCAACCTCTGCAGGTTTCTCACGGTCCTTGGCAGTTGGTTTCTATGGATTTTATCGTGGATCTCCCAGCATCTCTGTCCTACACTTCTATATACGTTGTCACCGACCTCTTTTCTAAAATGGCACATTTCATTCCTGTCTCTGGTTTGCCTACCTCAAAAATCACCAGCGAATTGTTCATAAAAGAGGTTTTACTCCTCCACGGTATACCGCTTTCTGTATTGAGTGACAGAGGCACACAATTTACATCCAAATTTTGGAAACACCTCTGTGAAGCATTACATATGGAACAAAAGCTCAGTACTTCATTCCACCCCCAAACAAATGGACAGAGAGCGGGTTAACCAGTGGATAGAACAGTATTTACGATGCTTCTGTTCTCAACAACAAGAATCTTGGGCAAAGTATTTACCTTTAGCAGAATTCGCATACAACAACCATGTTAATTCATCTACTGGCTAAAGCCCGTTCTTTATCAACTATGGTTTACATCTACGTTTTGATCTCCTACCCAAATTGGATACGCAATGTCCACAAGTGAACGACCTTGTTAATGACATCTCTAAAATCTTCACTTCTGTCAGACAGCACATACTAGAAGCGCAATCTACACAACAGAGATACTATAATCTCCGTCACAGGAAAAGTCCCGAATATGTGGTTGGACAATTGGTATGGCTATCAACAAAGAATCTAAGACTTCATTACCCTAATACAAAACTGGGAAAATTGTTCATTGGACCCTACCCTATAACATCCATATAAAAAACCTCACCGTCACTTTGAAATTGCCTCCGAATATCAAGGTCCACCCCACTTTCCATGTCTCTTTGATCAAACCTTGTACCTCGGACACTTCCTCAGCTGCCTCCCGAGATTCCACCTACGGAACTGTTCCTGACGTCCAGTATGAAGTACAAAGTATCATGGATTCTCGCATTCGTTATGGTAAATTGTTTTACCTTGTTCATTGGAAGGGCTATGGCCATGAGGATGACACCTGGGAACCTGCTTCTAATGTCTTAGCTCCTCGGCTGTTGTCTCTTTTCCACCGTCGGTACCCGGACCAGCCTCGGCCCTGAAACCTCACAGTGGTTTCCTTATGGGGGGATTTATTTAAGGTATTGCTGGACTCTTGTGTTTTATGGTACTGTTCCTTTAACTATGCACCTTCCTCCCTATTTAAGACCGCCCTCTTGTGTTTTATGGTACTGTTCCTTTAACTATGCACCTTCCTCCCTATTTAAGACCGCACTTCAGTAATTACCTTGCTGGCTTATTGAAGTTGATCCTTCCTACTACTAGTCTGACTCACTGAGTACTAGAGCTACTCCTTGGAACTTTCTTGTACCCTGTACAGTTTACTTCTGTATCTTCCAGGCTGTCACAATCGGGTTGCTGACGTCATCAGCTATGGGCCCAGAGCCTCTCTCTCGCCCGATGTGGCTCACGGACGCAGCCAGCAACTCTTCTGTTCCAGCTTCGCCTAGAATCTACAGGATTCACTCCAGCCTCACTGTTTATCTTATCCATCATGATGTGCAGACTTCACTAGGCACAGCCTCCATCAGCAGCCTGCATTCTCGGAGTGAGTACTTCAGCATACTATTCAAGTAAGAAGGGTACACTCGCTATCCTTGCTGTTGTGTATAAAATCATAGTGTTTATACACCCTGTCAGGGATAGGCAAAAGTAAGTCACAGAGTTAACCCCACAGCTTCATTCTTGGTTACCTCTGTGACACAAATAACAGCTTACCTTTAACGTTCACCCAGTTCCTGAGAAGCTATATCAAGATGTATTTCTAACTGTATCTTCACATATATAGTGATAGCAACATAATAGCGGATTGTAATTTCAGTTAATACAGTCGATGAGCAGGAATCTGAGGTCCTTGACTGTATGTCCCTGTTCCATGAAGTGCCTAGCAACCGGCTGGTCACTTTTCCCTTTGTCAATTGCTGCCCGTATGGCACTTCTATGGTTAGCTATGCATTTTTTTATATCGTCATCAGTCTTGCCAATATAGAATAGTCCACAAATACAGTTCAGCATGTATATGACAAACTTCATGGTGCAGTTAAGATGGTGTTTGATTGCATACCTTTGGTTGTTATGGGGATGTCTAAAGTGGCTGCCCTGCAGCATAGTGTTGCAGGTAGTGCAGCTAGGGCACTTGAAAGAACCAAGTCATGTAGAGACAGTTACACTGTCAGTGCTGTAGCTCCTAATGGGGTCTGTTACCATTAGGATATCCCTCAAGATCCTGCCCCGTCTGTATCCAATTCTCGGTGGATCATGGTTAATATAGGGCAGTGTCATATCAGTACTCACTATTTCCCAGTGTTCCTTGAGAGTGGTAGCCAGTCCCCTAGTTTTAGGGGTAAAGGTAGTGATGAAGTTGGTCCTTGGAGGTTTTAAAGTAGGTACTTCCCTGTCTAATGGTGTCTCGCCATAATCATGGCCTTATCATAACCTCTAGCAGCAAATTTGCATTCCATTTCATCAAGTTGTAGTTGACAACGTGCGTCCGAAGTGTTGTTGCGTACCACCCAAAGCATTTGAGCCTTTGGTATCACTTTGATGAGTGACAGTGGGTGGCAGCTGGAGGCATGGAGGATAGAGTTTCTGTCAGTTTCTTTTTTGTAGAGTGTAGTGCCCAGAGCCGCTCCCTCATTGAAGATCCTGAGGTCCAAGAAGTCAACCTGTTGACAACTGGCACACACCTTTAATTTTACCAGTTCATTCAGTGCATTCAGGTGGTTGGTCCAGTTCATCAAGGATTCTTCAGTGCCCCTCCAAATAAGGAGAATATCATCAATGTACCTCTTGTAGTGCAGGACTCGTGTCTGTTCATATACCTTAAAGATATTTTCTTCAATGTGCTCCATAAATAAGTTAGCAAATGCCGGAGCAATATTGGAGCCCATGGCTGTACCAGTCAGCTGTAGATAGAAACTTTTCACGTAGGGCTATCTGTTCAAGCATTGGGATATGATCTGGATACCAGATTCTTGTGGGATTATTGTATAAAGGCTGGTAACGTCCATGCTAGCCAAAATGTCATAAGGCCCGATGTCATTCACCCGAGAGACAGGGAATCCCGTAGGTATGATTGCATGTTGAGTACAAAAGGCTGTAGTAAAGAGTCCACATAAGTGGCCAGAGGTTGGAGTAAAGATCCCCTGATGGAGACAATGGGATGACCCGGTGGGGAATCCATTCTTTTGTGGATTTTAGGCAGGGTGTAGATAATAGGTCTGACCGGATATTTTACAGTCAACCAATCCCTCAGGTGCCCGTAAATCCATTGTTTCTGATAGGCATGCTCAATGACACTGTCAATGCGGGTCTTGTAGGTGATAGTCGGATCACAAGGTAAAGACTTGTATGTGAGGGCATCCGTTAGCTGTGACACAATTTCCTTTTTATAATCAAGATAGTCATGTATCACTATTGCACCTCCCTTGTCAGCCGGGCGATTACAATAGAAGCATCATTGATCAGTGTATGTGTGGCTGCCCAGTCTGCGGATGTCATATTCTTCCTGTGTTTAGGTGCAGTAGAACCTGCTGCTTTCTGCTGGACAATCCTGGTAAAGGTGCGAATGCTGGGGTTAGTGATGGGTGGTTCAAAGGCACTAGGCTTCTTAAAGCGATGTCTCTTGTCCTCCATTGTTATTCCCTGAAAGAAGTCCCCCAGTTTAAGCTGTCTCTGGAACTTCATAGTATCTATATAAGTTATAAAGCCATTTTACTTCAGTCTGCTTTTCAGCAGGTTCCCTTTACGCCAAAGTATCGCTGTTCACACAGCTTATAAACTTAGCTAGGGTTAGTACAGTGATTCATAACCATCCCAGAAAAGACTGTTTCGTGGTTTTTGCCACTCATCAGCTGGGAGAAGGTTAGAATCACTGCTGGGTGAAGTTGGTTCCAGGCAGAATACAACAACATTTTAAATTAGGGGGAGAACAGTCTGTCCTGGGATGGTTATGAATCACTGTACTAACCCTAGCTAAGTTTATAAGCTGTGTGAACAGCGATACTTTGGCGTAAAGGGAACCTGCTGAAAAGCAGACTGAAGTAAAAAGGTGTGTCATTGTGTACTTAATTTGCATATCTTACCCAGAATCCTTTGCTGCATTGGAAACAATGTAATTCAGAGGTTTTCTGTGGGAAAACAAGCCTCTGGGCCTGTCTAGATTTGTTAATGAACTACACAATAAGTTACTTTTTCTATATTTTGTGCGTAGTGGAGGATTTTAAACTCGCCTTTTATCTCCCACTAATTTAAAATGTTGTTGTATTCTGCCTGGAATCAACTTCACCCAGCAGTGATTCTAACCTTCTCCCAGCTGATGAGTGGCAAAAACCATGAAACAGTCTGTCCTGGGATGGTTATGAATCACTGTACTAACCCTAGCTAAGTTTATAAGCTGTGTGAACAGCGATACTTTGGCGTAAAGGGAACCTGCTGAAAAGCAGACTGAAGTAAAAAGGTGTGTCATTGTGTACTTAATTTGCATATCTTACCCAGAATCCTTTGCTGCATTGGAAACAATGTAATTCAGAGATTTTCTGTGGGAAAACAAGCCTCTGGGCCTGTCTAGATTTGTTAATGAACTACACAATGAGTTATTTTTTCTATATTTTGTGCACAGTGGAGGATTTTAAACTCGCCTTTTATCTCCCCCTAATTTAAAATGTTGTTGTATTCTGCCTGAAATCAACTTCACCCAGCAGTGATTCTAACCTTCTCCCAGCTGATGAGTGGCAAAAACCACGAAACAGTCTGTACTGGGATGGTTATGATTCACTGTACTAACCCTAGCTAAGCTTATAAGCTGTGTGAACAGCGATACTTTGGCGTAAAGGGAACCTGCTGAAAAGCAGACTGAAATAAAAAGGTGTGTCAGTGTGTACTTAATTTGCATATCTTACCCAGAATCCTTTGCGGCATTGGAAACAATGTAATTCAAAGGTTTTCTGTGGGAAAACAAGCCTCTGGGCCTGTCTAGATTTGTTAATGAACTACACAATGAGTTACTTTTTCTATATTTTGTGCATAGTGGAGGATTTTAAACTCGCCTTTTATCTCCCCCTAATTTAAAAAGTTATATATATATATATATATATATATATATATATATATATATATATATATATATATATATATATATATATATATATACATATACATACATTGGAGCTCTTTCCAGTCAAACACCTTGTCATATGCCATATCCCTTTTTTTAAAAAAAATATATATTATTAATATGATATATGTTTAATATGTGTTTAATATCTTATTTTTATGTGGGTTTGATGTGTTTTGTGTAACTTTTGGCTAGATTACGAGTTTTTGTCGGTAAGGCTGTGTGAAGCTAACGAGCCTTTTATTCTTACCGCTCACTTAAGCCAACGCTGGTATTACAAGTTTTCTTCAAGCCGGCGTTAGCCTCAGAAAAGTGAGTGTTGAGCAAAATTCAGCTCCACATCTCACTGTAATACCAGCGTTGCTTAAGTAAGCGGTAAGCTGGCAAAACGTGCTCGTGCACGATTTCCCCATAGGAAACAATATGGCTGAGTTGGCTGGAAAAAAAACTAACACCTGCAAAAAAGCAGCGTCCAGCTTCTAATGCAGCCCCATTGTTTCCTATGGGGAAATTAATTTTATGTCTGCACCTAACACTATAACATGAACCCCGAGTCTAAACACCCCTAATCTTACACGTATTAACCCCTAATCTGCCCCCCCAACGTCGCCGCAACTATATTAAATTTATTAACCCATAATCTGCCGCCGCCAACGTCGCCGCCACTATAATAAATTTATTAACCCCTAAACCTAAGTCTAACCCTAACACCCCCTAACTTAAACATAATTTAAATACAACTAAATAAATTTACTACAATTAAATACATGAATCCTATTTAAAACTAAATACTTACCTATAAAATAAACCCTAAGATAGCTACAATATAACTAATAGTTACATTGTAGCTAGCTTAGGGTTTATTTTTATTTTACAGGCAACTTTGTATTTATTTTAACTAGGTACAATAGTTACTAAATAGTTATTAACTATTTAATAAATTCCTAGTTAAAATAAGTACAAATTTACCTGTAAAATAAATCCTAACCTAAATTACACCTAACACTACACTATCATTAAATTAATTAAATAAATTACCTACAATTACCTACAATTAAATAAAATAAACTAAAGTACAAAAAAACAAACACTAAATTACAGAAAATAAAAAAATAATTACAATTTTTTTTAACTAATTACACCTAATCTAATCCTCCTAATAAAATAAAAAAGCCCCCCAAAATAATAAAATTCCCTACCCTATACTAAATTACAAATAGCCCTTAAAAGAGGCAAAGTAATCAGCTCTTTTACCTGTAAAAAAAACCCAATACCCCCCAACATTACAACCCACCACCCACACACCCAACCCTACTCTAAAACCCACCCAATCCCCCCTTTAAAAAACCTAACACTACCCCCTTGAAGATCACCCTACCTTGAGCCGTCTTCACCCAGTCGGGCACAAGTTGATGTCCAGAGGGGCAGAAGTCTTCATCCAATCCCGCCAAAAGAGGACCTCCAGACCAGCAGAAGTCTTCATCCAGGCGGCATCTTCTATCTTCTTTCATCCGGAGCAGAGCGGGTCCATCTTGAAGACATCCGACGCAGAGCATCCTCTTCCATCCAACGGCGACTGAAGAATGAAGATTCCTTTAAGTGACATCATCCAAGATGGCGTCCCTTCAATTCCGATTGGCTGATAGAATCCTATCAGCCAATCGGAATTAAGGTAGGAAAAATCCTATTGGCTGATGCAATCAGCCAATAGGATTGATCTCGCATTCTATTGGCTGTTCCAATCAGCCAACAAACTAAACCCAAAAAAATCCAATGTGCGCTAAAATGTTAAAGGGGAATAAAAATAAATAAAAAGATTCTGTCCCAAGCCTATATATATATATATATATATATATATATATATATATATATATATATATACACACTATATATATATATATATATAATTATAAATGCCCAAACTAGGCTACAGTGTGTCATATAAATAAAATTATGATACTTACCAACAGACACTCATCTACTAGTAAAGTAGACAACCAAACCAGTTTGAAACATATCAGCAGAGGTTATGGAATGGGACTATATTGAAGATCCATAAGAGAAGGCACAAGACAAGTTCCTGAGACCACTATGGAAGGCTTGTGACAAAATTTCCCATGAGGTAAAAAGGGCCACTAACCATACCCCATATGCATCCCTCTGACAAACAATGTACTAAAGGGCTGTTTGGGGGAGGGGGGTCAGGAGGGATCCCTACACTAAAGTAAATAAAAATAAATGCATGTTTTTTTTTTTTTTTAAATGCCTAAAATGTAATTCTGTCAGACTGTCTGATGGTACCTAAGCTAATTGTGACCAGTGTGTGGGGGGGGGGGGAGAGAGCTTTTTTGGGAGGTGTCAGGGTAATCCCTACACTAGAGCAAATATTAATCTAACAAGAACAATGAGTAATCCCTTCACTGCTCAGAATTCCAGAAGTGTGTTGCACAGCTGCAATTAGCAGCCTTCTAATTGCCAAAAAACAATGGCAAAGCCATGTGTGTCTGCTATTTATGAATAAGGGGGATCCCAGAGAAGCTTTTACAACCATTTGTCGTATGACTGCAGTAGTTAATTAATTTCAGTGAGAAACCCAAATAATGGCAGCAAATATACCTTTAATGTACCTAAATCAATACCTTGGGCTGTCTGCTTTCAAAATTTAACAATTTATGTAAGAACTTACCTGATAAATTCATTTCTTTCATATTGGCAAGAATCCATGAGCTAGTGATGTATAGGATATACATTCCTACCAGGAGGGGGGCAAAGTTTCCCAAACCTCAAAATGCCTATAAATACACCTCCCACCTCACTCATACCTTAGTTTAATGTGTAGCCAAGAAGTGAGGTGTAAAAGAAGGAGTAAAAAGCATACAAAAATCGGAACTGGAAAAAATAAAGTGCTTTATACAAAAATCATAACCACAAAAAATAGGGTGGCTCTCATGGACTCTTGCCACTAGGAAAGAAATTAATTTATAAGGTAAGTTCTTACATAAATTATGTTTTCTTTCATGTAAGTGCCAAGAGTCCATGAGCTAGTGGCATATGGGATATAATACCCAAGATGTGGAATTTCACGAGTCACTAGAGAGGGAGGGATAAAATAACAACAGCTAAATTAAATCCAAAAACATAATTAAGTTTTCTTAAAAATTAAAAAGAAAACTCAAATCAAAGACACTAGAATCAAACTGAGACAACTGCCTGAAGAACCTTTCTACCAAAGGCTGCTTCCGAAGAAGCAAACACATCAAAATGGTAAAATTTAGTAAAAGTTGCTGCTTTGCAAATTTGATCAACTGAAGCTTCATTCTTGAAAGTCCAAGAAGTGGCAACTGATCTAGTAGAATGAGCTGCAATTCTCTGAACTGGAGATTGCCCGCCTCCAAATAAGCTTTGTGAATCAAAAGTTTCAACCGAGGCTTTCTGACCTTTCCTAGTACCAGAAAAAATAACAAATAGACTATAAGTCTTTCTGAAATCTTTAGTAGCCTCAACATAATATTTTAAAGCTCTTACCACATCCAAACAAATGTAAAGACCTTTCAAGAGTATACTTAGGATTAGGACACAAGGAAGGAACAACAATTTCCCTATTAAAATGAAGGTCAAGTTTTCACTATCTCTATACATTAATGCATTAGTGACATTCTAAACTATCTAATCGCTAACTTCTTTTTTTAAAAAGATTTTATATTTATCTAATAAAGATGTTTTATATTTCCCTACCGTGCTGTTACTGATTCTTCCCATCAGCCATTTCCTTATTGCTGTCCGTCTGACGTATGGAGCGGTCCCAACCGCTCTATACGTGTCTCAAACGCGCGTTCACGTGTAACCAACGAATAGTGCATGTGCATATGTTAGTCAACATTCACCAATGCGCATGCGGTAATCAGATATTCTGTATTGCTAAAATTCATACACCCCACCCCTCACCCTCAGTAACAAAAACAATAGCAATAAGCATGCGCGAAACGGGAGCGCTTGTCTTGTCTTCGTAAGTTAAGAAATTATTGGGAACACATGCGCAGATCATCCGATAGACGGATGCCGTAGAATGACGGCCGCCTAACGGCCAGAATTTCAATCGGATGCTGTAAAAACGTTACCTGAAAGGAAAAAAAACAAAAAAACACCGGGTTGCATTTACAGATTGAAAAAAGGTAAATAAAAACGTCTAAAACTGACTTTATAAATAAAATTTAAAAAAAATTATGAATGAAAGTACCATTCATTTATGTAGACCCTTATACCTGGATAATGAATTTTTAACTTTAGGCAAAAATTTAAATGAAGTCCGCAAAACAGCTTTATCTTGATGGAAAGATAAGAAGACTCCCTAGAGAGAACAGACAATTCAGAAACTCTTCTAGCAGAAGAGATAGCCAAAAATAACACTTTCCAAGAAAGTAATTTTATATCCAGAGAATGCATAGAGGCCTATTTATCAAGCTGTCAACCGCAAATACGCTGGAATTCCGCAGCGTAATTGTGGCCAGCCTGATTCCCCTTAGTTATCAAACCCTACAGACCGGCAGAAGAAGAAATCTGTGACGTAACATACGATCCGCCTGTCTCAGTCCGACACAGATCGATGCTTACGTCACTACAGATGTTCCGAATACAAATTTGACACTATCTGACTACTTTTGCTAGTTAACAAATATCTACCAGGTACGCTTGCCACTATTCCGGCCCAGCGTACCTGGTTTTCCCTGGAGGCGGCGGATGCCATAGGAATCAATGGGAGTATGAAAGCAGTGAAAGCTTATGTTCGCTGCGGCCCGATATCCCATTGATTCCTATGGGAGAACACCTTAACCTAACCCCCGAGTCTAAACACCCCTAATCTACCACCCCGCCACCGCCGCCACCTACATTGTACTTATTAACCCCTAATCTGCCACCCCGACACCTAAATAAAAGTTATTAACCCCTATCCCGCCGCTCCCGGAGCCCACCGCAACTAGCTAAAGGTATTAACCCCTAAACCCCTGGTCTCCCACATCACTACCACTTACTAAGCCTATCAACCCCTAAACCACCAGCCCCCACATCGTCATAAAGTAAGTTAGACTATTAAGCCCTAAACCTAACAACCCGCTAACTTTATATTAATATTAACTCATCCCTATCTTACAATAAATTTAAACTTAAATTTAGATTTAAATTAAACTATATTAAACTATTAATTAACCTACCCTGTTATACTAAAATTACATTAAACTATATTAAACTATTAATTAACCTACACTAACTATTATACTAAAATTACATTAAACTACAAATTAAATTAACTATCCTATTCTATAAAAGGCCAAGTGTGTTCGTCCGAAGCTGTCATGTGCAGTAGAAACTGCGAGAGGACAAACACACCTGGCCTTCGAGAAGACTGACCTGGCTGGCATGACATCTGGGACGACCGTGTGTGATGGAAGCGGGGCCAACCGGGGGTGACGTTGCGGGGCTGGGCGGGGCCGGGTGTGATGTGGGCATGGATGGGTGGGTGCAGGTGTGACATGGGCGGGGCTGGGCGTGACATAGGCGGGCTGGACGGGGCCATGTGGATGACAGAGAGAGAGAGAGAGAGATCAAAAAAAGAGGGGGCCTAGATAGAGAGCTCAAAAAAGAGGGGGGATATAGGGAGCAAAAGAGGGGGGATAGAGGGAGAGCAAAAGAGAGGGAGAGAGACAGCAAAGAGATAGGCGGGAGGGAGAGCAAAAAAAAGGGGGGAGAGAGGGAGGAGAGAGAGAGCAAAAGAGATGGGAGAGAGAGAGAGAGAGAGAGAGCAAAAGAGAGGGGGAGAGCACAAAAGAGAGGGGAGAGAGGGGGGGAAGAGAGGGGAGAGACAAAGGGAGAGCAAAAGAGAGGGTGAGAGAGAGCATAAGAGAGGGGGGAGAAATGGGAGAGAGAGCAAAAGAGGGGAGAGAAAGAGCGCAAAAGAGGGGGGAGAGAGGGAGGAGAGAGAGCAAAAGAGATGGGAGAGAGAGCAAAAGAGAGGGGGGATAGATAGAGCAAAAGAGGGGGGGATAGAGAGCAAAAGACAGGGAGAAAGACAGCAAAAGAGAGGGGGAGAGCAAAAGAAAGGGAGAGAGAGAGAGAGCAAAAGAAAGGGAGAGAGAGAGCGCAAAAGAGGGGGAGAGAGACAACAAAAGAGGGGGAGAGAAAGAGAGAGCACAAAAGAGAGGGTGGGGAAAGAGAGGGGAGAGAGAGCGCAAAATATAGGGGAGAGAGAGCGCAAAAGAGAGGGGGAGAGAGAGCAAAAGTGAGGGGGAGAGAGAGAGCATAAGAGAGGGCGGAGAGAAAGAGCAAAAGCGAGGGGGAGAGAAAGAGCAAAAGCGAGGGGGAGAGAGACAGAAAAAGAGAGGGGGAAAGAGAGCAAAAGAAAGGGGGGAGAGAGAGAGAGCAAAAGAGGGGGGTAGAGAGAGCAAAAGACAGAGAGAGAGCAAAAGAGAGGGGGAGAGAACAAAAGAAAGGGGGGAGAGACAGAGAGCAAAAGAGAGGGAGAGAGAGAGCGAGAGCAAAAGAGAGGGGGGATAGCATAAAAGAGAGGGGGATAGATAGAGCAAAAGAGGGGGGATAGAGAGCAAAAGACAGGGAGAAAGACAGCAAAAGAGAGGGGGAGAGCAAAAGAAAGGGAGAGAGAGAGAGAGCAAAAGAAAGGGAGAGAGAGCGCAAAAGAGGGGGAGAGAGACAACAAAAGAGGGGGAGAGAGAGAGAGAGAGAGCACAAAAGAGAGGGTGGGGAAAGAGAGGGGAGAGAGAGCGCAAAATATAGGGGAGAGAGAGCGCAAAAGAGAGGGGGAGAGAGAGCAAAAGTGAGGGGGAGAGAGAGAGCATAAGAGAGGGCGGAGAGAAAGAGCAAAAGCGAGGGGGAGAGAAAGAGCAAAAGCGAGGGGGAGAGAGACAGAAAAAGAGAGGGGGAAAGAGAGCAAAAGAAAGGGGAGAGAGAGAGAGAGAGAGAGCAAAAGAGGGGGGTAGAGAGAGCAAAAGAGAGGGGGAGAGCAAAAGAGAGGGGGAGAGAACAAAAGAAAGGGGGGAGAGACAGAGAGCAAAAGAGAGGGAGAGAGAGAGCGAGAGCAAAAGAGAGGGGGGATAGCATAAAAGAGAGGGGGAGAGAGAGTGCAAAAGAGAGGGGGGAGAGAGAGAAAAAGAGAGGGGAGAGAGAGAGAGCAAAATAGAGAGGGGGGATAGAGAGCTGAAGAGGGAGAGAGAGAGAGCAAAAGATAAGGGGGAGAGAGAGAGAGCAAGGGGTTGAACTGCTGTATTGCAAAAAATGTCCTGTGTACACGGGCTTTAGGACTAGTATTATATTATATATTTAAACACCTAACCCTACTCAAATAATTTAAATCTACACTAAAAAATTACAATACGGATGCGTTAGGAAGCTGGGAGTTGCAATGTGACTGTCACTGGGTTGGGTAGAGCTGTGATAGGAAAAGGTCCAACATAAAGTTTGTTAAACTTCCTGCAGGGAGTAGGAATCCTTAAGTTCTTCGTGGATAACCATACAGATTGTCCAACAGAGTAAGTAGGATGCGGACGGTGGCGGAGATCATAAGACCTTTTTTGAGAGGCTTGCGCTTGCTTTACGTTATCTTGTAGCTCCCCATAGGTCTGTTTTATGGAATTAATCAAATCGTTAACTTCTGGACACGGTGAGTCCGTTAGAGGTAGAGGATGAAATCGTGGATGAAGTCCTGAATTAACGTAAAAGGGGGAATACCCAGTGGAGGAGTTAGTGGTGTTGTTATACGCGAATTCCGCATGAGGAAGGAAGGTAGCCCATGATTCTTGCTTGGTAGAACAAAAACAACGTAAGAATTGTTCCAACCATTGGTTGGTTCTCTCACACTGCCCATTCGTTTGGGGGTGGTAGGAGGTGGTTAAACGTTGATCAATTCCAAGTGAAAGACAGAGGTGTTTCCAGAACCTGGAAGTGAATTGTGACCCCCTGTCACTGTGAACAGTTATGGGAAGTCTGTGTAACCTGAGTACTTCTCTAAGAAATAAATGGGCAGTTTTCTGTGCAGTGGGGAGTGTAGTAGTTGGGATAAAATGAGCCATTTTAGACATGAGGTTGACAACAACAAAGATGACAGTATAGCCCTCCGATTTTTGCAAATCCACTATAAAATCCATAGATACATAACTCCAGGGGAGTTTGGGCGAGGGTAAGTTTTGTAACAAGCCTATAGGAGATTGGTGAGAGGGTTTACATGTCTCGCAGGTTGGACAAGTTTTAATATATTCCTTGACTATGAGTCTCATGGATGACCACCAAAAGTACCTCTGTAGAAGGTCAAGTGTCTTATGGACCCCCATGTGACCAGCCAGTAGTGAATCATGGGCCAAGGTTACTACTTGGTTGTGTAGAGAAGGTTGTACATATAGTTTAGAATCCTTACGGATGATACCCGAACTTTTAGTTGTGTCTTGTTGTTGGTGAATCTTAATATCCGTCAAATCACTGGATAAGAAGCCAAGAAATGCTGATTTAGGGATGATAGTGGCTGGGGTTGGAGTAGCCATGGGTCTTGTATCCTTATGTGACAGAGCATCGGCCTTTCCATTTTTTATGCCAGGACGGTAGGTGATATGAAAGGAAAACCGGGAGAAGTATAAGCTCCAGCGGAGTTGATGGGCGGATAATGTGCGATTTGTTTGGAGATACTGTAGATTTTTATGGTCGGTATAGATTATGATGGGTTGTTCTGATCCCTCCAGTAAATGTCTCCATTGGTCGAAGGATGATTTAATAGCTAATAACTCCTTTTCACCAACAGGATAGTTTAACTCAGCTGGTGTTAGAAGTCTGGAAAAGTAGGATACTGGATGTAACGGATCCTTTGGAGTGGTCCTCTGAGAAAGTATGGAACCAATAGCGTACTCCGATGCGTCGACCTCTAGGACAAACTGTGATTTAGTATTAGGTAAATGTAAAATTGGAGAGGTGACGAATAAGGTTTTGAGGTGATCAAAAGCTTTTTGTGCCTGGGGTGTCCACTGAAATGGAGTTTTGTTTTTTGTTAGATTTGTAAGAGGTTTGGTGATGGCAGCAAAATTTTGTATAAAATGTCTATAAAAATTGGCAAAGCCCAGGAACCTCTGTACTTCTTTCACTGTAGAGGGCTTTGGCCATGTAGAGATAGCCGTAATCTTATTGTCTTCCATTTTTATCTGACCATCACCAATACGATAGCCCAGGAAAGAAACATCCCTAACGTAGAAAAGGCATTTTTCTAATTTAACATATAGTCTATGTGTTTGTAGCCTGGATAGAACAAGCCTAACATGTGTGATGTGATCCTGGAAGGTGGGTGAATAAATCAAAATATCATCTAAATATACCACGAGAAATGTGTCTAGAATGTCCCTGAATATGTCGTTTATGAAATTCTGGAATGTCGCTGGTGCATTACATAGACCGAATGGCATAACTGTATACTCGTAAAGACCATACCTAGTCCTAAATGCAGTCAGTCACTCGTCACCGGCCCTTATTCTAACAAGGTTTGTTGGCACCCCTAAGATCTAATTTAGTAAATATAGTGGCGCCACGTAACCTCTCTATCAATTCTGGGATGAGAGGTAGAGGGTATCTATTATTTTTGGTTCGCTTATTTAATTCCCGGTAATCAATAATCGGGCGTAAAGACCCATCCTTGTTTTTAACAAAAAACATACCTGCACCAGCTGGTGAGGTGGAGGGCCGAATGAAACCCTATTTAAGGTTCTCGGTGATGTATGTTTTTAGATGTTGTAATTCAGGCCTTGATAGGGGATATATATGGCCGTAGGGGATCGTTGCTCCTGGGAGCAATTCTATGGGGCAATCGTAGGCCCTATGGGGCGGTAATGACTCAGCTTCAATTTTGTTAAATACTTTGAAGAAATCTGAATATTGGGTAGGTATGGTTGGAGTGTCAGTGATCATTATGTGTTTAGCAGGGAAACAAGTAGTAGTACAGTAAGATGACGGGAAAGAAAGAGTAAGCGAGTCCCAGTGCAAGCTGGGTTGGTGAAGGCGAAGCCAAGAAATACCCAGAACAATAGGATAAATGGGAGAAGATATGATGTCAAATGGGATTGTCTCAGTGTGACCAGAGGTAGAAGTGACCAGTAAAGGAATAGTTTGTTGTGACACTGGACCAGATGCTAAATGTGAACCATCAATGACTTTAAGAGGCAGTGGTGTGCTTTTGAACTGAAAAGGTATTTTATTAACTTCAACCAAACAAATATCAATAAAGTTGGAGCAGGCGCTGGTATCGATGATGGCGTTACTGCTGATCTTGCGCTGATCCCACTGTAATTGTAATGGTAAGTTAATGTAAGGAGATGAGTTTGTCTTAGTATAAAAACATTTGTTTTCAATGGATCTCTTACCTAACTTCTGTTTCAATAGCAATGGACATTCCTTAACAACGTGGTCAGACCCAGCGCAATACATGCACAAGTTGAGATTTTGGCGTCTGGACTTCTCTTGAGAGGTGAGAGGTCCCCTGACAAAGCTAATGTCCATTGGTTGGTCGGGAGGTGGGTTAGGAGTAGGTGGAGTTGGTAGCAAGCGATGTGTTGGATGTCCAGTGGTACCTCTTTCTTGCCTTCTCTCCCTGAGTCTGCGGTCGATAGTAGTGGTCAGGGCGTATAGATCCTCTAGGTGATCTGGTATGCCCATTCTGGAAAGTTCGTCTTTGATCTCCTCGGACAACCCCATCCGATATTGATTTTTGAGGGAGACCTCGTTCCAGAGGGAGTCTCTGGCCCAAATCTTAAATCTGGTTATATACTCATCTACAGGAGATTTTGACTGCCTGAGGCTTCTGAGTTTATCCTCAGCCATAATTTGTCGATACGGATCATCATAGAGGTTGGAAAGAGCCTTAAGGAAGGCATCCAAGGAATTAAGTATAGGGTCCTGGGTCTCATAGAATGAGTGCGCCCAGGCCCTGTGTTCCCCACGGAGGTAGGAGAGAATAGTGAGCACTTTAGACCTATCAGTGGCATAGGTTCTAGGTCTTAGATCAAATAATAATAGACATGTGTTTCTGAATTGCCTGAATGTGGAATGGTCACCAGGGAATTTCTCTGGGTAAGAGACCTGGGGTTCAGCCTGGTGGTCATTCCCAGCATTCCTATTAGACAAGACCTCTCTTTGGCAAGCTTTGAGACTCTGGTTTTCCACCTGTAGGTCTCTGAATGCCTGGGTCAGATTGTCAAATCGCTAGTTCAGACTGTGAAGCTGAGGGGCCATGTCTGTGGGCTCCATAATTTTGGGCTGATTTATTATGTAATGGCACAATCCTTTATGTCTAGTTTATAGGTATTTACTTAAGCTATAAGTTACAATTCAAGTGAATTGTGTGTGACAAATGAAGAAGTCTGCTTGCTAGCAAGGAAGCATAAACTTCTAAATTTGTAATTATATTGCCTTTAGGTTAACCAGTAATATAAGGAGTATTAATGGTATTCTCAGAGGCTAATGTAAGATGAAATAACTTAGGAAAAATAAGCAAAGCTTAATAAGAGGCAGACAAGGAATTACTTTGAATACCACACTGACTATGAATCATATAACGACAAAGAAAGACACAGTAAATAGTTTAGTCAAACTTGCAGCAGGATGGATGTCTTTAGGAGAGAGATCGAGTCATAACAGCATACAGCATAGGAATACAACATGCAGGAATTATCAGGCAGGTCTACAGTATAAGAGGTTAACTTAATATGTAGAGCAGGATATGATTAGTAAGGCTACGGTCTATACTGCACATACGGGACCTGATTCCCCGGAGGTGTTAACTGGAGAGAGATGATAGGATCCAGTAGTCTGTGTGCTCAAAGTTAGGCTGTGAGATCTGTTTGCTCTGGAAATTCCGGGTAAGAGCCGGAGGCTATGCGGAGAGGCAGTTCAGCGTGCGGCAGTAGACTTTGCCGACTCTGACGTCAGAGGAAGCGGAACAGCTGATAGGAGTCCGTGCTGTGTACTGCTGTAGGGAGGTTCCGGTAGAGAGATTCCTCACTGAAGTTGAACAGGATCAAGGAAGAGAGGTGTGGTAACACTTCAATAAACCAGCAATGAGTGACAGGTAGTTGCGGATTTTATAGAGAGTGAGAGAGTCTGTTAAGGTGGAATGTATGTCTGAGCTTGAACAGTAAAGGTGGTATGTAGGGGTTATAGGTTCATGACAAAAACATCCCTTGAGATAGAAGGTCTGGCCTTAAAGGGAGTGGCCAAGGCTGGCCACTGGACATTCGGACAAGATCCACATACCAAAACCTGAGAGACCATACTGGTGCTATCAGAGATTGTTCCATTATGATCTTGGAGATCACCCTTGGAAGAAGAACCGGAGGCGGAAAAATATAAGCAGGTTGGTAAAACCAAGGAACTGCTAAGGCCTCATCTCCGCCTGAAGATCCCTGGACTTGGAAAGGTATCTGGGAAGCTTCTTGTTTAGACGAGAGGCCATCAGATCTATTTCTGGAAGACCCCACATCTGTACAAGATGAAAAAACACATCTGGATTGAGAGACCACTCCCCCGGATGCAAAGTCTGATGGCTGAGATAATCCGCTTCCCTATTGTCTACACCATGGATATGAATCGCAGAAATTTGACAAGAGTTGGATTCCGCCCAAGAAAGTATCCAAGATACTTCCTTCATTACTGAAGGACTGTAAGTCCCTCCTTGATGATTGACATATGCCACTGTTGTGATATTGTATGTTTGAAAAAGGAATGTAAAGTTCTCTCTTCAAAAGAGGCCACGCGTGAAGAGCTCTGAAAATAGCACAAAGCTCTAAAATATTGATTGGTAACCACCTTGCCTCTTGAGGATTCCAAACCCCTTGTGCTGTCAGAGACCCCCAGACAGCTCCCCAACCTGTGAGACTAGCATCTGTTGTGATCAACGTTCAGGTAGGACGGACGAACAAATGAGGCCCCTTGAACAATAAGGTGATGGTCTAACCACCAAGTCAGAGAGAGTTGAGTGTTGGGATTTAAGTATATCAGTTGTGATATCTAAATATAAACCCTGCACCATTGGTGCAGCATGCAAAGGTGTGGAGGCCTCATATGAAAACGAGCAAAGGGGTTTGCGTCTGATGCTGCAGTCATGAGACTTAAAACATCAATGCACATAGCCACTGAAGGGAAAGATAGAGACTGAAGGTTTAGACAAGCTAAAACTAACTTCATTCGTCTCTTGTCTTTCAGAGAAAGCGTCATGGACACTAAATCTATCTGGAAACCTAAAAAGGTGACCCTTGTCTGAGGAATCAAGAAACTCTTTTGTAAATTGATCCTTCAACCATGTTTTTGAAGAAACCACACTAGTTGTTTCGTGTGAGATTCTGCTAAATGAAAAGATTGAGCTAGTACCAAGATATCGTCCAAATAAGAAAACACTGCAATACCCTGCTCTCTGATTACAGATAGAAGGGCACAGAGAACCTTCGAAAAGATACTTGGAGCTGTCGCTAGGCCAAAAGGAAGAGCGACAAATTGGTAATGCTTGTCTAGAAAGAGAATCTCAGAAAACGATAGTGGTCTGGATGAATTGGAATGTATAGATAAGTGTCCTGTAAGTCTATTGTGGACATGAAATTACCTTGCTGAAAAAAAAGGCAGAATAGTACTTATAGTCACCATCTTGAAAGTTGGAACTCTTACAAAATGATTTAAAAATTTCAGATCCAGAATTGGTCTGAACGAATCTTCTTACTTTGGGACAAGGAATAGATTTGAATAAAAACACAAACCCTGTTCCTGCAGAGGAACTGGAACAATCACCCCTGAAAGCTCTAGGTCTGAAACACACTTCCGAAAAGCCTGAGTCTTCACAGGGTTTGTTGGAACATGAGAAAGAAAGAATATTCCCATGGGAGGTCTTTTTCTGAAACCTATTGATACCCCTGAGAAACAATATTCTGAATCCACTGATTTTGAACAGAAACTGTCCAAATGTGTTGAAATTATTTCAATCTGCCCCTCACCAGTTGAACTGGTTTGAGGGCCGCATTTTCATGCAGTCTTACGGGCTGGATTTGGTTTCTTATAAGGTTTGGATTTATTCCAATTCGGAGATGATCTCCAATTAGAGCCAGAGGCCTTAGTGGAAAGAGAGGTCTTTTGTTCTCTATTCTGACGAAAGGAACAAAAATGATTGGGAGCTTTAAATTTACCCTTAGATTTCTTATCTTGTGGCAGAAAAATTCCCTTTCCCCCGGTGATAGTGGAGATTATAGAATCCAATTGAGAACCAAATAAATTACTACCCTGAAAAGATAAAGATAGTAATCTAGATTTAGACACCATATCACCATTGCAAGATTTAAGCCATAAAGCTCTTCTAGTAAGAATAGCTAAAGACATAGATTTAATATCAATCTTAATGACATCAAATATAGCATCACAAATTAAATGATTAGCATGTTGAAGTAAAAGAACAACACTAGATAATTCAGGATCTATTAACTGTTGAGCTAAACTGTCTAACCAAAAAGTTGAAGCAGCAGCAATATCATCCATAGAAATAGCAGGTCTAAGAATATAGCCAGTATGTAAATATGCTTTTCTAAGATAAGATTCAATCTTCCTATCGAAAGGATCCTTAAAGGAAGTACTATCTTTCATAGGAATAGTAGTACGTTTGGCAAGAGTAGAAATAGCCCTATCAACCTTAGGGACTTTTCCCCAAAACTCTAAATTAGCCACAGGTAAACGATATAGCTTTTTAAACCTAGAAGAAGGGTTAAAAGAAGCACCAAGCTTAGACCATTCTTTAGTAAACATAGAATTCAAATGTTTGCTATTCTTGTTAGTAAGAGGACTAGATTCCTCTACTTCCTTTAATAAAGAACGAATATATTCAATCTTGAAAGAAAAGTTGACTTATCATTTTCAGTCTCTGAAGTAGGATCCTCTGAGCCAGAGAAATCCTCATCTGCAGCTGTCGATCAATACAAACTTTATCAGATTTATGAGAAGTTAGGAGAGACCGTTTACGTTTATTTGAAGGTGGAATAGCAGTCATAGCCTTCTTTATGGCTGCAACAATATAATTTTTCATATCTACAGGAATATCATGTACATTAGACTGTAAAGGATTACCAGTAGATGTATTTGTAATTATAGAAACATTATCAGCATGTAATAATTTTTCATAACAAGTGCCACATATTTGAGCTGAAGAAGTAAGATCAGCTCATTTACAACATACACACTTAGCTTTGGTAGAATTGTGTTCAGGCAGATTAGTTCTTCAGTAACACCAGAGGCAGGATCAGTTTGAGACATCTTGCAAAATGTAAAAAAAAGAAGAAAAAAAACATTTGAACAAAAATATCCAATTTCCTCAAAATATCAGTTTCAGGAATGGGGAAAAATGCTTATGATAACATTTTTATACAAAATTAAAATCAAGCAAGCAACTTAGCCCTCTATGAATCAAATGAGAGCAGAGAGCAAAAGAGTGAGAGACTTAATATAACAAATGTTGGTGCCAAAAATGACGCAAACAAAGATGACGCAAATGCAGAGAAAAAACCTTTTGGCGCCAAAGCTTAACAAATTAAATAATGTGACTTGCGTCATAAAGGCGCAGCTTTGCACCCAAAAAAGTTGTGTCAAGAAAGACGCAAGAAATTACGCAACTCGCGTCACAACAGAGGCGGCTTCATGCCAAAATATTTTCACGCAAAAAATGATGCAATAAAAACATAATTTATGTAAGAACTTACCTAATAAATTCATTTCTTTCATAGTGGCAAGAGTCCATGAGCTATTGACATATGGGAAATACATTCCTACCAGGAGGGGGCAAAGTTTCCCAAACCTCAAAATGCCTATAAATACACCTCCCACCTCACTCATACTTCAGTTTAACGTATAGCCAAGAAGTGAGGTGTTAAAAAAAAAAAAGGAGTAAAAAATAGGGTGGGTCTCATGGACTCTTGCCACTATGAAAGAAATGAATTCATCAGGGAAGTTCTTACATAAATTATGTTTTCTTTCATGTAAAGTGGCAAGAGTCCATGAGCTAGTGATGTATAGGATATAATACCCAAGATGTGGAAGTCCACGAGTCACTAGAAAGGGAGGGATGAAATAAAAACAGCTATTTCTGCTGAGAAATTAAATCCAAAAAAATAATTAAGTTTTCTTAAAAATTTTAGAAAAACTAAAATTAAAGACATTAGAATCCAACTGAGACAACTGCCTGAAAAACCTTTCTACTAAAGGCTGCTTCTGAAGAAACTAACACATTAAAATGGTAAAATTTAATAAAAGTATGCAAAGAAGACCAAGTTGCTGCTTTGCAAATTTGATCAACTGAAGCTTCATTCTTAAGAGACTAATAAGTGGCAACTGATCTAGTAGAATGAGCTGTAATTCTCTGTGGCGGAGACTGCCCCGCCTCCAAATAAGCTCTGTGAATCAAAAGTCTCAACCAAGAAGCCAGAGAAATAGCAGAAGTTTTCTGACCTTTCCTGGAGCCAGAAAAAAATAACAAATAGACTAGAAGTCTTTCTGAAATCTTTAGTAGCCTCAACATAATATTTCAAAGCTCTTACCACATCCAAAGAATGTAAAGACCTTTCAAGAGTATTCTTAGGATTAGGACACAAAGAAGGAACAACAATTTCCCTATTGATGTTGTTAGCATTCACAACTTTAGGTAAAAATTTTAAGTCCGCAAAACAGCTTTATCTTGATGAAAAATCAGATAAGGAGACTCTCAAGAGAGAGCAAACAACTCAGAAACTCTTCTAGCAGAAGAGATAGCAAAAAGAAATAATACTTTCCAAGTAAGCAATTGAATATCTAAAGAATGCATAGGCTCAAAATGAGGAGCCTGTAAAGTCTTCAAAACCAAAAAAGACTCCAAGGAGGAGAAATTGATTTAATAACAGGTTTGATATGAATCAAAGCTTGAACAAAACAGTGAATGTCAGGAAGTTTAGCAATCTTTCTATGAAATAAAACAGAAAAAACTGAAATGTGTCCTTTCAAAGTATTAGTAGACATACCCTTATCCAAACCATTGTGAAGAAACTGTAAGATCCTAGGAATTCTAAAAGAATGCCAAGAATAATCATGAGTTGAACACCATGATATAGGTTTTCCAAACCCGATAATAAATTTTCCTTGAAACAGACTTACGAGCCTGTATCATAGTGTTAATTACAGAATCAGAAAAACCTCTATGACTAAGCACTAAGCGTTCAATTTCCATGCCATCAAATTTAAAAATTTTGAGATCCTGATGGAAAAATGGCCCCTGAGACAGAAGATCTGACCTTAAAGGAAGTGGCCAAGGTTGACAACTGGACAACCGGACAAGGTCCGCATTCCAAAATCTGAGAAGCCAAGCTGTTGCTATCAGAAACACATAAGATCATTCCATAATGATCTTGGAGATCACCCTTGGAAGAACCAGAGGCGGAAAAATGTAAGCAGGTTGGTAAAACCAAGAAACTGCTAGAGCATCTACCATCTCTGCCTGAGGATCCTTGGACCTGTAAAGGTATCTTGGAAGCTTCTTATACAGACGCAAGGCCATTAGATCTATTTCTGGAGGACCCCACATCTGTACCAATTAAAAAAACACATCTGGATGGAGAGACCACTCTCCCGGATGTAAAGTCTTATGACTGAGATAATCTGCTTCCCAATTGTCTACTCCTGGGATATGAATCACAGAAATTTGACAAGAGTTGGATTCAGCCCAAGAAAGTATCAGAGATACTTCTTTCATTGCTGAAGGACTGCGAGTCCCTCCTTGATGATTGATATATGCCACTGTTGTGACATTGTCTGTTTGTAAACAAATGTAAAGTTCTCTCTTCAATAGAGGCCACGTCTGAAGAGCTCTGAAGATAGCACAGAGTTCTAAAATATTGATTGGTAACCTTGCCTCCTGAGGTTGCCAAACCCCTTGTGCTGTCAGACACCCCCAGACAGCTCCCCAACCCGAAAGACTTGCATGTGTTGTGATCACAGTACAGGAAGGACGAACAAAGGAAGCTCCTTGAACAATAAGGTGATGATTTAATCACCAAGTCAGAGAGTGTTGAATGTTGGGATTTAAGTATATCAACTGTGATATCTGAGTATAATCCCTGCACCATTGGTGCAACATGCAAAGCTGTAGAGGTCTCATATGAACGAGCAAAGGGGATCGCGTCCGATGCTGCAGTCATGAGACCTAAAACTTCCATGCACATAGCCACTGAAGGGAATGATAGAGACTGAAGGTTTAGAAAAGCTAACACTAACTTCAGTCGTCTCTTGTCTGTCAAAGAAAGTGTCATGGACACTGAATCTATCTGGAAACCTAAAAAGGTGACCTTTGTCTGAGTAATCAATAAAGTCTTTTGTAAATTGATCATCCAACCTTGTCTTTAAAGAAACTACACAAGTTGTTTTGTGTGATATTCTGCTAAATGAAAAGATTGAGCTAATACCAAGATATCGTCCAAATAAGGAAACACCGCAATACCCTGCTCTCTGATTACAGATAGAAGGGCACAGAGAACCTTTGAAAAGATTCTCGGAGCTGTCGCTAAGCCAAACGGAAGAACGACAAATTGGTAATGCTTGTCTAGAAAGGAGAATCTCAGAAATCGATAGTGGTCTGGATGAATCGGAATGTGAAGATAAGCATCCTTTAAGTCTATTGTAGACATGAAATGACCTTGCTGAACAAAAGGCAGACTAGTCCTTAGAGTCACCATCTTGAAAGTTGGCACTCTTACAAAATGATTTAAAGTTTTCAGATCCAGAATTGGTCTGAATGAATCTTCCTTCTTTGGGACAATGAACAGATTTGAATAAAAACCAAACCCTCTTCCTGTAGAGGAACAATCACCCCTGAAAGCTCTAGATCTGAAACACACTTCAGAAAAGCTTGAGCCTTCACAGGGTTTGTTGGAACATGAGAAAGAAAGAATCTTCCCATGGGAGGTCTTATTCTGAAATGTATTCGATACCCCTGAGAAACAATATCCTGAATCCACTGATTTTGGAAAGAATCTGCCCAAATGTCTTGAAACAATTTCAATCTGCCCCCCACCAGTTCAACTGGTTTGAGGGCCGCACCAAAGACACAAGAAATGACGTAACTCGCGTCACAACGAGCTCAACCACCGCACCAAAAATATTTGCAACAAATAAAAGCATTAATTTCCCCGCGAACATTTAAAAAAAAAAAAAGGCCAAAGTTACAACTAGCTGGAACCCCAGGTAAGAAAAAAATTACTTTCAAAATCCAATAGGGGAAGTGGTTAAGGTGTATGCACTGTATAAAGAAATGTATAAATAGTCCTGAAACCAATTCCTTGTAAGGCCACTGCACAACTTAGACTGTTTGTAAAGGAAAGAATGTGGCGGTGTTCCCCAAAACAACCCCCACACTAATATCATTCACAAGGGACCACTCCCAGACATCCGTATATACACAAAATAAAATGCTTGACTCACCACTCTTCAATCCCTTGGTGTGGTGTTCTTTCAGATCAGGATGCTGAGTCCAGTACTGGTGTGAAAAGTTGTGTCTTGTATTCCAGGATTATTACTCTCTGCCCATTATTCCATTTTTAGGGCCCTGAAAGACTTCACCTATGTCCCTTAGATGAAAAGACAGTCAGTGCAGTGTGCCTCTAGCCCACCTACCGCAATTTAAATCCAAAACCTGTGCTCACTGTTTGGCCAAGTAATAAGCAAAGCATCAGAAAAAATGTGTAACAGGAGCACCAAGTATATGGATAAAAAAATCAAACTTTATTTAGAACATAAAGGGTATCTTAACCCCTGGGTAAGAACATACAATTATAGTTAAACAGATGACAAAAAGGCTGACCGGTTTCGGCTGTTGCCTTACTCCTAGCAGGCTTAGGGGGTTAGTGCTAGTTTTTTTAAGGGTGTATTGGGTGGGTTTTATTTTTAGGTTAGGGACTTTGGGCGGCAAAAGAGCTAACTGCCCTTTTATGGGCAATGCCCATCCAAATGCCCTTTTCAGGGCAATGGGGAGCTTAGGTTTTTGTAGATAGTATTTTATTTGGGGGGTTGGTTGTGTGGGTGGTGGGTTTTACTTTTGGGGGGGTTGTTTGTATTTTTTTTTACAGGTAAAAGAGTTGATTACTTTGGGGCAATGCCCCGCAAAAGGCCTTTTAAGAGCTATTGGTGGCTTAGTTTAGGCTAGGGTTTTTTTTATTTTTTGGGGGGGGGCTTTTTTATTTTAATAGGGCTATTAGATTAGGTGTAATTAGTTTAAATATCTGTAATTTGTTTATTATTTCTGTAATTTAGTGGGGGGTTTTGTACTTCAGATAATTTAATTTAGCTAATTGTATGTATTTTATTTAATTGTATTTAATTTAGTTAATTTATTTAATTATAGTGTAGTGTTAGGTGTAATTGTAACTTAGGTTAGGTTTTATTTTACAGGTACTTTTGTATTTATTTTAGCAAGGTAGTTATTAAATAGTTAATAACTATTTAATAACTATTCTACCTAGTTAAAATAAATACAAACTTGCCTGTAAAATAATAATAAATCATAAGCTAGCTACAATGTAACTACTAGTTATATTGTAGCTAGCTTAGGGTTTATTTTACAGGTAAGTATTTAGTTTTAAATAGGAATAATTTAGTTAATGATAGGAATTTTTAGTTAGATTTCTTTTAATTATATTTAAGTTAGGGGGTGTTAGGGTTAGACTTAGATTTAGGGGTTAATAACTTTAATATCGTGGCGGCGATGTTGGGGGCGGCAGATTAGGGGTTAATAAATGTAGGTAGGTGGCAGCGATGTTAGGGACGGCAGATTAGTAGTTAATAATATTTAACTAGTGTTTGTGAGGCGGGAGTGCAGCAGTTTAGGGGTTAATATATTTATTATAGTGGCGGCGATGTCTGGTTCGGCAGATTAGGGGTTAACATTTTTCTTTTAGTGTTTGCAATGTGGGAGGGCCTCGGTTTAGGGGTTAATAGGTAGTTTATGGGTGTTAGTGTACTTTTTAGCACTTTAGTTAAGAGTTTTATGCTACGGCGTTGTAGTGTAAAATGCTTAACTACTGACTTTAAAATGCTGTACCAGTTTTGACAGGAGAGGGTCTACCGCTCACTTTTTGTCAGACTCGTAATACCGGTGCTATGCAAGTCCCATTGAAAAAAGAGGATACGCAATTTACGTAAGTGGATTTGCGGTATTGCCAAGTCTGGCCAAAAAAGTGAGCGGTACACCTGTACCTGCAAGACTCGTAATACCAGTGGGCGTTAAAAAGCAGCGTTAGGACCGGCTAATGCTGCTTTTTAAGACTAACGCAAAACTCGTAATCTAGCCGATAGTTTTTTAATAGGTAAATAAAAAAAACAGAAAAAACAACAACAAAAAAAAAAAACAGAGGCTCTATTTCTGTTTAAACAGAGTGATATCAAAAAATGTTTTTTTTTCCAGAAATTCCTTGTAGCAATGGAGTTAAATTACTAATGTATTACGTTTACAATATTTGTGTCTCTTGATGTTTATCTACATCCAGCAATAGTTTTCTCTATGTAATGTTGAGATGTAGATAAACATCTGTATGATTTTCCGGCATTTCTCTGATGTCAACTGTGACATTAAAGAAATGCTGTTGCCGGACAGCCCCAAAGAGACAGGGAACAAATAACAGTGTTTTCTTGCCCAGTGATATACCTCATATTTTTTAAAAAAAAGGATCTCTTTCTTATAATAGCAATATAATAAGAATAATAGTAATCCGCTGACCTACCTCCATGTAAGCTTTGAGAATCAAAAGTTTCAACCGCAAGGCCAAAGAAATAGCAGAAACTTTCTGACCTTTCCTAGGACCAGAAAAATGAATAAACAAACTAGAAGTTTGACTAAAGTAGCATCAATATAATATTTGAATGTCCTAACAACATCTAAAGTATGCAAAAGATCTATCTGAAGCATTCTTAGGATTATTACAGAAAGAAGGAAAAAAATCTCACTGCTAATATTTTCTGAAGAAACAACCGGAGGCAAAAAGTCAAAAGAAGCCTGTAAAACTGCCTTATCCTGATGAAAAACCAGATAAGGAAAATCACAAGAAAGAGCAGTTCATTCAACACTTTCCAGGAAAGCAGTTTAATATCCACCTTATGCATAGGGTCAAAAAGGAAGAGCCTGCAAAACCCTTAACACTAAGTTAAGATTCCATGGAGGAGAAATTGGCTTGATTGAAGGTTTAAATACAGACCGGAGCCTGAACAAAACCATGAATATCAGGAAGATTGGCAATCTTTTTGTGTAACAAAACTGAAAAAGCAGAAATATGCCCCTTCCGAGAACTGGCAGATAGGCCTTTATCCAGACCATCCTGTAAGAACAGCAAAATCCCAGGAATTTTAAAAGAATGCCATGAAAAAGCATGATCTACACACCAAGAAATAAAGACCTTCCAGACCTTGTGATATATTCTCCTAGTTACAGGCTTTCGAACCTGAATTAAAGTTTCAAGCACAGAATCAGAGAAACCCCTATGTCTATAAAGTTCAGAGACTTGAGATCCACATGGAAAAAAAAAGATCTTGAGACAGAAGGTCTGACCGCAGAGGACAGCTGGTCATTTGAACCAGAGCTGCATACTAAATCCTATGAGACCACACTGGGGAATTACTGAAGATTTCTCTAGGCTTATCTTGGAAATCACTCTGGATAGAAGTATCAGAGGAGGAAAGAAATAAGCAAGCTGAAATGACAAAGGAACTACTAGAGCATGAGGTTCCCTGGACCTTGCAAAGTACTTGGGAAGGTATCTATCTTTGGGAGACTCCAGAAATCCACAATCTGATTGAACACATCCTGGTAAAGAGACCACTCCCCTGGATGTAGAGATTGACGACTGAGAAAGGTCGCTTCTCAGTTGCTCACCCTTGGAATATGAATCGCAGAGATTTCTGCCCATGAGAGATTTTGAGTTCCCCACCTGATGTTTGACATAAGCCACTGCTGTGACATTGTCTGTCTGAAGAAAATTGATCTGCCAGCCATGCTGTTGAAGAAACAAGAGTCGGTTGGTGTGAGATACTGCTAAAGGAAAAGATGGAACTTAAACCAAGATGTCATCCAGGTATGGAAACACTGCAATACCCTGAGACCTGATCACACACAAAAGGGCTGTAGCCAGACCAAACAGAAGAGCAACAAATTGAAAATTACTGTCCAGAAATGCAAACCTCAGAAACTGGAAATGATCTCTGTGAAAAGGAACATGAAGGTAAGCATTCTTTAAATTATTGTGGACATAAACTGACCTTGCTGAACAAAAGACAAAAGACAGAAAAGTCCAGTTAGCTTAAATTCTAAAAGATGGAATCCTTAGAAACCTGTTAAATCCTTTAGATCCAAAACTGGTCTCAAAGTACCTTCTTTCTTTAGAACAATGAAAAGATGTGAATAAAATCCCATCCCCTGTTTCTGAACACATAAAACCTTCCTCTGGGAGGCCTTGTTCTGAATCCTATTCCATATCCCTGAGAAACAATATTCCGGAACCAGGGATCTGGAACAGACTGAAACCAAGTCTCCTGAAAGAGGCTTAATCTGTCCCCTGCCAGAACTTTCGGATTGGGGGTCACACCTTCGTGCAGTTTTGGTAGTAGGATAGATTTCTTTCCCTTTTTTGGCTTGTTTCAGCTAGCATTAGGTCTCCAGACTTAACCAGAGGAACCTTGTTTTCGAGCCGTGGAGTCAGCTTTCATTTCCTTATTCTGACAAATAGCACGAAAACGATTAGAAGCTTTAGATTTCCCTCTAGACTTTGTCTTGAGGAAGAAAAGCCCCTTTACCCCCAGTTACAGTAGAAATAATAGAATCTAAATCAGGACCAAATAACTTGTTTACCTGAAAGGAAAGAGACAATAATCTAGATCAGCGGTTCCCAAACTGTGGGGCGGGCCTCTACAGGGGGCGCCAGAGGTCTTAAGGGGAGGCGCGGGAGCAGGAGCCAAAGTATTAATTTTTTTTTTTTTAAACATAACATTTCTTTGGCACCTGACTGCTTCCGGAGTTAGCAGAGCTGTGAGGAGAGTGTGTGCAATATTTGTTTAGCACCTGACTGCCTCCTGAACGAGACTGCAGTGCAGTGAAGATTGTTGTGTGGCCGTAAGTACAAATGGCCAGATCAGATACATAACATACATTTTATTCTATATAAACAGGGCAATAGATTAAAATCTTAAAACACAACCCATAAGAATGTGTATTGTAATAAATAGGGTTAAAATGTTAATATCAAAATGAAGTCACCCATTTAACTGTTTCTTCAATAATTTCAATAATATAAATCTTTTTAACTTTTATGTACATATGAAGAATGTTGGCATTCACATAAATATCACTTGGATCACAAAAAAGAAAGACAATCTTCACTGTAGTGTGCATAATGAGACATAAGCTTCCTAAATTTAAAAATTACAGAAATTATTTTTTCTGACAAAAGCATTAAGTCAAAAAGAAAAGACAATGTATTCATTGTGCATCTGGGTAGACTTCTCTGGGGCCAGTGGAAGTGACTGGGGTGCCATTATGTAGTAAACATAAACAAAATAAAGGGATGTATACTGTTTCTGCAAGGAGGCTAAAATGGCTAAAATGTAGCTGTTGTATTTGAGGGTTAAACTTATAGTGGGGCCATTTTGGACCCTCTGGGTTGTTAGTGCAGCTCTGTGAATAATACTGGGTGACTATCACTGTTATATAAGTTAACTAAATTACTGAAAAATGCACTCTTTTAAAGAAGAAAAAAATTGTGACCATTATCTAAGATTCACAGCCCTGGTGAGTGTGAGTGACAATGAGGGCAGCAGCCAGCAAAGCATAATATTCATGTTGCTTAAAGTGTGTGTGTGCTTGTGTGTGATATTTGTCACAATCTTAATAAATAAACTACAAGCAATTCAATGCACATTCTTTAAAAAATGTTAATGACATCAATTGCGGGGGGGGGGGGGGGGGGGGCTTTTCATCTTGAAAGTTTCGCCAAAGGGAAGGCCCACTGTGTGGGACTTTGAAAACCTCTGGAAAAATGAAGGGAAGAAGAGGGCGACCCCTAGTGCAGATCAATCAGAGTGATAGTGGACATCAGCTTTTCACGATAACTTGCCTGAGGAAAAAGCGTGGTTAAGCGCTTAGAAACGCGTAGCATTTTTACTGATCACAGGTTTACTTTATATCTGTGTATTGTTTTTAACATTTTTATTAAATACAGTGTTTTTTATATACTGGAGTCTCCTTTCGTTTTTTATTGCCCTACCTGGAGTGCATCTACAGTTGCAACAGAACATCACCTGGGTCTATATGTGCACTAGGTCACTGTAATATACCTAGTATGCTTCATTTGCACTACAGTGTGCAACCTAACTTGTGAGTATCCTGTTATCGTGAAAAGCTGATGTCCACTATCACTCTGATTGATCTGCACTAGGGGTCGCCCTCTTCTTCCCTTCATTTTTCCAGATTGCAGAATTTCATTCTGACTTCAGGAGGAGCAGCCGTGGCACAGGTGCACAGTTTGCTGGGACACTGTGGAGTTCCCAGATTGTTTTCCTAGGCATTATCTCTGCCTTCATACATTGTGAGTATGTTTTGATCTTAAATATATCGCTTGTGACATATTGGCTACACTAGGAGGCGCCCTTTTTCTCTTCTTTGTATTTGAAAACCTCTGCTCTAGATATATATATAATCCAAAAATGTTGGAGCCAGGGGTAAAATTCTAGCATTGGGAGCCAATGACACCCTGGCCCTGTGTTTTGTTGAGCCCTCAGCCCTGTTTTAGACTAACTTGTAATGGAACCTATATAACTGTACACTTACTACCATCATTAAAAGTTACAGCGCCTTGCTTTCGCTTCTACAAAGTCGTCTACAATGCTTTCAATGTTAAGTCTTCTAGCTCTCTCATTTTCTATACTTAACAAAGCAAGCCCAGAGAGTCTTTGCTGTGACATGGTGTTTCTTAAGTCATTTTAAATGAGTTTTAATTTAGAAAATGACCTTTCTGCATTTGCTACAGTTACTGGGAGGGTGAGGAGCAGCATCAACGCTATGCACACATCTGGAAGCGTAGAAGACAGTGCACTGTTTTCAACAAGGATGAGGTGAGCAAGATCTTTAACAGTGGAACAACTGCGGATCTCTTCTTTAAGTGCTGAGCAGAATGAGAGAAGTTGTTCTGGTAAATCTGGTGATATATCCTCATTATAAAATATGTACAGTTTTGTTGCTGCTGCTATTAAATTGTCGTCAGATTCTGAAGAAAGCATGACAGGTAGTGATGTCGCGAATAGTTCGCCGGCGAATAGTTCCCGGCGAACATAGCTTGTTCGCGTTCGCCGCGGACGGCGAACATATGCGATGTTCGATCCGCCACCTATTCGTCATCATTGAGTAAACTTTGACCCTGTACCTCACAGTCAGCAGACACATTCCAGCCAATCAGCGGCAGACCCTCCCTCCCAGACCCTCCCACCTCCTGAACAGCATCCATTTTAGATTCATTCGGAAGCTGTATTCTTAGTGAAAGGAGGGACAGTGTAGCTGCTGCTGATTTAATAGGGAAATCGATAGCTAGGCTAGTGTATTCAGTGTCCACTACAGTCCTGAAGGACTCCTCTGATCTCTGCTGTAAGGACAGCACCCCAAAAAGCCCTTTTTAGGGCTAGAACATCAGTCTGCTTTTTTTTTTTTTCCTGTGTAATCTAATTGCAGTTGCCTGCCTGCCTGCCAGCGTGTGTGTGTGTCAGGCTCACAGCGTATACTGTGCCCACTTGCCCAGTGCCACCACTCATATCTGGTGTAACAGTAGTGTACATTTAAAAAAAACAACACTTTTTTGACTGTGAAATAATAGCAGACAGCTGCCAGTACCCAAGATGGCCGCCAATAAGGCAGATGGGGAGGTTTAGAGAGCTGTTTTGGGGGGGATCAGGGAGGTTGGGGGCTAAGGGGGGATTCTACACCACAGCATATGTAAATATGCTAAAAAAAATAAAAAAAATTTTAAAAACCTTTTATTTCAGTACTGGCAGACTTTCTGCCAGTACTTAAGATGGCGGGGACAATTGTGGGGTGGGGGAGGGAAGGGAGCTGTTTGGGAGGGATCAGGGGGTCTGATGTGTCAGGTGGGAGGCTGATCTCTACACTAAAGCTAAAATTAACCCTGCAAGCTCCCTACAAACTACCTAATTAACCCCTTCACTGCTAGCCATAATACACGTGTGATGCGCAGCAGCATTTAGCGGCCTTCTAATTACCAGAAAGCAACGCCAAAGTCATATATGTCTGCTATTTCTGAACAAAGGGGATCCCAGAGAAGCATTTACAACCATTTGTGCCATAATTGCACAAGCTGTTTGTAAATAATTTCTGTGAGAAACCTAAAGTTTGTGAAAAAGTGAACAATTTTTTTTTATTTGATAGCATTTGGCGGTGAAATGGTGGCATTAAATATACCAAAATGGGCCTAGATCAATACTTTGGGTTGTCTACTACACTACACTTAAGCTAAAATTAACTCTACAAGCTCCCTACATGCTCCCTAATTAACCCCTTCACTGCTGGGCATAAAACACGTGTGGTGCGCAGTGGCATTTAGCAGCCTTCTAATTACCAAAAAGCAACGCCAAAGCCATATAAGTCTGCTATTTATGAACAAAGGGGATCCCAGAGAAGCATTTACAACCATTTATGCCATAATTGCAAAAGTTGTTTGTAAATAATTTCTGTGAGAAACCTAAAGTTTGTGAAAAAGTGAACAATTTTTTTTTATTTGATAGCATTTGGCGGTGAAATGGTGGCATTAAATATACCAAAATGGGCCTAGATCAATACTTTGGGTTGTCTACTACACTACACTTAAGCTAAAATTAACTCTACAAGCTCCCTACATGCTCTCTAATTAACCCCTTCACTGCTGGGCATAAAACACATGTGGTGCGCAGTGGCATTTTGCAGCCTTCTAATTACCAAAAAGCAACGCCAAAGCCATATAAGTCTGCTATAATGGCATGTCTGGCACACAGTGTTGGGTAGTGATGTCACGAACCTAAAAATTTCGGATCACGAACGGCGGACTCGAACTTCCGCAACTGTTCACGAACCGGCGAACCGCCATTGACTTCAATAGGCAGGCGAACATTAACACCAAGAGGGACTCTTTCTGGCCACAATAGTGATGGAAAAGTTGTTTCAAGGGGACTAACACCTGGACTGTGGCATGCCGGAGGGGGATCCATGGCAAAACTCCCACGGAAAATTACATAGTTGATGCAGAGTCTGGTTTTAAGCCATAAAGGGCATAAATCACCTAACATTCCTAAATTGTTTGGAATGACGTGCTTTAAAACATCAGATGTGATGTTGTATCAATCAGGTAGTGTAAGGGTTACGCCCGCTTCACAGTGACAGACCAAACTCCCCCTGTAACGCACCGCAAACAGTCCATTTGCACAACCACGAGACAGATAGATTTGATAGATAGATACATATATTACATAGATCAATAGATGCAATATACATTTGATAGATTTGATAGATAAAGAGATAGATTTGATAGATATATAATTTTCCAGACAGAGAATTACAAGACGTGTGGTCTGCGACCCATGGTAAGGTTCCCAGAGGCAGTTGCGGCGCCAGGGGACGTGTATATGGCATGGATTTTAGGAACCGGAAGATGGAAAAAGATGCTTGGTCGGTCCTTCTGCTTCCAATTTGGGGCACTGTGCGTGCAATCTATTGTGCCACTAGATATGAGTGGTGTGTTAAGTTGTACTATTCTGATCAGTTTAATACCTGTTACTCCCCCTATCAGGGGAGGTGTATATGGCATGGATTTTAGGAACCGGGAGATGGAAAAAGATGCTTGGTTGGTCCTCCTACTTCAAATTTGACCGAAACACAAGTGGCTGTCACAAAACAGTCCGGCCACGAGATAGATAGATTTGATAGATAGATACATAGACTACATAGATCAATAGATGCAATATACATTTGATAGATACAAATTACATAGATCAATAGATGCAATATACATTTGATAGATACAAATTACATAGATCAATAGATGCAATAAACATTTGATAGATACGAATTACATAGATCAATAGATGCAATATACATTTGATAGATACGAATTACATAGATCAATAGATGCAATATACATTTGATAGATATGAATTACATAGATCAATAGATGCCATATACATTTGATAGATACAAATTACATAGATCAATAGATGCAATATACATTTGATAGATACGAATTACATAGATCAATAGATGCAATATACATTTGATAGATACGATTGATAGTTAGATAGATTTTAAAGATAAATAGATAGATTTGATAGATATATAATTTCCCAGACAGAGAATTACAAGTGCGGTCTGGGACCCATGGTAAGGTTACTTCCTTTTGCACAATCGAGTACAGGTTGGGGTCCGGGATTGCCTTTTGTACAAAGAAATTGTGGCCGGGTACATTCCACTGCGGTGTCCCCTATCAGGGGACGTGTATATGGCATGGATTTTAGGAACCGGGAGAAGGAAAAAGATGCTTGGACACCCAGTACAGGTCGTTCTCCTTCAGCCTTTTTATACGAGGGTCCCCGACCCTCAACAGGCACGACAGCATGAAAGACCCCATATGCCATGACTTCCTTTTGCACAATCGAGTACAGGTATGGCATTGATTTTAGGAACCCGGAGATAATTTTTAGGAACCGGGAGATGGAAAAAGATGCTTGGATACCCAGTACAGGTCGTTCTCCTTCAGCCTTTTTATACAAGGTTCCCCGACCCTCAACAGGCACGACAGCAAGAAAGACCCCATATGCCATGACTTCCTTTTGCACAATCGAGTACAGGTATGGCATCGATTTTAGGAACCCGGAGATAATTTTTAGGAACCGGGAGATGGAAAAAGATGCTTGGACACCCAGTACAGGTCGTTCTCCTTCAGTCTTTTTATACGAGGGTCCCCGACCCTCAACAGGCACGGCAGCATGTAAGACCCCATATGCCATGACTTCCTTTTGCACAATCGAGTAAAGGTATGGCATCGATTTTAGGAACCCGGAGATAATTTTTAGGAACCTGGAGATGGAAAAAGATGCTTGGACACCCAGTACAGGTCGTTCTCCTTCAGCCTTTTTATATGAGGGTCCCCGACCCTCAACAGGCCAGACAGTTTGAAAGACCCCATATGCCATGACTTCCTTTTGCACAATCGAGTACAGGTATGGCATCGATTTTAGGAACCCGGAGATGATTTTAGGAACCGGGAGATGGAAAAAGATGCTTGGTCGGTCCTCCTACTTCAAATTTGGGGCACTGCGAGTGCAATCTACTGTGCCATCAGATATGAGTGGTGTTTTAAGTAGTACTATTCTTAGCAGTTTAATCCCTGTTATGTGCCTTTTTTTTTGGTTTTTGTTTTGAAGCCACAGTGCAGCACCAGAGGCCAGAAAAATTAGGCATGTACACATGCCTGAAAAATTAGGTATTGTTGCAGCCGCGAAAAATTGATGTTTGTTTGACAGTTAGAAAGTGCCCTAAAACATTGCGGCTTGGACCCTAGTTGTTGGCGGATGGCGGATAAGTCAAGCAAGTCATCCGGCATTCGAAGATAAAATACAGCAGCATGTGGACCATTTTTAGCCCAAGGCAGCTCATCTCATCAGGCCTTTTTTACTCAAATGTATCGCCCAATGTCAGTCCCTTCGGGATCCATCCCTCATTCATTTTAATAAAGGTGAGGTAATCAAGACTTTTTTGACCTAGGCGACTTCTCTTCTTAGTGACAATACCTCCTGCTGCACTGAATGTCCTCTCTGACAGGACACTTGAAGCGGGGCAGGCCAGAAGTTCGATTGCAAATTGGGATAGCTCAGGTCACAGGTCAAGCCTGCACACCCAGTAGTCAAGGGGTTCATCGCTCCTCAGAGTGTCGAGATCAGCAGTTAAGGCGAGGTAGTCTGCTACCTGTCGGTTGAGTCGTTCTCTGAGGCTGGATCCCGAAGGGCTGTGGCGATGCATAGGAGTTAAAAAGGTCCGCATGTCCTCCATCAACAACACGTCTGGAAAGCGTCCTGTCTTTGCCGGCGTGGTCGTGGGAGGAGTATTACTTTCACCTCTTCCCCTGTTAGATTCCCGTTGTGCTGTGACATCACTCTTATACGCTGTGTAAAGCATACTTTTTAATTTATTTTTGAACTGCTCCATCCTTTCCGACTTGCGGGAATTCAATAACATTTCAGTCACTTTATGCTTATACCGGGGGTCTAGTAGCGTGGACACCCAGTACAGTTCGTTCTCCTTCAGCTTTTTTATATGAGTGTCCCTCAACAGGCACGACAGCATGAAAGACCCCATTTGCACAAGGTTGGATGCCGAGCTACTCATGTCCCGTTCCTCGTCCTCACTGATCTCACTGAAGGTATCTTCTTCCCCCCAGCCACATACAACACCACGGGTACCAGATAGGTGACAACGAGCACCCTGGGATGCCTGTTGTGCTTGGTCTTCCTCCTCCTCCTCCTCAAAACCACATTCCTCCTCTGACTCCTCTTCCTCACAATCCTCTTCCTGCGTTGCCGCTGGTCCAGCAAGCGATGCTGATAAGGCTGTTTCTGGTGGTGATGGTGACCACAACTCTTCCTCTTCACGCTCATCTACGGCCTGATCCAGCACTCTTCACAGGGCACGCTCCAGGAAGAAAACAAATGGTATGATGTCGCTGATGGTGCCTTCGGTGCGACTGACTAGGTTTGTCACCTCCTCAAAAGGACGCATGAGCCTACAGGCATTGCGCATGAGCGTCCAAGTAACGTGGCAAAAAAATTCCCAGCTCCCCAGAGGCTGTCCTAGCACCCCGGTCATTAAAATACTTGTTAACGGCTTTTTCTTGTTGGAGCAGGCGGTCGAACATTAGGAGTGTTGAATTCCAACGTGTCGGGCTGTCGCAAATCAAGCGCCTCACTGGCAGGTTGTTTCGCCGCTGGATATCTGACAAGTGCGCCATGGCCGTGTAGGAATGCCTGAAATGGCCACACACCTTCCTGACGTCAGGACGTCCTGTAAGCCTGGGTACTTATGCACAAAGCGTTGTACAATCAGATTACACACATGTGCCATGCACGGCACATGTGTCAACTTGCCCAATTTCAATGCTGCCACCAAATTACTTCCGATGTCAGAAACCACTTTGCCGATCTCCAGTTGGTGCGGAGTCAGCCACTGATCCACCTGTGCGTTCAGGGCAGAAAGGAGTGCTGCTGCGGCGTGACTCTCTGCTTTCAGGCAAGTCAACCCCAAGACAGCGTGCCACTGCCATATCCGGGATGTGGAATAGTACCTGGGGAGCTGGGGGGGTGCCGTTGATGTGGAGCAAGACGCAGCAGCAGAAGAGGACTCAGCCAAGGAGGTTATGGAAGAGGATGGAGTAGGAGGAGTAGAGGAGGTAGCAGCAGGCCTGCCTGCAAGTCATGGTGGTGTCACCAGCTCATCCTCTGCAGAGCCAGGCATTCCATGTTTGGCAGCCATCAGCAGGTTTACCCAATGCGCAGTGTAGGTGATATACCTGCCCTGACCATGCTTTGCAGACCAGCTATCAGTGGTCAGATGGACCCTTGCCCCAACACTGTGTGCCAGACATGCCATTACTTCCTTTCGCACAATCGAGTAATGGTTGGGGATTGCCTTTAGTGAAAAGAAATTTCGGCCGTGTACCTTCCACTGCGGTGTCCCAATAGCTACAAATTTTTTGAACGCCTCAGACTCCACCAGCTTGTATGGTAAAAGCTGGCGGGCTAAGAGTTCAGACAAGCCAGCTGTCAGATGCCGGGCAAGGGGGTGACTTGGTGACATTGGCTTCTTACGCTCAAACATGTCCTTGACAGACACCTGACTGTGGGCAGATGAGCAGGAACTGCTCCGGAAGAGAGACGGATTGGCGGATGGTTGAGAGGGGGCAAGGAGCACAGCAGTGGTTGATGTGGCTGAAGATGCTGGACCAGGAGGAGGATGGTGGCTTTGAGTTTGTGTGCTGCTTCTACTCATGTGTTCATCCTATAGGCGTTTGTGATGTGAGATCATGTGCCTTCGCAAAGCAGTTGTACCTAGGTGGGTGTTGGACTTCCCACGACTCAGTTTCTTTTGGCACAGGTTGCAAATGGCATTGCTGTTGTCAGAGGCAGACACATAAAAAAATGCCACACTGCTGAGCTCTGCAATGACGGCATTCTGGTGGTGGCAACAGCATGCGTTGATTGGCGTGCTGTCTGACTGTGCCACTAGCTCCTTGCGACGACCTCCCCCTGCTTCCAACTCGTCTCCTCCTCCTGCTCCTCTCTGTCTCCCCATCTGAACTTTCCCCCTGTTCTTCTTCTCTTCTACTGGGCGCCCATGTGACATCCACGGACGCATCGTCATCATCAACCCCTTCACTTGTATCTGACAACTCAACAACGGAAGCAACGGCGGGTACAACATCATCATCATCATCACACCGTGCGTCGTCCAAGTCTGTAATGCTGCCTGACTGAGACATATCACAGTTATCTACATCCTCTGTCAATGATGGTTGCGCATCACTCATTTCTTCACACTGAGGTGTACATAACTCCTCTGACAGATCAAGTGAGGCGGCTGTGGTGCTAGTGTCGGTGGTGGCGGCAGGCGGGCGAGTGGTAAGTTGAGAGGTGCCCGAAGCTAAGCTAGAGGAGGAGGATGGTGCGTCAAGGTTACGAGCGGAAGCTGTAGAAGATTGGGTGTCCTGTGTTATAAAGTCAACTATTTCATCAGATCTTTTCGTGTTCATGGTACGTGGCCTAACACTGGGCATTATTCTATGGCCAAAGGGAATCACAGCACCACGACGGCCCCTGCGGGTTGGCCTGCCTCTGCCTGTCATTTTTTTTCCAATTAGTGCTACTATGCGTGCAAGCTACTGTGAGTGGGCACAGTATACGCTGTGAGCCTGACACAAAAAACCAGACTGATGTTTCACAGTCAAAATATTTTTTTTATTTTAAATTGTACACTTACACTACTATTAAACAAGATATGAGTGGTGGCACTGGGCAAGTGGGCACAGTATACGCTGTGAGCCTGACACAAAAAAGCAGACTGATGTTTCAAAGTCAAAATAGTTTTTTTATTTTTAAAATGTACACTTACACTACTATTAAACAAGATAATATGAGTGGTGGTGGCACTGGACAAGTGGGCACAGTATACGCTGTGAGCCTGACACAAAAAAGCAGACTGATGTTTCACAGTCAAAATAGTTTTTTTATTTTTAAATGTACACTTACACTACTATTAAACAAGATATGAGTGGTGGCACTGGGCAAGTGGGCACAGTATATGCTGTGAGCCTGACACACACGCTGGCAGTGGCAGGCTGGCCTGGAAACTGCAATTAGATTACACTAGCAGACTGATGTAAAAAAAAAAAATTTAAAAAAATTTACACTACTGTTACACCAGATATGACTGGTGGTGGCACTGAGAAAGAAGGCACAGTATATGCTGTGAGCCTGACACACAGGCTGGCAGTGGCAGGCTGGCCTGGAAACTGAAATTAGATTACACTAGCAGACTGATGTAAAAGTTTTTTTTTAAAAAATGTACACTAATGTTATACCAGATATGAGTGGTGGCACTGAGCAAGTAGGCACAGTATATGCTGTGAGCCTGACACACAGGCTGGCAGTGGCAGGCAGGCAACTGCTATTAGATTACACTAGCAGACTGATGTAAAAGTTTTTTAAAAAAATTTACACTACTGTTACACCAAATATGACTGATGGTGGCACTGAGCAAGTAGGCACAGTATATGCTGTGAGCCTGACACACAGGCTGGCAGTGGAAGGCTGGCCTGGCAACTGAAATTAGATTACACTAGCAGACTGATGTAAAAGTTTTTTTAAAAAAATGTACACTACTGTTACACCAGATATGACTGGTGGTGGCACTGAGCAAGTAGGCACAGTATATGCTGTGAGCCTGACACACAGGCTGGCAGTGGCAGGCTGGCCTGGCAAATGAAATTAGATTACACTAGCAGACTGATGTAAAAGTAGTTTTTTTTTAAATTTACACTAATGTTACACCAGATATGAGTGGTGGCACTGAGGACGTAGGCACAGTATATGCTGTGAGTCTGACACACAGGCTGGCAGTGGCAGGCTGGCCTGGCAACTGAAATTAGATTACACTAGCAGACTGATGTAAATTTTTTTTTTTTAAATTTACACTAATGTTACACCAGATATGACTGGTGGTGGCACTGAGCAAGTAGGCACAGTATATGCTGTAAGCCTGACACACAGGCTGGCAGTGGCAGGCTGGCCTGCTGGCAACTGAAATTAGATTACACTAGCAGACTGATGTAAAAGTTTTTTTAAAAAAATGTACACTACTGTTACACCAGATATGACTGGTGGTGGCACTGAGCAAGTAGGCACAGTATATGCTGTGAGCCTGACACACAGGCTGGCAGTGGCAGGCTGGCCTGGCAAATGAAATTAGATTACACTAGCAGACTGATGTAAAAGTAGTTTTTTTTAAAATTTACACTAATGTTACACCAGATATGAGTGGTGGCACTGAGGACGTAGGCACAGTATATGCTGTGAGTCTGACACACAGGCTGGCAGTGGCAGGCTGGCCTGGCAACTGAAATTAGATTACACTAGCAGACTGATGTAAATTTTTTTTTTTTTAAATTTACACTAATGTTACACCAGATATGACTGGTGGTGGCACTGAGCAAGTAGGCACAGTATATGCTGTAAGCCTGACACACAGGCTGGCAGTGGCAGGCTGGCCTGCTGGCAACTGAAATTAGATTACACTAGCAGACTGATGTAAAAGTTTTTTTAAAAAAATTTGCACTAATGTTAGACAAGATATGAGTGGTGGCACTGAGCAAGTAGGCACAGTATATGCTGTGAGCCTGACACACAGGCTGGCAGTGGCAGGCAGGCAGGCAACTGCTATTAGATTACACTAGCAGACTGATGTAAAAGGTTTTTTTAAAAAAAATGTACACTACTGTTACACCAGATATGACTGGTGGTGGCACTGAGCAAGTAGGCACAGTATATGCTGTGAGCCTGACACACAGGCTGGCAGTGGCAGGCTGGCCAGGCAACTGAAATTAAATTACACTAGCAGACTGATGTAAAAGTTTTTTTTAAAAAATCTACACTAATGTTAGACAAGATATGAGTGGTGGCACTGAGCAAGTAGGCACAGTATATGCTGTGAGCCTGACACACAGGCTGGCAGTGGCAGACAGGCAACTGCTATTAGATTACACTAGCAGACTGATGTAAAAGTTTTTTTAAAAAAATGTACACTACTGTTACAACAGATATGACTGGTGGTGGCACTGAGCAAGTAGGCACAGTATATGCTGTGAGCCTGACACACAGGCTGGCAGTGGCAGGCTGGCCTGGCAATTGAAATTAGATTACACTAGCAGACTGATGTAAAAGTTTTTTTTTTTTAAATTTACACTAATGTTAGACAAGATATGAGTGATGGCACTGAGCAAGTAGGCACAGTATATGCTGTGAGCCTGACACACAGGCTGGCAGTGGCAGGCAGGCAACTGCTATTAGATTACACTAGCAGACTGATGTAAAAGTTTTTTTTAAAAAAATGTACACTGATGTTACACCAGATATGACTGGTGGTGGCACTGAGCAAGTAGGCACAGTATATGCTGTGAGCCTTACACACAGGCTGGCAGTGGCAGGCTGGCCTGGCAACTGAAATTAGATTACACTAGCAGACTGATGTAAAAAAAAATTTTTTTAAATTTACACTAATGTTACACTAGATATGAGTGGTGGCACTGAGCAAGTAGGCACAGTATATGCTGTGAGCCTGACACACAGGCTGGCAGTGTCAGGCTGGCCTGGCAAATGAAATTAGATTACACTAGCAGACTGATGTAAAAGTTTTTTTTAAAAACAATTTACACTAATGTTACACCAGATATGAGTGGTGGCACTGAGGAAGTAGGCACAGTATATGCTGTGAGCCTAACACACAGGCTGGCAGTGGCAGGCTGGCCTGACAACTGAAATTAGATTACACTAGCAGACTGATGTAAAAGTTTTTTTTTTTTTTAATTTACACTAATGTTACACCAGATATGAGTGGTGGCACTGAGCAAGTAGGCACAGTATATGCTGTGAGCCTGACACACAGGCTGGCCTGCTGGCAACTGAAATTCGATTACACTAGCAGACTGATGTAAAAGTTTTTTTTTTTTTTAAATTTACACTAATGTTACACCAGATATGAGTGGTGGCACTGAGCAATTAGGCACAGTATATGCTGTGAGCCTGACACACGCTGACAGGCAGGCAAATGCAATTAGATTACAAAGAAAAAAAAAAAAAAAAAAACGACTGATGTTCTAGCCCTAAAAAGGGCTTTTTGGGGTGCTGTCCTTACAGCAGAGATCAGATGAGTCCTTCAGGACTGTAGTGGACACTGAATACACTAGCCTAGCTATCAATTTCCCTGTAAAATCAGCAGCAGCAGCAGCACTATCCCTCCTCTCACTAAGAATGCAGGATCAGAATGAATCTAAAATGGCTGCTGCTGGGAGGGTCTGGGAGGGAGTGTCTGCTGCTGATTGGCTGAAATGTGTCTGCAGACTGTGAGATACAGGGTCAAAGTTTACTCAATGATGACGAATAGGGGGCGGATCGAACATCGCATATGTTCGCCCGCCGCGGCGAACGCGAACAAGCTATGTTCGCCGGGAACTGTTCTCCGGCGAACTGTTCGCGTCATCACTAGTGTTGGGGCAAGGGTCCATCTGACCACTGATACCTGGTCTGCAAAGCATGGTCAGGGCAGGTATATCACCTACACTGCGCACTGTGAAGCGGGCGTAACCCTTACACTACCTGATCGATACAACATCATACCAGCACGTTATTCCAAACAATTTAGGAATGTTAGGTGATTTATGCCCTTTATGCATTAAAACCAGACTCTGCATCAACTATGTAATTTTCCATGGGAGTTTTGCCATGGATCCCCCTCCGGCATGCCACAGTCCAGGTGTTAGTCCCCTTGAAACAACTTTTCCATCACTATTGTGGCCAGAAAGAGTCCCTGTGGGTTTTAAAATTCGCCTGCCTATTGAAGTCTATGGCAGTTCGCCCGGTTCGCCTGTTTGCGAACATTTGCGGAAGTTCGCGTTCGCCAACCCAAATTTTTATGTTCGCGACATCACTAATGACAGGCTAAACTATTAAAAATCTATCAAGTACTGCATTCATCCCCATAAATATTTTTGACAGCTGGTTTATGATAGTGTCCAAACACCTATAATATACATTAATTTTAAAGCTTTTCTTTGGATCAGTTAGTTTCTCATCCATGCAAAGCTCATCAAAGTGGTGTTTTACTTTTTTGATTCTCTTATTTCTGAGCTTTGTTTCAATGCCCCACTTTTCTGCAAGTGTCACTGCATTTTCTTTTGCTTCCTCAAAATTATCCCTGTAGTGGGAAAGGGCTGTAAAGGAATTCTGGATGAGCTGCACAGCACTGGACAATTCCATATCTTTGGATTGCAATACTTTTGAATCAAGATTTTTGTTTGAAGGACAATGAGTAATACAAAATCAAAAGATTCTATTTTCTTTTTTATATTTGTGGCTTCATCTCTTTCCTTTTTTTTGGATGAGGTACGGATAATTTTTTAAAGAACCTGCAAAGCTCATCAAAGTGGCGTTTTACTTTTTTGATTCTCTTATTTCTGAGCTTTGTTTCAATGCCCCACTTTTCTGCAAGTGTCACTGCATTTTCTTTTGCTTCCTCAAAATTATCCCTGTAGTGGGAAAGGGCTGTAAAGGAATTCTGGATGAGCTGCACAGCACTGGACAATTCCATATCTTTGGATTGCAATACTTTTGAATCAAGATTTTTGTTTGCAGGACAATGAGTAATACAAAATCAAAAGATTCTATTTTCTTTTTTATATTTGTGGCTTCATCTCTTTCCTTTTTTTTGGATGAGGTAAGGATATTTTTTTAAAGAACCTGCATGACATCTAAAAAACGATATCGTAGTGCAAACAGGGAATTATGTCTAGAAGACTGCCGTGTAGGGCAAAGCTTTTTTAGTGTTACAGAGGATTCTGAATTAAACTATGAGAGACAGGCCCATCTGCTTATACTTTCCCCAAAAAAGGTGTATACATTTTGCACCACATCAAAGAATGCAGAAACTTCCTCTATATCAGCAACAGCATCCTGAATAACGAGGTTTAGATTATGTGCAGCACAATGAACTGTTATTAGGAAGTGGTCAGTTAATTCAAGTGAAGCAATCTGTTTACGCATGGTTTAATTATAGGTAATCCAGATAACCTCAGGGCCCGATATGTTTTTAAAGTTTATGCACTAATTATCAGTTTTAGGGGTCAGTATCAATACCATGTTTTGAACATTGTTACGTTTTAAGTATCAATTTGTTTTATATTTATTTTAATGAATGATTGTATGCAATACTTCTTGGTTTGGTTAGTATCATAGCTTATCGGGTCTTTCCATATTTATTCCTGATTTTTTTACCACTGTTGGACCAGGTAATAAACGTTTTGGCCCAATCGGATCACATACTGATCTATATATGGTGACACCCGATAGCACCTGTATCCATTCCTCTTGAGAAAGTCCTAATGTTATAGGATGAAACGCGTTGAGGTCACCAACGCACGGACGTCCCTCGACAATCCAAGCTTGACGGAGAGCCCACAAGTTTCTTTGCGCTGAGCTCGTTTGTGGCTACTAAAAACATCTCTAGGTCCTGCTGGAAACTCGTTGGACTCACTGACTCGTAGCCACTGGTTTTTATATATCACTGCAAGATTTTAATATACATCCTGTAAGTGCAATTTTATATGGCGCATAATCTGTTATATTAAAAACTTTTACTCTTAGAAGGGATGCGCTGTGTTTCTCTCTTTTCAGCAGCACAATGAACATACAGGGCATTCTTTTCTTTTTGTGCAATCTGAGCCTGTACCCCAGAATAAATACCACTCGTTGCTGCACCATCATAACCCTGACCACGACACTTGGATATTTCAAGTCCCTTGATTTCTATGATTTGATCGATTTTTTATATATCCTGGGTTGTGTCCATAATAATGGAATAAAATTATTCTTTTATTTCAGACACAATTTCATTATGGACTTTTTTTGACAGAATTTCTATTAATTCATTTTGTATTTTTGGACTTAAGTATCTCACTGCGCCTTGGGATTCAGGTAAATTGAGAAGCTGCTTTAGAACTGGGTCATACTCAGCAAGCAGCTCTATGAAGGAGAGAAAGTTTCCATTGTTAACCTCTCACAAACTCTCTCGGTGTCCACGAAAGGCTAGATTACCCATTGCCATTGTTAAGGTTACAATAATGATTCTATGTAAAACTTGTCTCCAAAACTTTCTATCTTGTCTAATCTGATTTTCATTTTCTTCATCAATAGTTTTATGAAGCCGCCACTGATCATAAACTAAGCATGCATCTATATGAGCTTGTGAAGATTCATGTATACCAATTCTAGCAGACAGCCTCTGCCACTTCTTGATCCTCTTTACCCATGCAGGCTCAAATCCCACCTTTTTACGATCTGCAACCAGCAGGGTTCGCAGTATGCTGCATTAAGCTTCGGAGAATAACACAGCCACATTAATGGCAGCTTAAGCCCTGTTTTGGTTACTCACTCATATTAACTTTCAGAAAAGCACCTTCTTTGAGAATTATTATCATGAGGGAAAGGTCCTGAAGGTCTGCATGGGCCATAAGTTAAAATAATTTTTTTTACATTAGGATCAGTTATCGTGACTGTGTATTGCCCCCTATCGGTCACATATTTCTCACCCACCATTATACTTTCAAGGGCACCACTTGAAGATGGTCTGCTGCTCACTATATCTAAATCATTATTTGTATTGGTTGTGGTGTCTACAGGTTGTTCTAGCATTGCACTGCTGCCTTCAAGTGGATCTATGGTGGTGTCTAGAGGCTGGTGCGGAAAAGAAATGTGTTATTTTAGGGAGTTTTTTAATTTTCATTTGTTCTTCCTTAGCCTTCCTACGTTTCTGAGCACCACTCATGGATTGATGTGATGACATATTGGAAAAGTTTTAACTCCTGTAAATAAAGTATATGACAGATACTAGTATGCAAGCGCAATACAGTAGATTTGCATAACCAACAAATGCAAGAAGAGGCAATGCAATAGCACTTAGTCTGAACGCCCCAAGTTCGCTGCCTCTGAGTTACACTTGACTCAAATCTATCCTTCATCCCCCACATCCAATCACTTTCCTCATCCTGCTGCAACCACCTACACAATATTTACAAGATTCACCATTTTCTGAGTGCTAACACCACAAAGCAAACAGCCAATCAACAAACGCACATTTAAAGTAAGAAAAAAATAGCAACTTGTCCACCGCATATAACATTAACAAGTCACTTTTCAGGCAATGACGTCACCGCATGTGTGATGACGCTTACAACTTAAAATGATCTAACTACTGGATCTGCTTCAAATAGCAGAACTGCAACAACACCACAAGCGACTTGTAAAAATGTAAACAAGGGAAAGTAACCACTGGAAGTACTTAGAATGTATATATGGAATGGCCTTAATATAATGTCACAAAGGAGGTCTACTAGCATCACTGTCTGATGTATAATAGTATTTATGAAAAAAGGTGATCATCCTTACCTCAGGGTGTGAAGCATTAACCTATTCACTTACATGGGGGCTAAAATTATTACATTATCCTATACTTTGAGTTTGAGAACATGGCAGTTTACTTTAAAAGTAGACTACTGTTTTAATGTAATAGTAACAGTTTAAACATACATTATATGAAAGAAAAAAACAACTTATGTTCACGTAAGACCTATTTGAAATACATTGCACTAGTGGTTAAAGGAATATTGAAGTGGTAAAATGGCATGCTCTAATTTGTTAGAGCAAATCATTTTGCACTACTTGCTGTGGAAATTAATGTATGTGTTTAACCCCTGTAAAATGGTTTAAACATATAGCTAAAGCCCTGCTCAGGAGCTGCAAAGAACTGTTTATAGAGAGCAGGAAACAGCCTATGAGCCATTCAGCAGTGACAGCTGCACCACCCCGCCAATTACTGGCTGAGTTCAATTTGGGAGCGGTTGTCTGAGATAATTGGTGCCAATATCACAGTAATCTCATAATCACAGTGCTTATTGTCTGAGCTAATTGGTGCCAGTGTCCCATTAATATCACAGTGCTTATTGTCTGTCTGAGATAATTTGAGCCAGTGTCACAGTAATATCACAGTGCTTATTGTCTGAGCTAATTGGTGCCAGTGTCACAGTAATATCACTTTGCTTATTGTCTGAGCGAATTGGTGCCAGTGTCACAGAGACTGTGACACTGGCACCAATTCGCTCAGACAATAAGCAAAGTGATATTACTGTGACAATGGCACAAATTATCTCAGACAGACAATAAGCACTGTGATATTAATGGGACACTGGCACCAATTAGCTCAGACAATAAGCACTGTGAAATTACTGTGACACTGGCACCAATTATCTCAGACAATAAGCACTGTGATATTACTGTGACACTGGCATCAATTATCTCAGACAATAATCACTGTGATATTACTGTGACTGTATTGTGCTATCATCTACGATATAACACAGAATGCCAAAACACCATGAATACATTTATTTCAAATCACATGACTAGATCTAGATGTTTATTTACAAAACTATACAATAAACAGTTTTTTTAAACTTTGATCATTGCAGATATTTATAATTAATAACAAAGCAAACTTATCCTGGACACTTGACCTCCCTAAGTAAAAAACATTTTAATTCATAATCTGCCTGCCTGTAAAAACTAGTCAGATAAGCAATGAGCACAGACAGTGCCTATTCGCTAACATTACAGTACACTGATACCAAGGTTATTCATTCAGTAGCATTTAAGCAAATCACTTACCTATTATCATTTAGACCACTAATAAGGTCACTTATTTTTTAGTTAGTTTCCTAAGCCATGACACAGAAGTAGATATATTAATTCATACCCAAGTAATTTGCTATTTTAGGTACACCTCTTATTTAGTCTCTCAATCATATTATGTACACTCATATAACCAAGTTGCTTAAACTACATTATCTACACCCACTACCCACCCAGGAAAATCACCATGCAGAATGTATATCAGCTATACTATAATATTACCTGCACTGCCAGTGTTGGCTTTGTCATTAATTAAAGCAGGTAGCTGCCTAGGGTTTCATTTAATCAGACAGTTCTCTCTTTCTGGCCAAGTAATGTAAAAGTGTAATCTACTCTTCTTACACATGATGTACTGCATAATTAGCAGGCCTTTTATAATCTATTATATGCTATTTATACATTAGGGGGTTCAGTATTTCTCTTCCTAGCACTGATAGATTCTGTATCATTTGCACACTATTGTGTTAAAGTCACAAGTAATTGGTGACTAGGGTCACCAGTGTTATAATAAATCTGATCTTATGTATATGTTTACACCATCCATCTACTATATGTATGCAAACTACCTTACTCATCCTAAGTTCAGTATAATAAATACAACATGCTCTCACCGTGCCCCCCCCCCCCGGACCCCCCCTTAGTCTGACTCTAAGCTCACAGTGACTGTGCCCCCCCCAGTCTGATTCTGAGTCCACCATGCCCCCTGCGGTCCTCCCTCAGTATGACAGTGACTGACCTCACCGTGAGTGACCATGCCCCGCCCCCTCAGTCTGACTCTGAGAAGCTCGCCACGGCCCCCCCTCAGTCTGACTCAGTCTGAGCAGCTTGCCTCAGATTCCACTCCGTTTTCCACTCAGTCACTGGCTGTGACACTGCTGCCGGCCTGCCGCGCTAGCCAGAGACTCTCACAGGACCCAGACAGATGTTCCAACTTCTAAGTGACAGACCACAGTCCACTCCACTCCAGACTAGGTCGACTCCTGCTACTGACTAGGCTGCACCGCACATGCAGTCACAAGACTATTGTTGAGATACACATGCATGCAGCCAGTCAGTCAGGAGGGAGGAGGAGGGAGAAAAGATCATTGCGCGCCAAAATGGAAAGTTCCGGCCGGGGCAGGCAGCAGACATCAAATAAAGTGACAATTGTGCTGCTGTGCCTGGCTGCCCTAGTGCCCCCTGGACTGGTCATTACAAATATTTTATGAATATGTGATATTAGTGAATTGAACAGGTTCATAATAAGCTTTGGGGGGAAAAACATAATTTTTTTTTTTAATAATAAAAAAAAAAATACAACCACCTGCGTTGGGGCCCCCTGTTTGGGAGATCTGCTGGGCCCGGTCGCAATGGCGACCTTTGCATCACCATTAGTCACGTCCCTGAGATCATGTCAAACTAATCTAATCAGATTCTACGAGGAAGTAAGTAAAAATATTGATAAAGGGGAATCAGTAGATGTGATATACTTGGATTTTGCAAAAGCCTTTGATACAGTGCCACATGAGAGATTAATGTACAAAATTAACGGACTGGGAATAGCTGAAAATGTTAGCTCATGGATAAAAGACGGGTGCAACGAGTAGTAAACGGATCATACACAGAATTTATGTAAGAACTTACCTGATAAATTAATTTCTTTCATAGTGGCAAGAGTCCATGAGCTAGTGACGTAGGGGATATACATTCCTACTAGGAGGAGTTTCCCAAACCTCAAAATACCTATAAATACACCTCCCACCTCACTCACACCTTAGTTTAACGAATAGCCAAGAAGTGAGGTGTATAAAAAGGAGTAAAAAGCATACAAAAAGAGGAACTGGAAAAAATAATGTGCTTTATACAAAAAACAAACAAACATAACCACAAAAAATAGGGTGGGTCTCATTAATTTTCATTATGAAATTAATTTATCAGGTAAGGTCTTACATAAATTATGTTTTCTTTCATGTAAGTGGCAAGAGTCCATGAGCTAGTGACGTATGGGATATAATACCCAAGAGCAGAAATTTGTCCTTTCAAAAACAGAAAGAGCCTTGCATCTACTGGAAACGTATTAAATATCACCTGTGACACATATACCATGTGTATCCGGTACTAGATACGAGTAAAGTTACACTACAACACATGTGCGAAACATCACTTTTCACTCACTATACACTTTTAGCACTTTATATCACTTAGTTACCATCTTAACGTAATGCTCTTAATCACATGTATTGATTTGTAACATCATCCTTGATTGCAACTTTTTAAAAATTTTTACTTTTATGTAACTCTATGCAACTTTTTTTCCCCACACGGAGAGATTTGTAACCTAAACCGTAATTAGCACACCTCACGCTTTCTTGAATTGCACATCTTTATAAACATTGCAGAACACTTCCTGCCCCTTCAAATAGGGTTTACGCTCTACGCCGCACTTAAGCCACCTTCGTCTTAAGGAGACGCTCCTTTCCAAACACTTGTATAATTTCTACTAGGAACGATTGTGTTAGGCTATTGTTTAAATCTAAGTGAGCCTGTGCGGTTCTATCACGTAGCGCAGAACACTATACTTTTTTCTTCACATCTGGATGGAGAGACCACTCCCCTGGATGTAAAGTCTAATGGCTGAGGTAATCCGCTTCCCAATTGTCTACACCCGGGATTTGTATTGCAGAAATTAGACAGGAGTTGAATTCTGCCCAAGAAAGTATTCGAGATACTTCTTTCATTGCTAAAGGACTGCGAGTCCCACCCTGATGATTGACATATGCCACAGTTGTGATATTGTCTGTCTGAAAACGAATGAATGATGCTCTCTTTAATAGAGGCCAAGCCTGAAAAGCCCTGAAAATAGCACGGAGTTCTAAAATATTGATTGGTAACCTCGCCTCTTGAGGATTCCAAACCCCTTGTGCTGTCAGAGACCCCAAGACAGCTCCCCAACCTGTGAGATTTGCGTCCGTTGAGATCATAGTCCAGGAAGGACGAACAAAAGAGGCCCCTTGAACAATCCGATGATGGTCCAACCACCATGACAGAGAGAGTTCAATGTTGGGATTTAAGTATATCAGTTGTGATATCCGAGTATAATCCCTGCACCATTGATTCAGCATGCAAAACTGGAGAAGTTTCATATGAAAACGAGCAAAGGGGATCGCATCCGATGCTGCAGTCATGAGACCTAAAACTTCCATGCACATAGCCACTGAAGGGAATGATAAAGACTGAAGGTTTCGACAGGCAGAAACCAATTTAATTTGTCTCTTGTCTGTTAAAGACAGAGTCATGGACACTGATTCTATCTGGAAACCTAAAAAGGTGACCCCTGTCTGAGGAATCAAGAAACTCTATGGTAAATTGATCCTCCAACCAAGATTTTGAAGAAACAAGTTGATTCGTGTGAGATTCTGCTAAATGAAAAGATTGAGCCAGTACCAAGATATCGTCCAAATAAGGAAACACTGCAATACCCTGCTCTCTGATTACAGATAGAAGGGCACCTAGAACTTTGGAAAAGATTCTTGGAGCTTTCGCTAGGCCAAATGGAAGAGCGACAAATTGGTAATGATCGTCTAGAAAAGAGAATCTCAGAAACCGATAGTGGTCTGGATGAATCGGAATGTGAAGATATGCATCATTTAAGTCTATTGTGGACATATAATGACCTTGTTGAACAAAAGGCAGAATAGTCCTTAGGGTCACCATCTTGAAAGTTGGGACCTTACAAAACGATTAAAAAATATCAGATCCAGAACTGGTCTGAATAAATTTTCCTTCTTCGGGACAATGAATAGATTTGAATAAAAACCCAAACCCTGTTCCAGAAGTGAAACTGGTACAATTACCCCTGAAAGCTCCAGATCTGAAACACACTTCAGAAAGGCCTGAGCTTTCACAGGATTTGTTGGAATGTGAGAGAGAAAAAAAATCTCACAGGAGGTCTTATTCTGAAACCTGTTCGATACCCCTGAGAAACAACATTCTGAATCCAATGATTCTGAACGGAACCTGCCCAAATGTCTTGAAAAAATTTCAATCTGCCCCCAACCAGTAGAACTGGATTGAGGGCCGCACATTCATGCAGACTTGGGGACTGGCTTTGGTTTCTTATAAGGCTTGGATTTATTCTAGATGGTATAGATGGTATATTTATTATAGATGGTTTCCAATTTTAGCCAGAGTCCTTAGGGGAAGGAGTGGTTTTCTGTTCTCTATTCTGGCAAAAGGAACGAAACCGATTAGAAGCTTCAGATTTACCCTTAGACTTTTTATCTTGGGGCAAAAAACCTCCCTTGCCCCCAGTAATATTGGAAATAATAGAATCCAACTGGGAACCAATAAATTATTACCCTGGAATGATAGAGATAGCAACCTCGATTTAGATACCATATCAGCATTCGATGATTTGAGCCATAAAGCTCTTCTAGCTAAAATAGCCAAAGACATAGATTTAACATCAATCTTGATGATATCAAAAATAGCATCACAGATAAAATGATTAGCATGTTGAAGAAAACAAACAACGCTATGCAAATTAGAGTATTTTTCCTGTTGTGCTAAGCTATCCAACCAAAAAGTAGATGCAGCCACAACATCACCCATAGAAATGGCAGGTCTGAGAATATAGCCAGAATGTAAATAAGCTTTACTTAGATAAGATTCAATTTTCCTACCTAAAGGATCTTTAAAAGAAGTACTATCTTCCATAGAAATAGTAGTACGTTTAGCAAGAGTAGAAATAGCCCCATCAACCTTAGGGACTTTTTCCCCAAAACTCTAATTTAGCCACTGGCAAATGATACAACTTTTTAAACCTTGAAGAAGGAAAAAAAGAAGTACAAGGCTTAGACCATTCCTTAGCAATCACATCAGAAATAGCAACAGGAACAGGAAAAACCTCAGGAGTAGACACAGGAGGTTTATATACAGAAGTTAAACATTTACTGGATTTATTATCAAGAGGATCAGACTCCTCAATATCCAAAGTTATCAACACTTCTTTTAACAAAGAACGAATATACTCAATCTTAAAAAGATAAGATGATTTATCAGTGTCAATGTCTGAAGTAGGATCTTCTGAGTCAGAGAGATCCTCATCAGAGGAGGATATATTAGTATGTTGTCGGTCATTACAAATTTCATCAAAAGCATGAGAAGTTTTAAAAGACCTTTTACGTTTATTTGAAGGCAGAATAGCAGGCATAGCCTTCTGTATCGCATCAGCAATATAATTTTTCATATCAACTGGGATACCATGTACTTTAGATGTTGAAGGAACAACAGATACTGTACTAGCACTAATAGAAACATTTTCTGCATGCAAAGCTTATCATGACAACTGTTACATAATACAGATGGAGATATAATCTTCACTAGCTTACAACAGATACACTTAGCTTTGGTAGAACTGTGTTCAGGCAGCATGGTTCCTACAGCAGCTTCTGCGAAAGGATCAGATTGAGACATCTTGTGAAATGTAAAAGAAAAAATTACATTTAAACAAAAATATCTTATTTCCACACATAGCAGTTTCAGGAATGGGGAAAAAATGCAAATGCTAAAATTGACAAAAAAGCATATAGCATAGCCCTCTGAGCATAAAGAAGGCAATGAGCATATAGGAAGTGGGGTAAAATAAAACTATTTTTTTTGGCGCAAAGTATGACGCACAGCGCAAAAGGAAGTATATAAATATTTGCCGCCAACAAACATCTGGAAATGACGCAATTCACGTCATAACAAACACAACTTTGCACCAAACAACCTGGCATCAACTAAGACGCAGGAAATGACAAACTTGCATCATCATAGACGTACATTCACGCCAAAAATTCTCGCGCCATGAATGACGCAATAAGTAACAGCATTTTGCGCTCTCAAGAGCCGAATTTGTCCGCAAAATGTTTAAAAGAAAAATAAGTCAAATTGAAAAAAAGACTATACCCCAAGACAAAAGCTTCTTAAAAACAGGATTCCCATATTGAAACTGCCAGACTGCAAAGGGAAATACACATAGACCTGACTCATGGCAAATAAGTAAAAACATATATTTAGAACTTTATATAAATACATAAAGCGCCAATAATAGCTGAGAGTGTCTTAAAATAATGATACATACTTACCAAAAGACACCCATCCACATATAGCAGATAGTCAAACCAGTACTGAAAACTATCAGCAGAGGTAATGGTATAAGAGTATATAGTCGATCTGAAAAGGGAGGTAGGAGATAAATCCCAACGACCGATAACAGAGAACCCTTGAAAAGATTTCCCGCGAGGCAACCATAAAAAATCAATAGGCGATACTCTCTTCACATCCCTCTGACAAACACTGTACTCTGAGAATAATTGGGCTTCTGAATGCTTAGAAGCGCTTATCATTAGAAGAAAACAAAAAAAAAAAATCAAGCACAAACTTACTTCACCCCCTCCATAGGAGGCAAAGTTTGTAAAACTGAATTGTGGATATGGTGAGGGGTGTATTTATAGGCATTTTGAGGTTTGGGAAACTTTGCCCCTCCTGGTAGGATTGTATATCCCATACATCACTAGCTCATGGACTGTTGCCAATTACATGAAAGAAATCAAGCGTTCAATCTCCAAGCAGTCCGCTTCAGAGAAACGAGATTTGGATGAAGAAAAGGACCCTGAAGTAGAAGTTCCTTCCTAAGAGGGAGTCTCCACAGAGGTAGAGACGACATTTCCACTAGATCTGCATACCAGATCCTGCGAGGCCACGCCAGCACTATGAGAATCACTGATACCCTCTCCTGCTTGATCCGAGCAATGACTCTTGGCAGGAGAGTGAACGGAGGAAATATGCATGCTAGACTGAAATTCCAAGGAACCGCCATCTATCCTGCCTGATCTATCAAGAAAGCCTGTGGATCCCTTGACCTTGAGCCGTACCTCAGAAGCTTGGCATTCTGCAGAGAAGCCATGAGATCCAGTTCTGGCTGCCCCCAATTGAGGATTAAACTGGAAAATACTTCGGGATGGAGTTCCCACTCCCCCGGATGAAAGGTCTGTCAGCTCAGAAAATCCGCCTCCCAATTGTCCACTCCTGGGAAGTGGATCGCAGAAAGATAACAGTTGTGAGACTCTGCCCACTGGATTATCCGGGCCACCTCTGACATGGCCAAAGAACTCTGAGTTCCCCCCTGGTGGTTGATGTATGCCATCGAAGTTAAGTTGTCCGACTGGAACCTGATAAATTGGGCTAAGGATAACTGAGGCCAGGCGAGCATTGAAAATCACTCTCAGTTCTAGAATGTTTATAGGGAGAACTGACTCCTCCCGAGTCCAAAGACCCTGAGAGTCTTCAATGACCCCGAAATTGCTCCCCAACCTAGAAGGCTGGCATCCGTGGTCACGATCATCCAGGACGGTCTGCGAAAGCAAGTTCCCTGGGAGAGGTGTTCCTGAGACAACCACCACAGAAGAGAGTCCATTATCATCTGATCCAGAACTGAGATGGAACTGAGCAAACAGAATGATGTTCATGGAAGCTACCATCAGACCAATTACCTCCATACATAGAGCCACTGACGGCCGAGGAGACGACTGAAGAACAAGACAAGAGTTGAAGATCCTTGTTTTTCTGACCTCTGTCAGAAATATCTTCATTAGTAGGGAGTCTATTATGGTCCCTAAAAACACTACTCTTGTGGTTGGAATCAGAGAACTCTTTCCCGGATTTACCTTCCAACCACGGGAGAGTTTGCTTGTTGAAAAGATGGCATCTGAACCAGAATGTCGTCCAGATAAGGCACAACAGCAATGCCCCGAGACCGGATCACTGACAAAACAGCCCCCAGGACCTTTGAGAAAATTCTGGGAGCTGTCGCAAGGCCGAAAGGAAGAGCCACAAACTGGAAATGATTGTCTAAGAAAGCAAGCCTTAGAAACTTGTGATGATGTCGGTGAATGGGAACATGAAGGTACGCATACTTTAAGTCTATGGTTGTCATAAACTGACCCTCTTGAACCAAAGGAAGAATGGAACGTATAGGCTCCATCTTGAAGGACGGTACACTGAGGAACTTGTTTAAACACTTTAGGTCTAAAATTGGTCTGAAAGTCCCCTCTTTCTTGGGAACCACAAATAGATTTGAATAAAATCCCAGACCTTGTTTCTGCGGAGGAACTAGAACTATAATTCCCAGGGCAAAAAGATCCTTGATACAATTTAAGAACGCCTTTCTCTTTATCTGGTCTACAGATAATCTTGAGAGAACAAACCTGCCTAAGGAGAGGAAAAGTCTTGAATTCTATCTTGTACCCCTGAGATACAATTTCCACGGCCCACAGGTCTGGGGCATCTTGTATCAAAGTCTGAGCAAATTGAGAAAACCTGCCCCCTACTAGATCCGTTCCTGGATCAAGGGCTGACCCTCATGCTGACTTGGAGTCAGCCGCAGGCTTCTTAGACTGTTTCCCCTTGTTCTAAGACTGACCAGACTTCCAGGAAGACTTGGATAGTTCCTGCTTGGAAGAGGAAGCGGAGGGTTTACTTCTAAAGTTACGAAAGGAACGAAAATCACTCTGACGTCCTTTCTGCTTATTCTTTCTATCTTGAGAAAGAAAAGATCCCTTTCCTCCTGTGATATCTGAAATAATTTCAGCCAAACCAGGTCCAAGCAAGGTCTTAGCCTTGTAGGGAATAGCTAATAACTTAGAAGAAACATCTGCAGACCAGGATTTTAACCAAAGAGCTCTGCGAGCTAGAACCGCAAAACCAGACTTTTTGCTCCCAGATAAATGACTTGTAAGGAAGCATCCGTAATAAAGAAATGGGCTAATTTAAGAGCCTTAATCCTGTCCTGGATCTCCTCAAGAGGAGCATCTGTCTGAATAGAATCGGACAAAGCATCAAACCAGTAAGCTGCAGTGCTGGTAACAGTAGCAATACACACCGCAGGCTGCCATTTAAGACCTTGGTGAACATACATTTTCTTTAATAATGCCTCCAATTTCTAATCCATTGGATCCTTAAAAGAACAACTATCCTGCGAATAGTGGTCCTTTTAGCCAAAGTGGAAAAAGCTCCTTCCACCTTAGGAACCATTTGCCACGACTCCTTCATAGAGTCAACTATAGGAAACATTTTCTTAAAAATAGGGGATGGAGAAAAATGAAATACCTCCACCGTAGAGGGAACATCAAAATACTTGTTCAGCTTACTAGACTTCTTACGGTTAACAACGATAGAAGTATTGGAGTCATCCAAGGTAGCCAAAACCTCCTTAAAGGACCAGTAAACACAGTGGATTTGCATAATCAACAAATGCAAGATAACAAGACAATACAATAGCATTTACTCTGAATTTCAAATAATTAGTAGATTCTTTTCTAACACATTTCAAAGTTATGTATATTTCCACTCCCACTGTACCATGTGATTGCAATCATCACAAATGCATATACGTATAGTCTGTGAATTCTTGCACATGCTCAGTAGGAGCTGGTGACTCAAAAAGTGTAAATATAAAAAGACTGTGCACATTTTTTTTCATGGAAGTAAATTGGAAAGTTGCTTAAAATTACATGCTGTATCTGAATCATGACAATTTAATAAAACCTGAGTGTCCCTTTAAGTAACAAGCGGAGGTATTCCAGTTTCCTCAGATGCAACCGAAGAATCTTCATCCTCAGATTTCTGAGAGAAAATACCTTGATTAGCCACCTCAGGATCAGAAACCTTACTTACTATTTCTTTAAAATTTCCCTTTGGATTTTCCCTGCAGCATGAGAAAAGCAGACAGCGCCTCATACCGCAGAAGATACCTGGGCAGCAATATCTCGCAAAGTAACTCCAGACGGAGCATGAGAGGAAACGCAGGGCACTGCATGTGCAGATGAATAGGATTGGGATGCTTGAGGAGAAAGCTGCGGCACATCTGAAACAGGAAGCTCCTAAACAGCATCCGCCTTAGCTAATGATGGCTCAAAAAAAGTATATTTCTATAAGCTAAAGTTCTTTCAATACATGAAGAACAAAAAAGTACTGGGGGTTCCACCTGGGCATCAAAACATAAGCTACAGGTAACATTCTGCACAGCCTCCTGATCCATAATACAAAAAAAAAAGCAAATAAAAAAATGTAACTTTTTTTTATCTTTTTAACAAAGGATATAATACAGAACCAAAAAACGTTCTTAAATAAATGTTCCCTTTAAATTTACCAAATCAAGAAAACATACCCCAGGCAACACTCTACACACGCCTCAGCAGAATTACTGAGGTGCCCTACCTGTCCTGCAACCCGCAGCAAACTGAGGAAAACAACAATCCCGTTTATAATCTGGATTTCCAGAGAAGCAAAAACAGCAAGAAGCCTTCTAAACAGCAGAGCCATCTGAAATATGCGCACCTCACTCTTACAGGAAGTGAAGAAAAGCACCAAAAAAACTCTGACATCACAGAATCAGAACCTCCCTAAAAGGGGCGGCCCTAGAGCTGACAAAAAAGCCATTTTTTTTAAAACAACTTTCTTGAAAAACAGGCTTAAAAACAAACAACAAAACCCCCCAAAAAAGTACATAATCCGTCACTAAAAACGGATCCTCACTGAGCCATCAATAAAATAAATAACTCCTTACACACTAACAGTGCCTGCAAAAACTGCCATAAAAACCTGCACCGACAGAAATAATAAAAAACGCCTCCCTGCAGCGTTTCAGCTGAATAAGTGCCAAATTTTATCAGCTACATAGAAAAATAAAACTGGCACTTACCTTAATATTTAGCTGTCCAGCAGTAGGACAGCTCACCTGGTTTGAGAGGATGCCATCCCTCACATGGACCTGTGGACATACAGAAAGACTGAGTAAACTTACTCAGGCTATCTAAATAGGGCAGCAAAATGTTTTGGGAAAACGCAGTGAGGATTGTACCCCACAAGTTCCCAATTGCTTAAAAGCCACCACTGCCCTACTGAAGAGACTGACATGAGCTAAGGCTAGACCCTTTAGAAAGACCAGAGCAAACCTATTCTGCTTTAAAATAAAAAAAACATAATTTATGTAAGAACTTACCTGATAAATTCATTTCTTTCATATTGGCAAGAGTCCATGAGCTAGTGACGTATGGGATATACAATCCTACCAAGAGGGGCAAAGTTTCCAAAACCTCAAAATGCCTATAAATACACCCCTCATCACACCCACAATTCATTTTAATGAATAGCCAAGTAGTGGAGTGATAAAGAAAGGAGTAAAAAGCATCAACAAAGGAATCTGGAAATAATTGTGCTTTATACAAAAAATCATAACCACCATAAGAAAAGGGTGGGCCTCATGGACTCTTGCCAATATGAAAGAAATTAATTTTTATCAGGTAAGTTCTTACATAAATTATGTTTTCTTTCATGTAATTGGCAAGAGTCCATGAGCTAGTGACGTATGGGATATCAAATACCCAAGATGTGGAACTCCATGCAAGAGTCACTAGAGAGGGAGGGATAAAAATAAACAACAGCCATATGCTGAAAAATTAATCCAGAACCCAAAATATAAGTTATTCTCATAAAGAAAAGAAAAACTTAAAACATCAGCAGAAGAATCAAACTGAAACAGCTGCCTGAAGAACTTTTCTACCAAAAACTGCTTCTGAAGCAAAAACATCAAAACGGTAGAATTTAGTAAATGTATGCAAAGAAGACCAAGTTGCTGCTTTGCAAATCTGATCAACTGAAGCTTCATTCTTAAAAGCCCACAAAGTGGAGACTGATCTAGTAGAATGAGCTGTAATTCTCTGAGGCGGGGCCTGACCCGACTCTAAATAAGCTTGATGAATCAAAAGCTTTAACCAAGAGGCCAATGAAATAAAAGAAGCATTCTGACCTTTCCTAGAACCAGAGAATATAACAAATAGACTAGAAGTCTTTCTGAAATCTTTAGTAGCTACAACACCACATCCAAAGAATGTAAGGATTTTTCCAAAGAATTCTTAGGATTAGGACACAAGGAAGGGACAACAATTTCTCTTCTAATGTTGTTAGAATTCACAACCTTAGGTAAGAACATAAATGAAGTCCGCAAAACTGCCTTATCCTGATGAAAAATCAGAAAAGGAGATTCACAAGAAAGAGCAGAAAGCTCAGAAACTCTTCTAGCAGAAGAGATAGCCAAAAGGAACAACACTTTCCAAGAAAGTAGTTTAATGTCCAAAGAGTGCATAGGCTCAAATGGAGGAGCCTGTAACGCCCTCAAAACCAAATTAAGACTCCAAGGAGGAGAAATTGATTTAATGACAGGCTTAATACAAACTAAAGCCTGAACAAAACAGTGAATATCAGGAAGAGTAGCAATCTTCCTGTGAAATAAAACAGAAAGAGCAGAGATTTGTCCCTTCAAAGTACTTACAGACAAACCTTTATCCAAACCATCCTGAAGAAACTGTAAAATAGGAATTCTAAAAGAATGCCAAGAGAATTTATGAGAAGAACACCATGAAATGTAAGTCTTCCAAACTCGATAATAAATCTTCCTAGAGACAAATTAACGAGCTTGTAACATAGTATTAATTACTGAGTCAGAGAAACCTCTATGACTTAGCACTAAGCGTTCAATTTCCATACCTTCAAATTTAATGATTTGAGATCCTGATGGAAAAACAAACCTTGAGACAGTAGGTCCGGCCTTAACGGAAGTGGCCAAGGATGGCAACTGGACATCCGAACAAGATCCACATACCAAAACCTGTGGGGCCATCAGCAACACAAATGATTGTTCCATGATGATTTTTGAGATCACTCTTGGAAGAAGAACTAGAGGTGGGAAGATATAAGCAGGTTGATAACACCAAGGAAGTGTCAGCGTATCTACTGCTTTCGCCTGAGAATCCCTGGACCTGGACAGGTATCTGGGAAGTTTCTTGTTTAGATGAGAAGCCATCAGATCGATTTCTAGAAGACATCACATCTGAAAAAACACATACGGATGGAGAGACTACTCCCCTTGATGTAAAGTCTGATGGCTGAGATAATCCGCCTCCCAATTGTCTACACCTGGGATATGAACCGCAGAAATTAGACAGGAGCTGGATTCCGCCCAAACAAGTATCCAAGATACTTCTTTCATAGCTTGGGGACTGTGAGTCCCACCCTGATGATTGACATATGCCACAGTTGTGATATTGTCTGTCTGAAAACAAATGAACGGTTCTCTCTTCAACAGAGGCCAAAACTGAAGAGCTCTGAAGAGCTAGTCTTGAGAGAGAGCTAGGCCTTTCTCAAGACTCAAGTCTTGAGAAAGGCCTAGCACGGGCCGAAACACGTAGACCAGCACTGGTAAGCCTTATTCCATTATTGCCATTTTTATAGGACATTCTACACTATATTTGTTTTGTTTTTTTCCATAGGTGGATCGTCTGCTTCTTTTCATTTATTTTCATTTTGGATCACTTTTTCAGTATTGTTGGCACTGTGTTTGAAGATTGCCGATTTACTATCACCTTTTTTTGAATGCCACACACTTCGTTTTTTTGATTGCCACTAACTTCGATATTTTTATTGCCATTTATTTTTTCACAACTTTCGTCACTTATTTGGATTTTAACTACTTTTAGAATCGAATTATATTTAATTTTCAATTGGACTTAGGATTTCACCAACACCCGTTGTTTTTATCACTTTCACTTTTTGGATTTTTTGTGGACCTTTGACAATTTCCTTTTCTTTTTCTACATTAACTATTGACTATTCAGGACTGCCATCACTGTTTTTATCCTATTGGATTCATTTATTTATTTCCCAGCACTGTTTTTTTTTTTTTTTTCCAAATGATTTTTATTTATTTTCAAACTTATAGAAGTAACAATGAGGGACACACAGGTCTCAAACACAAACATCAATGGCATACAGGAGTATATGGTTACAAATAGAGCCAGGGGTCCCAAAGATGAGAAACAATACAATATTAATAAGATTAGATGGACTCCCCTGGTGGAGAGATGACATCTCACATTAGTCTGAGGACAAATGGGATATCTGAAAAGGAACCTATATAACACAACACATGTCTTGGAATCAGAACAAAGTCTAGGGAAGGGGGAGGGGGAAGGAGGGGGGGGAGCATAGAAGAGGAGAGGGAAAAAATGGGGAAAGATGGTAGATAGATCAAGAAGAGTCAGGCTGTAGGCTTTAGGACATGACAGGAGGGCTCCAGGAAGTATCAAACTTGTCTTTCCAATCGGCCCAAGCAAGTTCGAATATATCCAGTTTGTTTAAGTCAAAATATATAGTCTTTTCCATGGTGTATAAGAAGGCCATGGTTTTCTCAATCTCGTTCCATGAAGGGGGTTCATCTTTTTCCAGGTCCTAGCCAGATTAGTCTTAATAGAGGCCAATAAGTAGGTACTGAAGATAGCTTGATGCTTAGGTAGATCCTGTAAGCCCAGGTGGAGCAAAGCAGTAGTCGGGCCAGGCGGAATTCTGATTCCAAAATCAGTAAGGGCGCGGAAACCTTGAGACCATAAGAAAGTAATTTTAGGGCATTCCCACCAAATGTGGAGCATGGTGCCCTGCAAACCACAGTTCCTCCAGCAAAGAGGCGACACACCTGGGTACATCCTTGCTAGGCGTGTGGGAACCAGGTACCAGTGAGAAATCACCTTGTAATAAGTTTCGAACATAGTGATGCAATGGAGGGTTTTTTTCGTCAGAAGGATGGCCCTTTGCCAGGCGTCTACCGAGATTTGAGAATGCAATAAAGCATCCCAGATCTGCAAGTGCGGGGCAATTTCAGGCGGGACAGTGCCATCAAGAGTCCCGTAATGGAACGATAATGGCCGGATAAGTCTGTGACCCGTCTTCCAGACAGACTCCCACGGGGTGGACTGACGAGAGGTGGTGGGGAGAAAACCCCAACTTCTCAGGAGACTTTTAATCCTGATAGTTTCAAAAAAGAGGACCGGAGGAATATCCCCAGGGGAGCCCAGGAGAGTTGGGTCTATAAAGCCATCGGGCTGTGATGCGGACCAGAAGTCCGAGACCCGCCGAATCCCTAGTCTGGCCCATATATTCGGGTGAGTATCCGCCAACCCAGAGAGCAGACCAGCCACCGAAGTGATAGGGGAAGGGTGGGGGGGCAATTAGTTGGCGATGCCGGATCTTGTCCCAGACCTGAAGGCATTCTGTGATGACTAGATTGCTGATACCAAAAATTCCCAGCACTGTTTTTATTCTTATTGATTTTATTGTCTGATCATTTGTACCATCGTTCATTATCATCAATTTGTTTAAACTTTTATCTCCTACTCATGGATCCATGAAGTACATCTATTGTGTTTTTATTTTTATATTTATTGTTCTTTACTCAACTGTATTCATGCATTGTTTTTAAGTGATTTTTGTGAAGATTTATTAAATTAGTTTTAAGCTTTTCTCTGGTTTCTTAAACCTTAGCCTCCTTAGGGTAGGCGCCTGGGCCCCCCACACTTTCTCACTTAATATTAATTTTCCCCAAATATGAAACTGACAATCTGCAAAAGGAAATACATGAACCTGACTCATGGCAAATATAAGTACAATACATATATTTAGAACTTTATATAAATGCATAAAGTGCCAAACCATAGCTGAGGTGTCTTAAGAAATAAAAACATACTTACCCAAAAGACACCTATCCACATATAGCAGATAGCCAAACCAGTACTGAAACAGTTATCAGTAGAGGTAATGGTATATGAGAGTATATCGTCGATCTGAAAAGGGAGGTAGGAGATTAATCTCTACGACCGATAACAGAGAACCTATGAAAAAGACCCCCGTTAGGAAAATCATTGCATTCAATAGGTGATACTCTCCACGTCCCTCTGACATTCCCTGTACTCTGAGAGGAATCAGGCTTCAAAATGCTGAGAAGCGCATGTCAACGTAGAAATCTTAGCACAAACTTAGTTCACCACCTCCATAGGAGGCAAAGTTTGTAAAACTGAATTGTGGGTGTGGTGAGGGGTGTATTTATGGGCATTTTGAGGTTTGGGAAACTTTGCCCCTCCTGGTAGGATTGTATATCCCATACGTCACTAGCTCATGGACTTTTGCCAATTACATGAAAGAAATCTTGATTGTAGATCAGACACCAAAACTTTACCTCCTCCTTGCACAGCAGGCAAAGAGAATGACTGGGGGGGTTATGGGTAAGGGAAGTGATATATATAGCAGCTTTGCTGTAGTGCTCTTTGCCTCCTCCTGCTGGCCAGAAGTGATATTCCCACTAGTAATTGATGATTCCGTGGACTCACCATATCTTAGGAAAGAAAAAAAAAAAGATATATACTTACCTGAAGACACCCATCCACATATAGCAGACAGCTAAACCAGTACTGAAAAATATCAGCAGAGGTAATGGTATAGAAGTATAACGCCGATCTGAAAAGGCAGATAGGGGATGAATCCCAGCGACTGATAACAGAGAGCCTTTGAATAGATTTGCTTAGAAGCGCCTTTCACAGATGAAATTAAGCACGACTTGCTTCACTATCCTCCACCGAAGGCAAAGTTTGTAAAACTAAGGTCTGAGTGAGGTGGGAGGTATATATATATATATATATATATATATATATATATATATATATATATTTCTTTCATGTAATTAGCAAGAGTCCATGAGCTAGTGACGTATGGGATATACATTCCTACCTGGAGGGGCAAAGTTTCCCAAACCTCAAAATGCCTATAAATACACCCCTCACCACACCCACAAATCAGTTTTACAAACTTTGCCTCCTGTGGAGGTGGTGAAGTAAGTTTGTGCTAGATTCTACGTTGATATGCGCTCCGCAGCAGGCTGGAGCTGGTTTTCCTCTCAGCGTGCAGTGAATGTCAGAGGGATGTGAAGAGAGTATTGCCTATTTGAATTCAATGATCTCCTTCTACGGGGTCTATTTCATAGGTTCTCTGTTATCGGTCGTAGAGATTAATCTCTTACCTCCCTTTTCAGATCGACGATATACTCTTATATACCATTACCTCTACTGATTCTCGTTTCAGTACTGGTTTGGCTTTCTACTACATGTAGATGAGTGTCCTGGGGTAAGTAAGTCTTATTTTTGTGACACTCTAAGCTATGGTTGGGCACTTTTATATAAAGTTCTAAATAATTGTGTTTAAACATTTATTTGCCTTGATTCAGGATGTTCAACATTCCTTATTTCAGACAGTCAGTTTTATTATTTGGGATAATGCATTCGAATAATCAATTTTTTTCTTACCTTAAAATTTGACTTTTTTCCCTGTGGGCTGTTAGGCTCGCGGGCGCTCAAAATGCTTCATTTTATTGCGTCATTCTTGGCGCGGACTTTTTTGGCGCAAAAAATTATTTGTTATTTCCGGCGTCGTTCTTGTCACCGGAAGTTGCGTGATTTTGTTGACGTTTTTGCGCCAAAAATGTCGGCGTTACCGGATGTGGCGTCATTTTTGGCGCCAAAAGCATTTAGGCGCCAAATAATGTGGCCGTCTTTTTTGGCGCTAAAAAATATGGGCGTCATTATTGTCTCCACATTATTTAAGTCTCATTGTTTATTTGCTTCTGGTTGCTAGAAGCTTGTTCACTGGCATTTTTTCCCATTCCTGAAACTGTCATTTAAGGAATTTGATCAATTTTGCTTTATATGTTGTTTTTTCTATTACATATTGCAAGATGTCTCAGATTGACCCTGAATCAGAAGATACTTCTGGAAAATCGCTGCCTGATGTTGGATCTACCAAAGTTACGTGTATTTGCTGTAAACTTGTGGTATCTGTTCCTCCAGCTGTTGTTTGTAATGAATGTCATGACAAACCTGTTAATGCAGATATTTCCTTTAGTAATGTTACATTACCTGTTGCTGTTCCATCAATATCTAATACTCAGAGTGTTCCTGTTAACATAAGAGATTTTATTTCTAAATCCATTAAGAAGGCTATGTCTGTTATTTCTCCTTCTAGCGGAAAAGGTCTTTTAAAACTTCTCATTTTTCAGATGAATTTTTAAATGAACATCATCATTTTGATTCTGATAATGTTTCCTCTGGTTCAGAGGATTCCGTTTCAGAGGTTGATGCTGATAAATCTTCATATTTATTCAAAATGGAATTTATTCGTTCTTTACTTAAAGAAGTCTTAATTGCATTAGAGATAGAGGAATCTGGTCCTTTTGATACTAAATCTAAACGTTTAAATAAGGCTTTTAAATCTCCTGTAGTTATTCCAGAAGTTCTTCCTGTCCCTGATGCTATTTCTGAAATAATTTCCAGGGAATGGAATAATTTGGGTAATTCATTCACTCCTTCTAAACGTTTTAAGCAATTATATCCTGTGCCATCTGACAGATTAGAGTTTTGGGACAAAATCCCCAAGGTTGATGGGGCTATCTCTACTCTTGCTAAACGTACTACTATTCCTACGGCAGATAGTACTTCCTTTAAGGATCCTTTAGATAGGAAAATTGAATCCTCTCTAAGAAAAGCTTACTTATGTTCAGGTAATCTTCTTAGACCTGCTATATCTTTAGCGGATGTTGCTGCAGCTTCAACTTTTTGGTTGGAAGCTGTAGCGCAACAAGTATCAGATCATAATTCTCATAGCATTGTTAATCTTCTTCAACATGCTAATAATTTTATTTGTGATGCCATCTTTGATATCATCAGGGTTGATGTCAGGTATATGTCTCTAGCTATTTTAGCTAGAAGAGCTTTATGGCTTAAAACTTGGAATGCTGATATGTCTTCTAAGTCAACTTTGCTTTCCCTTTCTTTCCAGGGTAATAAATTATTTGGTTCACAGTTGGATTCTATTATTTCAACTGTTACTGGAGGGAAAGGAACTTTTTTACCACAGGATAAAAAAATCTAAAGGTAAATTTAGGTCTGCTAATCGTTTTCGTTCCTTTCGTCACAATAAGGAACAAAAGCCTGATCCTTCCCCTACCGGAGCAGTATCAGTTTGGAAACCATCTCCAGTCTGGAATAAATCCAAGCCTTTTAGAAAGCCAAAGCCAGCTCCTAAGTCAACATGAAGGTGCGGCCCTCATTCCAGCTCAGCTGGTAGGGGGCAGATTACGATTTTTCAAAGAAATTTGGATCAATTCGATTCACAATCTTTGGATTCAGAACATTGTTTCACAAGGGTACAGAATAGGCTTCAAGATAAGGCCTCCTGCAAGAAGATTTTTTTCTTTCCCGTGTCCCAGTAAATCCAGTTAAGGCTCAAGCATTTCTGAAATGTGTTTCAGATCTAGAGTTGGCTGGGGTAATTATACCAGTTCCAGTTCTGGAACAGGGGCTGGGGTTTTACTCAAATCTTTTCATTGTACCAAAGAAGGAGAATTCCTTCAGACCAGTTCTGGATTTAAAAATATTGAATCATTATGTAAGGATACCAACATTCAAGATGGTAACTATAAGGACTATTCTGCCTTTTGTTCAGCAAGGGCATTATATGTCCACAATAGATTTACAGGATGCATATCTGCATATTCCGATTCATCCAGATCACTATCAGTTTCTGAGATTCTCTTTCCTAGACAAGCATTACCAGTTTGTGGCTCTGCCGTTTGGCCTAGCAACAGCTCTGAGGATTTTTACAAGAGTTCTCGGTGCCCTTCTCTCTGTAATCAGAGAACAGGGTATTGTGGTATTTCCTTATTTGGATGATATCTTGGTACTTGCTCAGTCTTCACATTTAGCAGAATCTCATACGAATCGACTTGTATTGTTTCTTCGAGAACATGGTTGGAGGATCAATTTACCAAAAAGTTCATTGATTCCTCAGACAAGGGTAACCTTTTTAGGTTTCCAGATAGATTCAGTGTCCATGACTCTGTCTTTGACAGACAAGAGACGTCTAAAATTGGTTTCAGCTTGTCGAAACCTTCAGTCTCAATCATTCCCTTCGGTAGCCTTATGCATGGAAATTCTAGGTCTTATGACTGCTGCATCGGACGCGATTCCCTTTGCTCGTTTTCACATGCAACCTCTTCAGCTCTGTATGCTGAACCAGTGGTGCAGGGATTATACAAAGATATCTCAATATCTTTAAAACCGATTGTACGACAATCTCTGACGTGGTGGACAGACCACCATCGTTTAGTTCAGGGGGCTTCTTTTGTTCTTCCGACCTGGACTGTGATTTCAACAGATGCAAGTCTGACAGGTTGGGGAGCCGTTTGGGGGTCTCTGAAAGCACAGGGGGTTTGGGAATCTCAGGAGGTGAGATTACCCATCAACATTTTGGAACTCTGTGCAATTTTCAGAGCTCTTCAGTCATGGCCTCTTCTAAAGAGAGAGTCGTTCATTTGTTTTCAGACGGACAATGTCACAACCGTGGCATATGTCAATCATCAAGGAGGGACTCACAGTCCTCTGGCTATGAAAGAAGTATCTCGAATACTGGTATGGGCGGAATCCAGCTCCTGTCTAATTTCTGCGGTTCATATCCCAGGTATAGACAATTGGGAAGCGGATTATCTCAGTCGCCAAACGTTACATCCGGGCGAATGGTCTCTTCACCCAGAGGTATTTCTTCAGATTGTTCAAATATGGGGACTTCCAGAAATAGATCTGATGGCTTCTCATCTAAACAAGAAGCTTCCCAGGTATCTGTCCAGATCCAGGGATCCTCAAGCGGAGGCAGTGGATGCATTGTCACTTCCTTGGAAGTATCATCCTGCCTATATCTTTCCGCCTCTAGTTCTTCTTCCAAGAGTGATTTCCAAGATTCTAAAGGAGTGCTCGTTTGTTCTGCTGGTGGCTCCAGCATGGCCTCACAGGTTTTGGTATGCGGATCTTGTCCGGATGGCCACTTGCCAACCGTGGACTCTTCCGTTAAGACCAGACCTTCTATCGCAAGGTCCTTTTTTCCATCAGGATCTCAAATCCTTAAATTTGAAGGTATGGAGATTGAACGCTTGATTCTCAGTCATAGAGGTTTCTCTGACTCTGTGATTAATACTATGTTACAGGCTCGTAAATCTGTATCTAGGAAGATATATTATCGAGTCTGGAAGATTTACATTTCTTGGTGTTTTTCTCATCATTTTCTTGGCATTCTTTTAGAATTCCTAGAATTTTACAGTTTCTTCAGGATGGTTTGGATAAAGGTTTGTCTGCAAGTTCCTTGAAAGGACAAATCTCTGCTCTTTCTGTTCTTTTTCACAGAAAGATTGCTAGTCTTCCTGATATTCATTGTTTTGTACAAGCTTTGGTTCGTATAAAACCTGTCATTAAGTCAATCTCTCCTCCTTGGAGTTTGAATTTGGTTCTGGGGGCTCTTCAAGCTCCTCCGTTTGAACCTATGCATTCGCTGGACATTAAATTACTTTCTTGGAAAGTTTTGTTTCTTTTAGCCATCTCTTCTGCTAGAAGAGTTTCTGAATTATCTGCTCTTTCTTGTGTCTCCTTTTCTGATTTTTCATCAGGATAAGGCGGTGTTGCGAACTTCTTTTAAATTTTTACCTAAGGTTGTGAATTCTAAAAACATTAGTAGAGAAATTGTGGTTCCTTCATTGTGTCCTAATCCTAAGAATTCTAAGGAAAAGTCGTTGCATTCTTTGGATGTAGTTAGAGATTTGAAATATTATGTTGAAGCTACTAAGGATTTCCGAAAGACTTCTAGTCTATTTGTTATCTTTTCCGGTTCTAGGAAAGGTCAGAAGGCTTCTGCCATTTCTTTGGCATCTTGGTTGAAATCTTTAATTCATCATGCTTATGTCGAGTCGGGTAAAACTCCGCCTCAAAGGATTACAGCTCATTCTACTAGGTCAGTTTCTACTTCCTGGGCGTTTAGGAATGAAGCTTCGGTTGATCAGATTTGCAAAGCAGCCACTTGGTCTTCTTTGCATACTTTTACTAAATTCTACCATTTTGATGTGTTTTCTTCTTCTGAAGCAGTTTTTGGTAGAAAAGTACTTCAGGCAGCTGTTTCAGTTTTATTCTTCTGCTTATAATTTCAGTTTTTTTCATTATAAGATTTAAACTTTGTTTTGGGTGTGGATTTTTTTCAGCGGAATTGGCTGTCTTTATTTTATCCCTCCCTCTCTAGTGACTCTTGCGTGGAAGATCCACATCTTGGGTAGTCATTATCCCATACGTCACTAGTTCATGGACTCTTGCTAATTACATGAAAGAAAACATAATTTATGTAAGAACTTACCTGATAAATTCATTTCTTTCATATTAGCAAGAGTCCATGAGGCCCACCCTTTTTTTGTGGTGGTTATTATTTTTTTGTATAAAGCACAATTATTCCAATTCCTTATTTTTTATGCTTTCACACTTTTTTCTTATCACCCCACTTCTTGGCTATACGTTAAACTGATTTGTGGGTGTGGTGAGGGGTGTATTTATAGGCATTTTGAGGTTTGGGAAACTTTGCCCCTCCTGGTAGGAATGTATATCCCATACGTCACTAGCTCATGGACTCTTGCTACGTACATGAAAGAAATGCAAGTTTCTACATTTTGGAAGTAAAAATAAGCAGGCAATCTATTATTTTAATGGGACTAGACTAGCCAAACAGAGGAGGAAAGCGATTTGAGAGTATTGATAAATAACAAGCTAAAGATGGATGCACAATGCAGGGCAGCGGCTTCTAAGGCGAATAAGATATGTATTAAAAGAGGCATTGATGCAAAGGAAGAAAACAATTATGTCACTATATAAATCCCTGGTAAGACCTCACCTTGAGTATGGAGTGCAGTTCTGGGGACCGATCTCAAAAAGACATTGCAGTCTTAGAAAAAAGTTCAGAGGACCACAAAGCAAATAAGGGGAATAGAGAATGTAAGCTATGACTAGAGGCTAGTCAAACTTGGTCTGTTATTGCTAGAAAAAAAGGTGCTTGAGAGCCGACATGATTACTTTACATAAATACTGGATATTCAAGGCCCATATTCAGAGTTTTCAGAGGCTCAGTTTATTCCAAGAAAATTGTTTGTGACAAGAGGACACAATTTAAGCTGGAGGAAAAGACATATTTAAAAATGCTTTGGATACATTTCTGGCTAGAAACAGAATTCAGGGATATGATTGTTTGTGTTAAATGGGTGACCTTTTTAATGGAAATAATTTAAGCTCAACTGGATCTATTTTGTAAGTATATTAGATTTGTATAGGTTAAACTTGATGGACTTCATTCTTTTTTCAACCTCATTTACTATGTATTAACCTTTAATGCTTCCAGGCAGAAGGTTACCATTAAGGATGTTGTGCACAGGATTTTCCCTATGATTCCCATACTTTTAGTGAATAGGTTTGAACAATTTTCAGCTGGTAGCACTTGAGTGATGGATGTCTAAGCTTTATTATGTTTTTAAAGGGACTCTAAACTGCTGGACACCACTGCAATAGAATTACTACTCAACAAACTATTGTTTTCCTCCTGTGCTTATAGCTCTCTTCACTAAGGTGACTTAGTGAAGCTCTGCATTTTGATACTGGGCACTGCCACCTTGGAGCTCATGTTGGCTTTTTCAGTTTATATTACCTTAGATCCAAGATGGCTACATCCAGTGTAAAGATGAGGGGCTTCACATTAAGATAAAGTCTATAAAGAGAGCTGTAGAGACAGGAGAAATAGCAATAGAAGCATGTCGAGTAGTAACCATGCCACTGTAGTTAAGCTTTGCAGTTTAATATCCCTTTAAGTATTTTTCTCAAATTAACATGTCCAGCTGGAAAACTAGTAAGAGAAAACATTATTTTACCTCTATTTTCACTCTAAAAGCTTTTCAATAGTGTCTTTCAATAAAGTATTTTTTGGTGAAACTCTTCCACATCTCCACAATAATTTTTTGAAGATTGTTGTGCATTTGACACAGCAGAGGGAATAACTCCTAATCTTTAACTTTATTGTCAATACTATTAATCAGACATTTTAAATTAATATCTACAAAATACCAATACTATAGGCCATTATTCCAGTAGTGCTTTGCTGTGCATAAGCCTACCTAGGTATGCTTTTCAACAAGGGATACCAACAGAACAAAGTACATTCGATAAAAGAAGAAAATGTGAAAGTTGTTTAAAATTGCATGCTCTGTCTAAAGCATGAAGGATACATTTTGGGTTTCATGTTCCTTTAAAAAGGGACATAAAACCCAACATTTTTCTTTCACGATTCAGGTGGAGCATACAATTTTAAACAACTTTACAATTTACTTATATTATCAAATATGCTTCATTCTCTTGACAGCTGTTGAAGGAGCAGCAATGCACTACTGTGAGCTAGCTGAACACATCAGGTAAACCAATGGCCAGAGGCATATATGTGCAGCCACTAATAAGCAGCTAGCTCCCAGTAGTACATTTCTGCTCCTGATACAACCTAGGTATGATTTTCAAAAAAAGGATACCAAGAGAATAAAGCAAATTAGATAATAGAAGTAAACTGGAAAATTGTTTATAATTACGTTTTATCTGAATAATGAAATCATTTTGGGGATTTTTATGTCCCTTTAAATCTACTACAATATATGTGTTTCCCTTGTGCCATTTTCTTTGCTTGCAGGTTGTCTTTTGCCGAAAGTCTTTCTTTGCCAAGTGTAAGAAATGAATATACAAGACACATTCACACAAAGCATTTCTGGAACCAGTTTATAATTTATGTAAAAAACTTCAGTAAGAAACTAAGATGTTGCACAAAAATGATACACTGAGCAACCAAGATAAAAATACAACACAATGTGGATTAGAAATGATAAGAATAGAAGGCATTAACATATATGATTTGGCAAGATCACAGCAAAATATAATACTGGTATAGAAGAGAATCTGCCCTTATAGAATATATCATCTTGCAATATAGAATTGCTGTGATTAACATACACAAAATGCCACATGAAAACAAACTATACAAGAAAAAAAAAAGTTCTGAAAATATTTACAAATTGAATCCAGGCTGGGATAAATTAAACAAGCACATACAGGTTATTTCGCTTCATTGGTTCCATAGTTATCCAAAAAATGACAACTTGCTGTTTTTGATTTAAATTAAAAAGAAAATGTTATTTAACAGTGTATTTTTTAAGAAATGTTTTGTATTTACAGTTTATGCCTTGAGAAAAGTAAGATTTGCAGCTTGTAAATAGATAAAAATTAGTCAAGAAAAAAAGAAATAATGTACTCTGAATTCTTGGAGCAGACATTTATGTAACTGAAGTACCAAATCATAGTTTAAGTTAAAGAAGGTTTTTCACCATTTTTGTCTAAATAGTTTAGACTTAACTGAGAGCAAGGGTGGTCCATCAAATGTTAATACACAGAATTAATGATTAAGCAAGAATGTTGAAGGGTTATCCATACCATCAAATAATTAACCACCAATAACTGTAATACAATGTTTAGGCACCTATTTTGCATTACTATATACAGCATAATTCTTTACTCTTTTGTTTTACAACCTAAAATTACCAAAGTACTAAACAACAATGGAATATGAAAGTCAAAAAAACTCAGACATTCTGTATTGTACATCTGTTTGAACATTGTAAGCACCTTATGAACAAATGACACTTTGTACAAAGTATTAAATAATATAAAAACAAAATGTTTGGTATTTTTATGGGGTACAGCATAATATAGAAAATATATCTTAACAAAAAACGTGTTCCAATACAAGCACGATTCATTGGCGCTTTGTTCTTTTTGCTGGGGTTTCAGCGGGACTGCTCTCTCTCTTTCTCTTAGCCGTGCTTGTTTGAGGAGTCTTTGATCTTCAACAACAAAATAAAAATGAGGTTACCAAATATGAAATTGTCAAATAAGGAGCATTCTTACCTTCTTATATTTAGCTTATTACTTACTCAAAAAGCACTACACAGAAGGGGAATAAATATCATAGAAACCGTTTATGCGTTTCCTAGGCATTCTTAAAGTCCCCAACAGCTTTTGTCATTATCACCTCTAGTTTAAAGGGATGGTCTACTCCAAAATGTGTATTGTTTAAAAAGATAGATGATCCCTTTACTATCAATTACCCAGTTTTGCAAAACCAACACTGTTAATATCAATAAATGTTTTACCTCTGTGATTACCTTGTATCTAAGCCTCTGCAGACTGCCCCCTTATCTCAGTTCTTTTTATGACTTGCATTTTAGCCAAATCAGTGCTGACTCCTGGAGTGAGCACAATGTTATCAATGTAAGAAACATGAACTAGCGCTGTCTAGCTGTGAAAAACTGTCAAAATACACTGAGATAAGAAGCATCCTTCAAGGGTTTAGAAATTAGCATATGAGCCTACCTAGGTTCAACTTTCAAAAAAGAAAACCAGGTGAACAAAGCAAATTTAATGATAAAAGTAAAGTGGAAATCGCATGCCCTATCCGAATCATAAAAGTTTAATTTTGACTAGACTTTCTCTTCAATAGTTATGAATATTATTTCTGCCATGCACATCATTTTCTTTGGTTAACTTGAACAAAACACATTTTTATTTTTCCATTCCATATTTAGTGATGAATGTTGGGTGATTTATCGATACGTGATTTTAAAACCGAGTATTAGTAGTTTTATAAACCTATGAAAATAATTTGTTTACTAAAGAAATGTATGTGACCATATACATCCCTTTAAAATATCCTATAAGCACTTTTCAACTGATTAAAGGGACATAAAACATATTTTTCTTTTGTGACAGAGCTCACAATAAAAAAAAAAAGTTCCCAATTTACTTCTATTAAATTTGCTTCCTTCTCATGGTATTCTTTGTTTATTGGATACCATATGCCATTTAGTGCTCATGCAAATGGAAAAAAGGCGCTAATATCTCTGCTCTTCAACGATGGATAAAAACAGAACAGAAATTTTTGATAATATAAGTAAATTACAAAGTAGTTAAAAATTGTATACTTTATTCTATACAATCCCCAAACTAAAAGGAGTCTTCATATAAAGAGGGTCTATTTAAAGGGACACTAAACCCCAAAAAATTATTTCATGATTCAGATAGAGAATACAATTTTAAATAACATTCCAATTGACATTATCTAATTTGCTTCATTCTTAAGATATCCTTTGTTGATGAAACAAAAATGCACGTGTCAGCCAATCACACGAGGCATCTATGTGCATCTACCAATCAGCAGCTACTAAGCATATCTAGATATGCTTTTCAGCAAAGAATATCAAGAGAATGAAGCAAATTAGATAATAAAAGTAAATTAGAAAGTTGTTTAAAATTGCACGCTCTTTCTAAATCATGAAAGAAAAAATTTGGGTTTCATGTCCCTTTAAGGCAGTTACAACTCGTCGGTAGTGCTGTGCACCTTACACACATCAAGGCAAAGGAGACTTTTATGAATTTTAATATGCAACTTATGTTTTTTAATTGCCTTAATGTTACCATGAAGCTAACATTTAATCTATGTCTGTTCCATTTGTACGACTGCTGCTTAGGAAAACATAATTTATGTAAGAATTTACCTGATAAATTCATTTCTTTCATATTGGCAAGAGTCCATAAAGCTAGTGACGTATGGGATATACAATCCTACCAGGAGGGCAAAGTTTCCCAAACCTCAAAATGCCTATAAATACACCCCTCACCACACCCACAAGTTAGTTTAACGAATAGCCAAGTAGTGGGGTGATAAAAAAGGAGTAAAAAAGCATACAAAAAGAGGAACTGGAAAAATAATTGTGCTTTATACAAAAATCATAACCACCAATAAAAGGGTGGGCCTCATGGACTCTTGCCAATATGAAAGAAATGAATTTATCAGGTAAGTTCTTACATAAATTATGTTTTCTTTCATGTAATTAGCAAGAGTCCATGAGCTAGTGACGTATGGGATAGAAATACCCAAGATGTGGGAGACCACAGAAGAGTCACTAGAGAGGGAGGGATAAAATAAAAACAACTATTTCCGCTGAGAAATTAAATCCATACAAAAAAAAAAGTCTCTCTCATAAATTTCACGTAAATTGGAAGAAAAAAACAAATCATAAGCAGAAGAATCAAACTGAGACAGCTGCCTGAAGAACTTTTCTACCAAAGACTGCTTCAGAAAAAGCAAATACATCAAAATGGTAAAAAACATAAATTATGCTTACCTGAAAAACATAATTTATGTAAGAACTTACCTGATAAATTCATTTCTTTCATATTAGCAAGAGTCCATGAGCTAGTGACGTATGGGATATACATTCCTACCAGGAGGGGCAAAGTTTCCCAAACCTCAAAATGTCTATAAATACACCCCTCACCACACCCACAATTCAGTTTAGCGAATAGCCAAGAAGTGGGGTGATAAGAAAGGAGCGAAAGCATCAAAATAAGGAATTGGAAAAATTGTGCTTTATACAAAAAAATCATAACCACCACAAAAACATAATTTATGCTTACCTGATAAATTTATTTCTCTTGTAGTGTAGTCAGTCCACGGGTCATCCATTACTTATGGGATTATATCTCTTCCCCAACAGGAAGTTGCAAGAGGATCACCCAAGCAGAGCTGCTACATAGCTCCTCCCCTCACATGTCATATCCAGTCATTCGACCGAAACAAGACGAGAAAGGAGAAACCCTAGGGTGCAGTGGTGACTGGAGTTTAATTAAAATTTAGAACTGCCTTAAAAGACAGGGCGGGCCGTGGACTGACTACATTACAAGAGAAATAAATTTATCAGGTAAGCATAAATTATGTTTTCTCTTGTTAAGTGTAGTCAGTCCACGGGTCATCCATTACTTATGGGATACCAATACCAAAGCTAAAGTACACGGATGAAGGGAGGGACAAAGCAGGAACTTTAAATGGAGGGAACCACTGCCTGAAGTACCTTTCTCCCAAAAATAGCCTCCGAAGAAGCAAAAGTGTCAAATTTGTAAAATTTTGAAAAAGTGTGAAGTGAAGACCAAGTTGCAGCCTTGCAAATCTGTTCAACAGAGGCCTCATTTTTAAAGGCCCAGGTGGAAGCCACAGCTCTAGTAGAATGAGCTGTAATCCTTTCAGGAGGCTGCTGTCCAGCAGTCTCATAGGCTAAACGTATTATGCTACGAAGCAAAAAGGAGAGAGAGGTAGCCGAAGCCTTTTGACCTCTCCTCTGTCCAGAGTAAGCAGATGGAAATGAACATTTGGGGCATTTATTGAACTCCAAACTTCTACATTTAAAGCCTTGAAATAAGTCATGTGGAGAAGTCTTAAATGTGACTCCCTCCACGTAGCTGAGAGAGTAACCCGACAAGCTTCCTGAATCGAGAAAGTGAGAAGATCTGGATCCAAAGAGTTCTGCTGAAGCAGGGAGGACCATTTAAGGTAGAGTTTCTCCAAGACACCAGGGCCTTTAAGAGCTGTTAGAGTTTGATAGATGTATGAGATTGATGTAAGCCCATTTTTAAATAATATCATCCATTTTTCTAGATCTCCCATGGACCACTCCCAGCCATAGTCAGTGACCTGCTTAAGAGCAAAATGTCTCACTTGCAAGTATGCAAATAAATCGTTATTAGAAATAGCGAACTCCTGTTTGAGAGAGTCAAAGGACTTAATACATTTCCTCTCAAAGTCCAATACTTGTTCTAGTCTTACCAGTCCAAGTAATGCCCATTTGGAGAATACAGCTGACTGTATGCCTGCTACAAACTGAGGATTATTTAATATAGGGAGGTGTTTTGAGGCTTCAATGTTTATATGAAGAGCCAATCCTATCCTTCTCCAAATGGAAATTGGGTTATAAATGGAGCTCATCTTTTTTATTCCAATAGGGACCGTGCTGCTGTTGCAATGAGTCAGTGCTACCAATGAGTAGGGATGAATCATATTACTCTCTAAACCCCCATTAGTAATATAATCACTATTAGTAAACCAATCTGCCGTAATTCGTGCCAGGAATACTTGGTTATAGAGACGGAGATCAGGAAGCGACAGTCCTCCGTGCTCTCTCGGTAGGGTTAGTTTAGCTAATGAGATTCTCGTTTTTCTCTTCTGCCAAATGAATACTCGTAAAGCAGTATTAAATGCAGTGATATCTTTTGTTTTAAGAAGTAAGGGAGTGTTCTGGAGAACATAGAGAATTTTAGGGAGAAGGGACATTTTGTACAAAGCTATACGACCCGACATTGACAGTGGAAGATTCTGCCAGTTTTTTTAGCACTTCTTTAACACTAGCCAGTACCGGGAGTATGTTCAATGAGTACCAATTGTGCGGATTATCCGAGATCCAAATACCCAAATATTTGAAAGAGTCCTGAGCAATTTTGAAAGGAATAGATATAGATGAGTTTTGTGGTTGTTTAATCCAAAGCAGTTCTGATTTTGCAGAATTGACGGAGTAGCCTGAGAAAGATCCGAATTTTTCAATTATCAAGAGAAGTTTGGGAATATTACTTTGTGTGTTTGACATATATATTAACACATCATCAGCATAAAGTGCAATTTGCAAGGTTTTTCTTTTAATCTTGATCCCTTCAATCTGCTGGCGAATTTGATTAGCAAGGGGCTCGATGGCTAGGTCAAACAAAAGGGGCGAGAGGGGGCACCCCTGCCTCGTGCCTTTTTCTAATTTTATGGCCTGCGTGGGAGACCCATTTACTATTATTTTCGTATAAGCGTTCTTGTATAGATTATTAAAAAAAGTCAAAAAGTGACCTGTCAAACCAAATTGTTGTAAAGTAAAGGCTATATGATCATCGTAAACCGAGTCGAATGCCTTACCTGCATCTATTGATATAATTGCCAGGTCAGGGGTGCCCTCTCTAGCCCCCTCTCGCTGCCCCTCGTCTGATTTAAAATAATCTACAACAAGGAACACCTCCCTTATTTTAGCTGAGGAATTGCGTTTCTTTAAAAAACGAGCTTGATCCTCATGAATAATACTGGGCAGATGGGATTGAAGCCTATGTGCAAGTATTGATGACAAAAGTTTGTAATCGGTGTTAAGAAGCGCAATTGGTCTATAAGACTCTTTTTCAGCTGGGTCTCTACCCTGTTTAAGAATAAGGGAAGTGAATGAAGCCACAAAGTCAGGGGAGGGGGTGTTGCCTTTGATGTAGAGATCATTAAATAGTGAAGTTAGATGGGGTATTATTTCGGGCATTAGGATCTTATAGAACTCATTTGGAAGGGAACCGGTCCCGGGGTTTTGTTAAGAGAGAGTTTCTTTATTGAAGCAGAAACTTCAGACTCTGTTATTGGGGCACAGATCTGATCCAGCATTTGGGAAGTTAGCCTTGGGTATTGAATTTTCTCCCAAAATTCCTCCCTTTGTTTACAGTCAGAGGTCTTATGTGCATATATAGATTTAAAATATTCAGTGAAAATATCGAGAATCTCTTCAGCTGTCTTATAGGTTTTGCCTTCATGACGAAGTGAACTAATTAGTGAAGAGGCCCTATCGTGCCTAACCAGGTTCGCAAGAAGCTTCCCAGCTTTACTCCCAAAACGATACAGTTTTGCCTGCATCTTTAGGTCTGTCTGAGATGATTGATAGAGAAGGAGTGAATCTTTCTCGTAAAGCAGTTGTGTACTTCAGCCAATTCTCAGGTGATTTCAGTAGAATATACTGATTATAGGTATTTATGACTGATTTCACTACTTTTATTTCTCTTACCTTGAGTTTTTTTGTCCTTGCTATGGTGTATGCTAGGATCTCACCTCGCAAGACCGCCTTAGCTGTCTCCCAGAAAATGGCAGGTTTAGTGGTATGCTCATGATTAAAAAGTATAAATTCACGATATTTAGCTATAAGCAAATTTTTAAACTTGTTATCTGTAGCTAAATGCCGGGGAAACCGAAAGCCTGTATTCCTTGCGGGAATAGGGCTTGGCCGAAAGTATAAAGAAATGGGCGCATGCTCCGAAATAGTGATGGGAAAGATTTCTGCCGTTAAATTAGAATTAGCAAGCCTGTCATCTAACAAAAACAAATCTATACGTGATAGCGATTTATGAGCCCTTGAATGACAGGTAAAGTCTCTGGCCTCCGGATTTTTCAATCTCCAGATGTCAGTGACCTTCAAATTATGTGAGATTTTGTTGAACAGCTTTGTTTCGAGATTATCTCTTTTGGTTTTTATAATATGGGAGCTTTGCCTGAATCTGTCTAACGGATACTTTGGGACCATATTAAAATCGCCACCAATAACTAGGTATCCTGCTGCACATAACATAAGCCTGTTTTGAAGAGCGTCCCAAAAGGATGAGTTAAAGAAATCTGTCCCTTTAACGAACTAGCGGATAAGCCCTTTTCTAAACCCTCTTGTAGAAAAGACAATATCCTAGGAATCCTAACCTTACTCCATGAGTAACTCTTGGATTCGCACCAATATAAATATTTACGCCATATCTTATGGTAAATTCTTCTGGTAACAGGTTTCCTAGCCTGTATTAAGGTATCAATAACCGACTCCGAGAAGCCACGCTTTGATAGAATCAAGCGTTTAATCTCCATGCAGTCAGCCTCAGAGAAATTAGATTTGGATGGTTGAAAGGACCCTGAATTAGAAGGTCCTGCCTCAGAGGCAGAGACCATGGTGGACAGGACGACATGTCCACTAGGTCTGCATACCAGGTCCTGCGTGGCCACGCAGGCGCTATCAGAATCACTGGAAGCATCGGAAATGGTGGAAACACATAAGCCATGTTGAAAACCCAAGGGGCTGTCAGAGCATCTATCAGCACCGCTCCCGGGTCCCTGGACCTGGATCCGTAACAAGGAAGCTTGGCGTTCTGGCGAGATGCCATGAGATCCAGATCTGGTTTGCCCCAACGATGAATCAGTTGAGCGAAGACCTCCGGATGAAGTTCCCACTCCCCCGGATGAAAAGTCTGGCGACTTAGGAAATCCGCCTCCCAGTTCTCCACGCCTGGGATGTAGATCGCTGACAGGTGGCAAGAGTGAGACTCTGCCCAGCGAATTATCTTTGAGACTTCCAACATCGCTAGGGAACTCCTGGTTCCCCCTTGATGATTGATGTAAGCCACAGTCGTGATGTTGTCCGACTGAAATCTGATGAACCTCAGAGTTGCTAACTGAGGCCAAGCTAGAAGAGCATTGAATATTGCTCTTAACTCCAGAATATTTATTGGGAGGAGTTTCTCCTCCTGAGTCCATGATCCCTGAGCCTTCAGGGAATTCCAGACTGCGCCCCAACCTAGAAGGCTGGCGTCTGTTGTTACAATCGTCCAATCTGGCCTGCGAAAGGTCATCCCCTTGGACAGGTGGGGCCGAGAAAGCCACCATAAAAGAGAATCTCTGGTCTCTTGATCCAGATTTAGTAGAGGGGACAAATCTGAGTAATCCCCATTCCACTGACTTAGCATGCACAATTGCAGCGGTCTGAGATGCAGGCGCGCAAATGGTACTATGTCCATTGCCGCTACCATTAAGCCGATTACTTCCATGCACTGAGCTACTGACGGGTGTGGAATGGAATGAAGGGCACGGCAAGCATTTAGAAGTTTTGATAACCTGGCCTCCGTCAGGTAAATTTTCATCTCTACAGCATCTATAAGAGTCCCTAGGAAGGGAACCCTTGTGAGTGGCAATATAGAACTCTTTTCCACGTTCACCTTCCACCCATGCGACCTCAGAAATGCCAGAACTATCTCTGTATGAGACTTGGCAGTTTGAAAACTTGACGCTTGTATCAGAATGTCGTCTAGGTACGGAGCCACCGATATGCCTTGCGGTCTTAGTACCGCCAGAAGTGAGCCCAGAACCTTTGTAAAGATTCTTGGAGCCGTAGCTAACCCGAAGGGAAGAGCTACAAACTGGTAATGCCTGTCTAGGAAGGCAAATCTTAGGTACCGATAATGATCCTTGTGAATCGGTATGTGAAGGTAGGCATCCTTTAAGTCCACTGTGGTCATGTACTGACCCTCTTGGATCATGGGTAGGATGGTTCGAATAGTTTCCATTTTGAATGATGGAACTCTTAGGAATTTGTTTAGGATTTTTAAGTCCAAGATTGGTCTGAAGGTTCCCTCTTTCTTGGGACCCACAAACAGATTTGAATAGAATCCTTGTCCGTGTTCCGTCCGCGGAACTGGGTGGATCACCCCCATTAGTAAGAGGTCTTGTACACAGCGTAGAAATGCCTCTTTCTTTATTTGGTTTGCTGATAACCTTGAAAGATGAAATCTCCCTTGTGGAGGAGAAGCTTTGAAGTCCAGAAGATATCCCTGAGATATGATCTCCAACGCCCAGGGATCCTGGACATCTCTTGCCCAAGCCTGGGCGAAGAGAGAAAGTCTGCCCCCCACTAGATCCGTTTCCGGATAGGGGGCCCTCTCTTCATGCTGTCTTAGGGGCCGCAGCAGGTTTTCTGGCCTGCTTGCCCTTGTTCCAGGACTGGTTAGTTTTCCAGCCCTGTCTGTAACGAGCAACAGCTCCTTCCTGTTTTGGAGCGGAGGAAGTTGATGCTGCTCCTGCCTTGAGGTTACGAAAGGCACGAAAATTAGACTGTTTAGCCTTTGATTTGGCCCTGTCCTGAGGCAGAGCATGGCCCTTACCTCCAGTAATGTCAGCGATAATTTCTTTCAAGCCGTCAGCTGACCAGGATTTAAGCCATAGCGCTCTGCACGCTTGGATGGCGAATCCGGAGTTCTTAGCCGTAAGTTTGGTTAAATGTACGACGGCATCAGAAACAAATGCATTAGCTAGCTTAAGTGCTTTAAGCTTGTTCATAATTTCATCCAATGGAGCTGTGCGAATGGCCTCTTCCAGAGACTCAAACCAGAATGCCGCCGCAGCAGTGACAGGCGAAATGCATGCAAGGGGCTGTAAGATAAAACCTTGTTGAACAAACATTTTCTTAAGGTAACCTAATTTTTTATCCATTGGATCTGAAAAGGCACAACTATCCTCCACCGGGATAGTGGTACGCTTAGCTAAAGTAGAAACTGCTCCCTCCACCTTAGGGACCGTCTGCCATAAGTCTCGTGTGGTGGCGTCTATAGGAAACATTTTCCTAAATATGGGAGGAGGGGAAAAAGGCACACCGGGTCTATCCCACTCCTTGCTAATAATCTCTGTAAGCCTTTAGGTATAGGAAACACGTCAGTACACACCGGTACCGCATAGTATCTATCCAACCTACATAATTTTTCTGGAATTGCAACCGTGTTACAATCATTCAGAGCCGCTAATACCTCCCCTAGCAATATGCGGAGGTTCTCAAGCTTAAATTTAAAATTAGAAATCTCTGAATCCAGTCTCCCTGGATCAGATCCGTCACCCACAGAATGAAGCTCTCAGTCTTCATGTTCTGCAAATTGTGACGCAGTATCGGACATGGCTCTCACATCATCAGCGCGCTCTGTCCTTAACCCAGAGCTATCACGCTTGCCTCTTAATTCTGGCAATTTAAATAATACTTCTGTCATAACAGTAGCCATGTCTTGCAAAGTGATTTGTAAGGGCCTCCCTGATGTACTTGGCGCCACAAAATCACGCACCTCCTGAGCGGGAGGCGAAGGTACTGACACGTGAGGAGAGTTAGTCGGCATAACTTCCCCCTCGTTGTCTGGTGATAATTTCTTTACATGTAAAGACTGACTTTTATTTAAAGTAATATCAATACAATTGGTACACATATTTCTGTTGGGTTCCACATTGGCCTTCATACATAGTGAACAAACAGATTCATCTGTGTCAGACATGTTTAAACAGACTAGCAATGAGACTAGCAAGCTTGGAAAATACTTTTCAAATAAATTTACAAGCAATATAAAAAACGCTACTGTGCCTTTAAGAAGCACAAAAAAGCTGTCACAGTTGAAATAACAATGAACCAAATTAGTTATAGCAACCAAATTTTCACAGTAAATGTATTAAGTTAGCAAAGGATTGCACCCACCAGCAAATGGATGATTAACCCCTTAATAACCAAAAAACGGATAACAATTTAATAATTTTTATCACAGTCAAACACACTGTCACAGGTCTGCTGTGACTGATTACCTCCCTCAAAATGAATTTTGAAGACCCCTGAGCTCTCTAGAGACGTCCTGGATCATGGAGGATGAAGTAGGAAGATTGTGACTGAATATTTACTGCGCAAAAAAGCGCTAAAATAGGCCCCTCCCACTCATATTACAACAGTGGGGAAGCTCAGTTAACTGTTTCTATGCAGAAACAAAAGTAAGCCATGTGGTAAAAATCATGCCCCAATAAGTTTTATCACCAAGTACCTCACAAAAAAACGATTAACATGCCAGTAAACGTTTTGAACATACAATTTAAAAGTTATGAAGTGTTATTAATAAGCCTGCTACCAGTCGCTTTTACTGCAGTTAAGGCTCATAGATTACTTCAGTATTAACAGTATTTTCTGAGTCAAATTCCATTCCCTAGAAAAATACTTCAGTGTACACACACTCATCAGCCTAATACCAGTCGCTACCACTGCATTTAAGACTGAACTTACATTACATTGGTATCAGCAGTATTTTCTCAGTCAATTCCATTGCTTAGAAAAATAATTTACTGCACATACCTCGTTTGCAGGGGGGCCCTGCATGCTATTCCCTTTTTCTGAAGTTACCTCACTCCTCAGAATGTGCGAGAACAGCCAGTGGATCTTAGTTACGTCTGCTAAGATCATAGAAAACGCAGGCAGATTCTTCTTCTAATGCTGCCTGAGAAACAAACAGCACACTCCGGTGCCATTTAAAATAACAAACTTTTGATTGAAGAAATAAACTAAGTTTAAAAACACCACAGACCTCTCACAACGACCTATCTTTAGTTAGGTTGCAAGAGAATGACTGAATATGACATGTGAGTGGAGGAGCTATGTAGCAGCTCTGCTTGGGTGATCCTCTTGCAACTTCCTGTTGGGGAAGAGATATAATCCCATAAGTAATGGATGACCCGTGGACTGACTACACTTAACAAGAGAAAAGGGTGGGCCTCATGGACTCTTGCTAATATGAAAGAAATGAATTTATCAGGTAAGTTCTTACATAAATTATGTTTTCTTTCATGTAATTAGCAAGAGTCCATGAGCTAGTGACGTATGGGATAATAAATACCCAAGATGTGGAACTTCCACGCAAGAGTCACTAGAGAGGGAGGGAAAAAATAAAGACAGCCAATTCCGCTGAAAAACAATAATCCACAACCCAAAACAAAAGTTTTAATCTTAATAATGAAAAAAACTGAAATTATAAGCAGAAGAATCAAACTGAAACAGCTGCCTGAAGTACTTTTCTACCAAAAACTGCTTCAGAAGAAGAAAACACATCAAAATGGTAGAATTTAGTAAAAGTATGCAAAGAAGACCAAGTTGCTGCTTTGCAAATCTGATCAACAGAAGCTTCATTCCTAAACGCCCAGGAAGTAGAAACTGACCTAGTAGAATGAGCCGTAATTCTTTGAGGCAGGGATTTACCCGACTCCACATAAGCATGATGAATCAAAGACTTTAACCAAGACGCCAAAGAAATGGCGGAGGCCTTCTGACCTTTTCTGGACCCAGAAAAGATAACAAATAAACTAGAAGTCTTTCTAAATTCTCTAGTAGCTTCAACATAATATTTCAAAGCTCTTACTACATCCAAAGAATGTAAAGATCTCTCCTTTGAATTCTTAGGATTAGGACACAATGAAGGAACAACAATTTCTCTATTAATGTTGTTAGAATTCACAACCTTAGGTAAAAATTTAAATGAAGACAGCAACACTGCCTTATCCTGATGAAAAATCAGAAAAGGAGATTCACAAGAAAGAGCAGATAACTCAGAAACTCTTCTAGCAGAAGAGATGGCCAAAAGGAACAGAACTTTCCAAGAAAGTAATTTAATGTCCAGAGAATGCATAGGTTCAAACGGAGGGGCTTGTAAAGCCCTCAAAACCAAATTAAGACTCCAAGGAGGAGAGATTGATTTAATGACAGGTTTGATACGAACCAAAGCCTGTACAAAAACATAATTTATGCTTACCTGATAAATTCCTTTCTTCTGTTGTGTGATCAGTCCACGGGTCATCATTACTTCTGGGATATAACTCCTCCCCAACAGGAAATGCAAGAGGATTCACCCAGCAGAGCTGCATATAGCTCCTCCCCTCTACGTCACTCCCAGTCATTCGACCAAGAATCAACGAGAAAGGAGAAACCAAGGGTGAAGTGGTGACTGGAGTATAATTTAAAAGATATTTACCTGCCTTAAAACAGGGCGGGCCGTGGACTGATCACACAACAGAAGAAAGGAATTTATCAGGTAAGCATAAATTATGTTTTCTTCTGTTATGTGTGATCAGTCCACGGGTCATCATTACTTCTGGGATACCAATACCAAAGCAAAAGTACACGGATGACGGGAGGGATAGGCAGGCTCATTATACAGAAGGAACCACTGCCTGAAGAACCTTTCTCCCAAAAATAGCCTCCGAAGAAGCAAAAGTGTCAAATTTGTAAAATTTGGAAAAAGTATGAAGCGAAGACCAAGTTGCAGCCTTGCAAATCTGTTCAACAGAGGCCTCATTCTTAAAGGCCCAAGTGGAAGCCACAGCTCTAGTAGAATGAGCTGTAATTCTTTCAGGAGGCTGCTGTCCAGCAGTCTCATAGGCTAAACGAATTATGCTACGAAGCCAGAAGGAGAGAGAGGTAGCCGAAGCCTTATGACCTCTCCTCTGACCAGAGTACACGACAAACAGGGAAGACGTTTGTCGAAAATCCTTAGTTGCCTGCAAGTAGAACTTGAGGGCACGAACTACATCCAGATTGTGTAGAAGACGTTCCTTCTTTGAAGAAGGATTTGGACACAAGGATGGAACAACAATCTCTTGATTGATATTCCTGTTAGTGACTACCTTAGGTAAGAACCCAGGTTTAGTACGCAGAACTACCTTGTCTGAGTGAAAAATCAGATAAGGAGAATCACAATGTAAGGCTGATAACTCAGAGACTCTTCGAGCCGAGGAAATAGCCATTAAAAACAGAACTTTCCAAGATAACAATTTTATATCAATGGAATGAAGGGGTTCAAACGGAACACCCTGTAAAACGTTAAGAACTAAGTTTAAACTCCATGGCGGAGCAACAGTTTTAAACACAGGCTTGATCCTAGCTAAAGCCTGACAAAAGGCCTGGACGTCTGGATTTTCTGACAGACGCCTGTGTAACAAGATGGACAGAGCTGAGATCTGTCCCTTTAATGAGCTAGCCGATAAACCCTTTTCTAAACCTTCTTGTAGAAAGGACAATATCCTAGGAATCCTAACCTTACTCCAGGAGTAACCTTTGGATTCGCACCAGTATAGGTATTTACGCCATATCTTATGGTAAATCCTTCTGGTAACAGGCTTCCTAGCCTGTATCAGGGTATCAATAACCGACTCAGAAAAACCACGTTTTGATAAAATCAAGCGTTCAATTTCCAAGCAGTCAGCTTCAGAGAAGTTAGATTTTGATGTTTGAATGGACCCTGTATCAGAAGGTCCTGTCTTAGAGGTAGAGACCAAGGCGGACAGGATGACATGTCCACTAGATCTGCATACCAAGTCCTGCGTGGCCATGCAGGCGCTATTAGAATCACTGATGCTCTCTCCTGTTTGATTTTGGCAATCAATCGAGGAAGCAGCGGGAAGGGTGGAAACACATAAGCCATCCCGAAGTTCCAGGGTGCTGTCAAGGCATCTATCAGAACCGCTCCCGGATCCCTGGATCTGGACCCGTAGCGAGGAAGTTTGGCGTTCTGGCGAGACGCCATGAGATCTATCTCTGGTTTGCCCCAACGTCGAAGTATTTGGGCAAAGACCTCCGGATGAAGTTCCCACTCCCCCGGATGAAAAGTCTGTCGACTCAAGAAATCCGCCTCCCAGTTCTCCACTCCCGGGATGTGGATTGCTGACAGGTGGCAAGAGTGAGACTCTGCCCAGCGAATTATCTTTGATACTTCCATCATTGCTAGGGAGCTTCTTGTCCCTCCTTGATGGTTGATGTAAGCTACAGTCGTGATGTTGTCCGACTGAAACCTGATGAACCCCCGAGTTTTTAACTGGGGCCAAGCCAGAAGGGCATGGAGAACTGCTCTTAATTCCAGAATGTTTATTGGCAGGAGACTTTCCTCCTGATTCCATTGTCCCTGAGCCTTCAGAGAATTCCAGACAGCGCCCCAACCTAGTAGGCTGGCGTCTGTTGTTACAATTGTCCAGTCCGGCCTGCTGAATGGCATCCCCCTGGACAGATGTGGCCGAGAAAGCCACTATAGAAGAGAGTTTCTGGTCTCTTGATCCAGATTCAGAGTAGGGGACAAGTCTGAGTAATCCCCATTCCACTGACTCAGCATGCACAATTGCAGCGGTCTGAGATGTAGACGTGCAAAGGGTACTATGTCCATTGCTGCTACCATTAAGCCGATCACCTCCATGCATTGAGCTACTGACGGGAGTTGAATGGAATGAAGGACACGGCATGCATTTAGAAGCTTTGTTAATCTGTCTTCTGTCAGATAAATCTTCATTTCTACAGAATCTATAAGAGTCCCTAAGAATGGAACTCTTGTGAGAGGAAAAAGAGAACTCTTCTTTTCGTTCACTTTCCATCCATGCGACCTTAGAAATGCCAGAACTAACTCTGTATGAGACTTGGCAGTTTGAAAGCTTGAAGCTTGTATCAGAATGTCGACTAGGTACGGAGCTACCGAAATTCCTCGCGGTCTTAGTACCGCCAGAAGGGCACCCAGAACCTTTGTGAAGATTCTTGGAGCCGTAGCCAATCCGAATGGAAGAGCTACAAACTGGTAATGCCTGTCTAAGAAGGCAAACCTTAGATACCGGTAATGATCTTTGTGAATCGGTATGTGAAGGTAAGCATCCTTTAAATCCACTGTGGTCATGTACTGACCCTTTTGGATCATGGGTAAGATTGTCCGAATAGTTTCCATTTTGAACGATGGAACTCTTAGGAATTTGTTTAGGATCTTTAAATCCAAGATTGGCCTGAAAGTTCCCTCTTTTTTGGGAACCACAAACAGGTTTGAGTAAAACCCTTGTCCTTGTTCCGACCGCGGAACCGGATGGATCACTCCCATTAATAACAGATCTTGTACACAGCGTAGAAACGCTTCTTTCTTTATCTGGTTTGTTGACAACCTTGACAGATGAAATCTCCCTCTTGGGGGAGAGAATTTGAAGTCTAGAAGGTATCCCTGAGATATGATCTCTAGCGCCCAGGGATCCTGAACATCTCTTGCCCAAGCCTGGGCGAAGAGAGAGAGTCTGCCCCCCACTAGATCCGGTCCCGGATCGGGGGCCCTCGGTTCATGCTGTCTTTGGGGCAGCAGCAGGTTTCCTGGCCTGCTTGCCCTTGTTCCAGGACTGGTTAGGTTTCCAGCCTTGTCTGTAACGAGCAACAGCTCCTTCCTGTTTTGGTGCAGTGGAAGTTGATGCTGCTCCTGCTTTGAAATTCCGAAAGGGACGAAAATTAGACTGTCTAGCCTTAGCTTTGGCTTTGTCTTGAGGCAGGGCGTGGCCCTTACCTCCTGTAATGTCAGCGATAATTTCTTTCAAACCGGGCCCAAATAAAGTTTGCCCCTTGAAAGGTATATTAAGTAATTTGGACTTAGAAGTTACATCAGCTGACCAGGATTTTAGCCACAGCGCCCTACGTGCCTGAATGGCGAATCCTGAGTTCTTAGCCGTAAGTTTGGTTAAATGTACTACGGCCTCCGAAATGAATGAATTAGCTAGTTTAAGGACTCTAAGCCTGTCCGTAATGTCGTCCAGCGTAGCTGAACCAAGGTTCTCTTCCAGAGACTCAATCCAAAATGCTGCCGCAGCCGTAATCGGCGCGATGCATGCAAGGGGTTGCAATATAAAACCTTGTTGAACAAACATTTTCTTAAGGTAACCCTCTAATTTTTTATCCATTGGATCTGAAAAAGCACAGCTATCCTCCACCGGGATAGTGGTACGCTTAGCTAAAGTAGAAACTGCTCCCTCCACCTTAGGGACCGTTTGCCATAAGTCCCGTGTGGTGGCGTCTATTGGAAACATCTTTCTAAATATTGGAGGGGGTGAGAACGGCACACCGGGTCTATCCCACTCCTTAGTAACAATTTCAGTTAGTCTCTTAGGTATAGGAAAAACGTCAGTACTCGCCGGTACCGCAAAGTATTTATCCAACCTACACAATTTTTCTGGTATTGCAACAGTGTTACAATCATTAAGAGCCGCTAAAACCTCCCCTAGTAATACACGGAGGTTCTCCAATTTAAATTTAAAATTTGAAATATCTGAATCCAATCTGTTTGGATCAGAACCATCACCCACAGAATGAAGCTCTCCGTCCTCCGACATGGCCCTAGTATTATCAGCGCACTCTGTTCTCACCCCAGAGTGATCACGCTTGCCTCTTAGTTCTGGTAATTTAGCCAAAACTTCAGTCATAACAGTAGCCATATCTTGTAATGTTATCTGTAATGGCCGCCCAGATGTACTAGGCGCCATAATATCACGCACCTCCCGGGCGGGAGATGCAGGTACTGACACGTGAGGCGAGTTAGTCGGCATAACTCTCCCCTCGCTGTTTGGTGAAATTTGTTCAATTTGTACAGATTGGCTTTTATTTAAAGTAGCATCAATACAGTTAGTACATAAATTTCTATTGGGCTCCACCTTGGCATTGGAACAAATGACACAGATATCTTCCTCTGAATCAGACATGTTTAACACACTAGCAATAAACTTGCAACTTGGTTACAATCTTATTTAACAAAAATGTACTGTGCCTCAAAGAAGCACTAAACGATTAAATGACAGTTGAAATAATGAACTGAAAGACAGTTATAGCATCAATCCTTAAAAACAACACAACTTTTAGCAAAGGTTTGTTCCCATTAGTAAAGTAACAATAATTAAATTTGAAAAATAAATATTACAGAGCAACGTTTTTTAATCACAGTCAATATATAAGTCTCACAGCTCTGCTGAGAGAATCTACCTCCCTCCGAAGAAGTTTGAAGACCCCTGAGATCTGTTAGAGATGAACCGGATCATGCAGGAAATACAAGAGTAACTGACTGGAATTTTTTGATGCGTAGCAAAGAGCGCCAAAAACGGCCCCTCCCCCTCACACACAGCAGTGAGAGAGAAACGAAACTGTCACAATTAAAACAAGCAACTGCCAAGTGGAAAAATAATGCCCAAATATTTATTCACTCAGTACCTCAGAAAATGCAAACGATTCTACATTCCAGCAAAAACGTTTAACATAATAAATACCTATTAAAAGGTTTAATGTACTTTTAACAGAGTAATTCCGGTGAAATACCATCCCCAGAATACTGAAGTGTAGAGTATACATACATGTCATTATAACGGTATGGCAGGATTTTCTCATCAATTCCATTCAGAAAATAAAAACTGCTACATACCTCAATGCAGATTCATCTGCCCGCTGTCCCCTGATCTGAAGCTTTTACCTCCCTCAGATGGCCGAGAAACAGCAATATGATCTTAACTACTCCGGTTAAAATCATAGTAAAAACTCTGGTAGATTCTTCTTCAAACTCTGCCAGAGAGGCAATAACACGCTCCGGTGCTATTGTAAAATAACAAACTTTTGATTGAAGTTATAAAAACTAAGTATAATCACCATAGTCCTCTCACACATCCTATCTAGTTGCTGGGTGCAAGAGAATGACTGGGAGTGACGTAGAGGGGAGGAGCTATATGCAGCTCTGCTGGGTGAATCCTCTTGCATTTCCTGTTGGGGAGGAGTTATATCCCAGAAGTAATGATGACCCGTGGACTGATCACACATAACAGAAGAAACAATGAATATCAGGAAGATTAGCAATCTTTCTGTGAAAAAGAACAGAAAGAGCAGAGATTTGTCCTTTCAAGGAACTTGCAGACAAACCTTTATCCAAACCATCCTGAAGAAACTGTAAAATTCTAGGAATTCTAAAAGAATGCCAGGAGAATTTATGAGAAGAACACCAAGAAATGTAAGTCTTCCAGACTCGATAATAAATCCTTCTAGACACAGATTTACGAGCCTGTAACATAGTATTAATTACTTAGTCAGAGAAACCTCTATGACTAAGAATCAAGCGTTCAATTTCCATACCTTCAAATTTAATGATTTGAGATCCTGATGGAAAAAAGGGCCTTGAGATAGAAGGTCTGGTCTTAATGGAAGAGTCCAAGGTTGGCAACTGGCCATCCAAATGAGATCCGCATACCAAAACCTGTGAGGCCATGCTGGAGCCACCAGCAGTACAAACGAACGTTCCATTAGAATTTTGGAAATCACTTTTGGAAGAAGAACTAGAGGCGGAAAGATATAGGCAGGATGATAATTCCAAGGAAGCGACAACGCGTCCACTGCCTCCGCCTGAGGATCCCTGGATCTGGACAGATACCTGAGAAGTTTCTTGTTTAGATGAGAGGCCATCAGATCTATTTCTGGAAGTCCCCAGATTTGAACAATCTGAACAAATACCTCTGGTTGAAGGGACCATTCGCCCGGATTTAACGTCTGGCGACTGAGATAATCCGCTTCCCAATTGTCTACACCTGGGATGTGAACCGCAGAGATTAGACAGGAGCTGGATTCCGCCCATACAAGTATCCGAAATACTTCTTTCATAGCCTGAGGACTGTGAGTCCCACCCTGATGATTGACATATGCCACGGTTGTGACATTGTCTGTCTGAAAACAAATAAACGATTCTTTCTTCAGAAGAAGCCAGAACTGAAGAGCTCTGAAAATCGCATTGATTGGTAATCTCGCCTCCTGAGATTCCCAAACCCCCTGCGCTGTCAGAGATCCCCATACAGCTCCCCAACCTGACAGACTCGCATCTGTTGAGATCACAGTCCAGGATGGACGAACAAAAGAAGCCCCTTCAACTAAACAATGGTGATCTATCCACCACGTCAGAGAGTGTCGTACATTGCGATTTAAGGATATTAATTGTGATATCTTTGTATAATCCCTGCACCATTGGTTCAGCATACAAAGCTGAAGAGGTCGCATGTGAAAACGAGCAAAGGGGATCGCGTCCGATGCAGCAGTCATGAGACCTAGAATTTCCATGCATAAAGCTACCGAAGGGAATGATTGAGACTGAAGGTTTCGACAGGCTGAAACCAATTTCAGACGTCTCTTTTCTGTTAGAGACAAGGTCATGGACACTGAATCTATTTGAAAACCCAAAAAGGTTACCTTTGTCTGAGGAATCAACGAACTCTTTGGTAAATTGATCCTCCAACCATGTCTTTGAAGAAACGACACAAGTTGATTCGTATGAGATTCTGCAGAATGTGAAGACTGAGCAAGTACCAAGATATCGTCCAAATAAGGAAATACCGCAATACCCTGTTCTCTGATTACAGAGAGAAGGGCACCGAGAACCTTTGAAAAGATCCTTGGAGCTGTTGCTAGGCCAAACGGAAGGGCCACAAACTGGTAATGCTTGTCTAGAAAAGAGAATCTCAGAAACTGAAAGTGATCTGGATGAATTGGAATATGAAGATATGCATCCTGTAAATCTATTGTGGACATATAATGCCCTTGCTGAACAAAAGGCAGAATAGTCCTTATAGTTACAATTTTGAATGTTGGTATCCTTACATAACGATTCAATATCTTTAAATCCAGAACTGGTCTGAAGGAATTCTCCTTCTTTGGTACAATGAATAGATTTGAGTAAAACCCCAGACCCTGTTCCAGAACTGGAACTGGCACAATTACTCCAGCCAACTCGAGATCTGAAACACATTTCAAAAATGCCTGAGCCTTCACTGGGTTTATTGGAATGCGAGAGAGAAAAAATCTCTTCGCAGGCGGCCTTACCTTGAAACCTATTCTGTACCCTTGTGAAACAATGTTCTGAATCCAAAGACTGTGAATCGAATTGAACCAAATGTCTTTGAAAAATTGTAACCTGCCCCCTACCAGATGTGCTGGAATGAGGGCCGCACCTTCATGTGGACTTGGGAGCTGGTTTTGACTTTCTAAAAGGCTTGGATTTATTCCAGATTGGAGAAGGTTTCCAAACAGAAACCGTTCCTTTAGGGGAAGGGTCAGGCTTCTGTTCCTTATTCTGACGAAAGGAACGAAAACAATTAGCAGCCCTATATTTACCTTTAGATTTTTTGTCCTGAGGCAAAAAAGTTCCTTTCCCCCCGGTAACAGTTGAAATAATAGAATCCAACTGGGAACCAAATAATTTATTACCTTGGAAAGAAAGAGAAAGCAAAGTTGACTTAGAAGACATATCTGCATTCCAAGTTTTAAGCCATAAAGCTCTTCTAGCTAAAATAGCTAAAGACATATACCTGACATCAACTCTAATGATATCAAAGATGGCATCACAAATAAAGTTATTAGCATGTTGAAGAAGTTTAACAATGCTATGAGTATTATGGTCTGATACTTGTTGTGCTAAAGCCTCCAACCAAAAAGTGGAAGCAGCAGCAACATCAGCCAAAGAAATAGCAGGCCTAAGAAGATTACCTGAACATAAATAAGCTTTCCTTAGAAAGGATTCAATCTTCCTATCTAAAGGATCCTTAAAGGAAGTACTATCTGCTGAAGGAATAGTAGTAGGTTTAGCAAGAGTAGAGATAGCCCCATCAACTTAAGGATTTTGTCCCAAAACTCTAATCTGTCAGATGGCACAGGATACAATTTCTTAAACCTTTGAGAAGGAGTAAATTAAGTACCCAGATTATTCCATTCCCTAGAAATTACTTCAGAAATAGCATCAGGGACAGGAAAAACTTCTGGAATAACTATAGGAGGTTTAAAAACCGAATTTAAACGCTTAGTAGATTTAGTATCAAGAGGACTAGAATCCTCCATCTCTAATGCGATTAAAACTTCTTTAAGTAAAGAGCGAATAAATTCCATTTTAAATAAATATGAAGATTTATCAGTGTCAATATCTGAGACAGAATCCTCTGAACCAGAAATATCCTCATCAGAAACAGACAAATCAGAATGATGACGGTCATTTAAAAATTCATCTGAAAATGAGAAGTTTTAAAAGACCTTTTACGTTTAATGGAAGGAGGAATAACAGACATAGCCTTCCTAATAGATTTAGAAACAAATTCTTTTATATTAACAGGAACATCCTGAGTATTAGATGTTGAAGGAACAGCAACAGGTAATGGTATATTACTAATGGAAATACTATCTGCATTAGCAAGTTTATCATGACATTCATCACAAACTACAGCCGGAGGAACAGTTACCACAAGTTTACAACAAATGCACTTAACTTTGGTAGAACCAGCATCAGGCAGCGTCTTTCCAGAAGTAGATTCTGATCCAGGGTCAATTTGAGACATCTTGCAATATGTAAAAGAAAAAACAACATATAAAGCAAAATTTATCAAATTCCTTAAATGACAGTTTCAGAAATGGGAAAAAAATGCCAATGAACAAGCCTCTAGCAACCAGAAGCAATGAAAAATGAGACTGAAATAATGTGAAAAAAAGGTGGCGACAAGAATGACGCCCACATTTTTTAGCGCCAAAAAAGACGCCCACATTATTGGTGCCTTAAAATTTTTGGTGCCAAGAATGACGCCACATCCGGTGACGCCGTCATTTTTGGCGCAAAACGTCAAAAAAATGACGCAAACACGAACAACTTCCGGCGTCAAGTTTGACGCCGGAAATGACAAACAGAATTTTTTGCGCCAAAAAAGTCCGCGCCAAGAATGACGCAATAAATTGAAGCATTTTCAGCCCCCCGCGAGCCTAACAGCCCACAGGGAAAAAAGTCAAATGAAACAATTTTTAAGGTAAGAAAAAAATGGATTAATCATATGCATTATCCCAAATAATGAAACTGACTGTCTGAAATAAGGAATATTGATCATCCTGAATCATGGCAAATATAAGTTTAAAGACATATATTTAGAACTTTATAAATAAAGTGCCCAATCATAGCTTAGAGAGTGTCACAAAAAATAAGACTTACTTACCCCAGGACACTCATCTACATATAGTAGATAGCCAAACCAGTACTGAAACGAGAATCAGTAGAGGTAATGGTATATAAGAGTATATCGTCGATCTGAAAAGGGAGGTAAGAGAAATCTCTACGACCGATAACAGAGAACCTATGAAATAGATCCCGTAGAAGGAGACCATTGAATTCAAATAGGCAATACTCTCTTCACATCCCTCTGACATTCACTGTACACTGAGAGGAAAACCGGGCTCCAGCCTGCTGCGAAGCGCATATCAACGAAGAATCTAGCACAAACTTACTTCACCACCTCCACGGGAGGCAAAGTTTGTAAAACTGAATTGTGGGTGTGGTGAGGGGTGTATTTATAGGCATTTTGAGGTTTGGGAAACTTTGCCCCTCCTGGTAGGAATGTATATCCCATACGTCACTAGCTCATGGACTCTTGCTAATTACATGAAAGAAATTTTCTTTTCTACCATGGGGAAGTCCCCACAGCCGCATTTATTACTTATGGAAAATAAGAACCTGGCCACCAGTAGGAGGCAAAGACCCACCAGCCAAAGGCTTAAATACTCCTCCCACTTCCCCTATCCCCCAGTCATTCAGCAGAGGAACAAGGAACAGTGGAAGAAGCATCAAGGTGAAAAGGTGCCAGAAGATGAAACAACAACAAGGCCTCCAAAACAGGCGGGGGGCTGTGGACTCTTTCCCACGGAAGAAAAAAAAAATGATCAGGTAAGCATAATTTATGTTTTTCTTCCTAATGGGAAAGAGTCCACAGCCGCATTCATTAATTATGGGAAATTTATACCCAAGCCAAAAAGGACACAGAATGCCAAGACGGGAGGGTAAGAGGCGGACCAATGAAGGCACCCACTGAAAAACATATTCCCAGAAAACAAAGTCCCGTTTTGAACGAAAACCGGGAACAACATAATTGAAACAAAAAACGACCCCGTGGACACAAAGCCACCGACAGTCCAAAGGACCTGGACAATTAGCATGAGTAGATGCAACCGAGACACAGGCCTTGAAGGTCCCACTCTCAGGGGCAACAACCCAGTCACGACAAGGGGAACCCGACTATCAGGACAGAAAGACCAGGTCTTCAGAAGACACCCAAGAAAAAGATGATCATGCTAAAGGCGTGAGAGAGGAACACAAAACATCACGCTCCTTCGCAACTTAGACGGTGTAGACCAACACAACACCACTATAGGCTGCAGAGCAGCCGAAACTCATCAGAGAACCAATCCTCTCGACAACCGAGGAATCCCTAAGGATCCCACTCCTCCAGAGAGAGCAAAGAAACTCCTCTAACGGACCCTTAAAGTTTGCTAGCAACAAAGGTGTAATAGCATCAGCAGAGTCAAGACGCAAATCCACCGCTCGCTAGGTAGCGAAGCTAACCAACAGGCTCTTACAGCTGATAATAAGCCCCACCCCCACACAAGGAGAGGGAGAGAAAACAAATCAACCAGTCACGCGTTGAAGAACAAATTCCCAGAAACCAAGGATAATTCCCCCCAAACCGGAGAACACAAAATCCCAAGGGCAAGCCCACAAGGCAACGTAAATGTATTTAAACCAGTTGGAATCGAACCTCGATCTTAAAGATCCATAAGATGGCTAGATCTTAGTCGAGCATCTGCGCTAACAGGATGGAATCTCCGAAAAAAAACGCAGGACGTGTCCCCAAGACCATCTACCGATGAATGCACAGGCACTGAACGCCCCCAAAGAGCAGAGGCAGATGACCCAAAAGGCACCCCCCGCCAGGGGAGTCTGTTACAGGCCATAGGAGAAAGTCAAGACAGACCATCCAGAGCCCAACAAAAAAGGAATAAGATCTATGAGAAACAGCCTCTCAAGACCCCACAACACCGGCAGCAAGGCAACTAACATGCAACCACCATGTGCTGAGCAAAGGTCCGCAAAATGCAGAGACAAGAAATGGAAGATCAAACAGGCTAGCCAAATCCTAGACCTAATAAGGACTATAGGGCAAATAACCCCTAAGAAAAGAAGGCCCAGAAGCCCGACCTCACCACAGGTACCTAATCTGCCAACAATTCCAAACTCCCCAAGGAGAACAATGGAACCCATCCAGACCCAACCCCCAACACCCAAGGGGATAACAGGGACAAGGAGAAATAGCCAGAACTTGGACTGACAGAACCCTAGACTCCCCTCCCAAATCTACGATGAGATCCGAGAAGAAGGGGTCAGATTCCACTAGTCAGGACCCGAGGCCAAACCGGATCAAGAAGCTCGCAGACTAACTCGTTGAGGAAAAGAAAGACCTAGAACCGCAAGCACAAAAGGACACAGAATATATAATGTGATAAAACACGTAATCCGAGTCCAAGAAGAACAAACCACGGACCAGCAGTCACGAGGCACGGGATTTCGAGGACCGAGCTCACCTCGATACCTGACCCCCAAGGGGTGGCAGAAACGACCGAAACACCAGTGGCAACACCAGAGAAGCCAGGGTGAGCTGCAACATCCAAGATCCCATCAGAGCATCAAAAGCTCCCCGAAGCGGAGGTAGGAGTAAGTAGCCACCTCAACAGACCAGACCTATACTAGCTACCCGACGGCACCTAGTCTCTAGAAGAACCACCAAGGGCAGCCCAAAAGGCAGAACAGCACACAGCAGCAAGGACCTCACCCCTCAGGCCGGGGATGCGAAGGGACGTGGTGAAACTCCACCGGCCCATGTCTCTGGAGCAGACTGACACGGCCAGCCCAAGCGCTCCTGACATCCAGACCCGAAGGTCGCGATGGGAAGTGTAGTTTTTAAAAACAAACAACAAAAACAAGTGAACCAGTAGATCCCGCGGGACCAGCCAGACGCAACATGCATCACTAACAATTAACAGTGCACACACCAACTCTGGATGAAATCCGGTAACAACTTCCGTGGAAGAACTAAATCCAAGCAATCCCAGAATTCCCATAGGAAAAGAATATAAAGTAAATAAATCAGACTCGGATAAAATAAACAAGGGCACCTGAAGGCATCCGCCTAGAAGGAATTATGTCTCCGCAGGACCTGCTAAACAAAGACCGTAACCCTCAGAAAAAAAAGGCTGGGAATCTCATAATAGACTCACCGGAGATAAGATTAACCCCATTATCTATTCCGAAGAACAATGCGAGAACTGAGAAGTCCCCGGACGATAAAGGAAAAGATCCCGCCAATAAATCAAAAAGACGTAATAATAGGACACGCAGCCACACAATCCTATAAGGAAACGAGCAGCATGGGGGGGGGGGGGAACAATCACCCCCGGGGGAATATTATAGTTCCTTTCACGGTCTGAACCCAGGGATAGGCTTTTTAAACAGTGCTGTAATCTTCGTGAGATTGCAAGAAAAGTGACTGGCACCATTTTGTTATGCGCAGTTCAGTGCAATCTGTGCCTCAGTGTTATAGCCTGGTAAATTTTACTACAGTAATTGTCACTATTTTACAGGTACAGTATTTATTGGATACTGTGCTGTGCTGGTGTTAAACTAAACATAGCACTATTGCACCCCTAATATATGTTAGTTCAAACATGTCACACTGGCAAGTGAAAGGAAAGCTAAAACCGCCTTGTTTCACTTTAGGTTACGGTCCTAACCCAAGGTATGAGCAGGGTATACCTGTGTGTATGTGTATATATATATATATATATATATATATATATATATATATATATAATTTATGTAAGAACTTACCTGATAAATTCATTTCTTTCATAGTGGCAAGAGTCCATGAACTAGTTACGTATGGGATATACATTCCTACCAGGAGGGGGCAAAGTTTCCCAAACCTCAAAATGCCTATAAATACACCTCCTACCTCACATATACCTTTGTTTAACGTGTAGCCAAGAAGTGAGGTGTAAAAAAAGGAGTAAAAAGCATATAAAAAGAGGAACTGGCAAAAATAAAGTGCTTTATACAAAAAAATCAAAACCACAAAAAAATAGGGTGTGTCTCATGGACTCTTGCCACTACGAAATAAATGAATTTATCAGGTAAGTTCTTAAATAAATTATGTTTTCTTTTATGTAAGTGGCAAGAGTCCATGAGCTAGTGACGTATGGGATATAATACACAAGATGTGGAAATCCATGAGTCACTAGAGAGGGAGGGATAAAATAACAACAGCTAAATCTGCTGAGAAATTAAATAAAAAAAAAAATTAAGTTTTCTTTAAAAACAAAAACAAAACTCAAATCAAAGGCATTAGAATCAAAATCAGACAACTGCCTAAAGAACCTTTCTACCAAAGGCTGCTTCCGAAGAAGCACACACATCAAAATAGTAACATTTAGTAAAAGTATGCAAAGAAGACCAAGTTGCTGCTTTGCAAATTTGATCAACTGAAGCTTCATTCTTAAAAGCCCAAGAAGTGGCAACTGATCTAGTAGAATGAGCTGTAATTCTCTGAGGCGGAGACTGCCTCGCCTCCAAATAAGCTTTGTGAATCAAAAGTTTCAACCAAGATGCCAAAGAAATGATAGAGGCTTTCTGACTTTTCCTGGAGCCAGAAAAAACAACAAATAGACTAGAAGTCTTTCTGAAATCTATAGTAGCCTCAACATAATATTTCAAAGCTCTTACCACAACCAAAGAATGTAAAGATCTTTCAAGAGTATTCTTAGGATTAGGACACAAAGAAGGAACAACAATTTCCCTATTGATGTTGTTAGAATTCACAACTTTAGGCAAAAAATTAAATGAAGTCCGCAAAACAGCTTTATCTTGATGGAAAATCAGATAAGGAGACTCACAAGAGAGAGCAGACAATTCGGAAACTCTTCTAGCAGAAGAGATAGCCAAAATAAATAACACTTTCCAAAAAAGAAATTTAATATCGAAATAATGCATAGGCTCAAAAGGAGGAGGCTGTAAAATCTTCAAAACCAAATTGAGACTCCAAGGAGGAGAAATAGATTTAATAACAGGTTTGATATGAATATGAACAAAACAATGAATATCATGAAGTTTAGCAAGTTTTCTTTTAAATAAGACAGAAAGAGCAGGAATTTGTCCATTTAAAGTATTTGCAGACAAACCCTTATCTAAACCATCCTGAAGAAACTGTATAATCCTAGGAATTCTACAAGAATGGAAAAGATAATTATGAGTGGAACACCATAAAATATAGGTTTTCCAAACCCGATGATACATTTTCTTTGAGACAGACTTACAAGCCTAAAAAAAAAAGAGGTGAAGGTTATCCTATTGGTTATAAACTCTGTGTCCAATGCGTAAATATAGATACATTAATGGCAAAAAGTCATGAGACAAAGTTAACAGGTGAACCCCTAGGAGAGCACACTAAACTTGCACCAAATGAGCCTGCAAAACCGGGCAGGATATGGCAGTAAATCCAAAATTCCTAAACAGGGACAAATGAGTAAGATGACAGCTTTCAAAAACATAATTTATGTAAGAACTTACCTGATAAATTCATTTCTTTCATATTAGCAAGAGTCCATGAGCTAGTGACGTATGGGATATACATTCCTACCAGGAGGGGCAAAGTTTCCCAAACCTCAAAATGCCTATAAATACACCCCTCACCACACCCACAATTCAGTTTAACGAATAGCCAAGAAGTGGGGTGATAAACAAGTGCGAAAGCATATAAAATAAGGAATTGGAATAATTGTGCTTTATACAAAAAACATAATTTATGTAAGAACTTACCTGATAAATTCATTTCTTTCATATTAGCAAGAGTCCATGAGCTAGTGACGTATGGGATATACATTCCTACCAGGAGGGGCAAAGTTTCCCAAACCTCAAAATGCCTATAAATACACCCCTCACCACACCCACAAATCAGTTTAACGAATAGCCAAGAAGTGGGGTGATAAGAAAAAAGTGCGAAAGCATAAAAAATAAGGAATTGGAATAATTGTGCTTTATACAAAAAAATCATAACCACCACAAAAAAGGGTGGGCCTCATGGACTCTTGCTAATATGAAAGAAATTAATTTATCAGGTAAGTTCTTACATAAATTATGTTTTCTTTCATGTAATTAGCAAGAGTCCATGAGCTAGTGACGTATGGGATAATGACTACCCAAGATGTGGATCTTTCCACGCAAGAGTCAGTAGAGAGGGAGGGATAAAATAAAGACAGCCAATTCCTGCTGAAAATAATCCACACCCAAAATAAAGTTTAAATGAAAACATAAGCAGAAGATTCAAACTGAAACAGCTGCTATGTACTTTTCTACCAAAAACTGCTTCAGAAGAAGAAAACACATCAAAATGGTAGAATTTAGAAAAGTATGCAAAGAAGACCAAGTTGCTGCTTTGCAAATTTGATCAACCGAAGCTTCATTCCTAAACGCCCAGGAAGTAGAAACTGACCTAGTAGAATGAGCTGTAATCCTCTGAGGCGGAGTTTTACCCGACTCAACATAGGCATGATGAATTAAAGATTTCAACCAAGATGCCAAAGAAATGGCAGAAGCTTTCTGGCCTTTTCTAGAACCGGAAAAGATGACAAATAGACTAGAAGTCTTTCGGAAAGTCTTAGGCCTAGATTTGGAGTTCGGCGGTAGCCGTCAAAACCAGCGTTAGAGGCTCCTAACGCTGGTTTTGGCCGCCCGCTGGTATTTGGAGTCAGTGATTAAAGGGTCTAACGCTCACTTTTCAGCCGCGACTTTTCCATACCGCAGATCCCCCTACGCCATTTGCGTAGCCTATCTTTTCAATGGGATCTTTCTAACGCTGGTATTTAGAGTCGTTTCTGAAGTGAGCGTTAGAGCTCTAACGACAAGATTCCAGCCGCCTGAAAATAGCAGGAGTTAAGAGCTTTCTGGCTAACGCCGGTTCATAAAGCTCTTAACTACTGTACCCTAAAGTACACTAACACCCATAAACTACCTATGTACCCCTAAACCGAGGCCCCCCCACATCGCCGACACTCGATTAAAATTTTTAACCCCTAATCTGCCGACCGCCACCTACGTTATATTTATGTACCCCTAATCTGCTGCCCCTAACCCCGCCGACCCCTGTATTATATTTATTAACCCCTAACCTGCCCCCCACAACATCGCCGCCAGCTCCTTAAAATAATTAACCCCTAATCTTCCGACCGCAAAGCGCCGCCACCTACGTTATCCCTATGTACCCCTAATCTGCTACCCCTAACACCGCCGACCCCTATATTATATTTATTAACCCCTAATCTGCCCCCCACAACGTCGCCTCCACCTGCCTACACTTATTAACCCCTAATCTGCCGACCGGACCTGAGCGCTACTATAATAAAGTTATTAACCCCTAATCCGCCTCACTAACCCTATCATAAATAGTATTAACCCCTAATCTGCCCTCCCTAACATCGCCGACACCTACCTTCAATTATTAACCCCTAATCTTCCGATCGGAGCTCACCGCTATTCTAATAAATGGATTAACCCCTAAAGCTAAGTCTAACCCTAACACTAACACCCCCCTAAGTTAAATATAATTTTTATCTAACGAAATAAATTAACTCTTATTAAATAAATGATTCCTATTTAAAGCTAAATACTTACCTGTAAAATAAACCCTAATATAGCTACAATATAAATTATAATTATATTATAGCTATTTTAGGATTAATATTTATTTTACAGGCAACTTTGTAATTATTTTAACCAGGTACAATAGCTATTAAATAGTTAAGAACTATTTAATAGTTACCTAGTTAAAATAATAACAAATTTACCTGTAAAATAAATCCTAACCTAAGATATAATTAAACCTAACACTACCCTATCAATAAAATAATTAAATAAACTACCTACAATTACCTACAATTAACCTAACACTACACTATCAATAAATTAATTAAACACAATTCCTACAAATAAATACAATTAAATAAACTAGCTAAAGTACAAAAAATAAAAAAGAACTAAGTTACAGAAAATAAAAAAATATTTACAAACATAGGAAAAATATTACAATTTTAAACTAATTACACCTACTCTAAGCCCCCTAATAAAATAACAAAGCCCCCCAAAATAAAAAATTCCCTACCCTATTCTAAATTAAAAAAGTTACAAGCTCTTTTACCTTACCAGCCCTGAACAGGGCCCTTTGCGGGGCATGCCCCAAGAAGTTCAGCTCTTTTGCCTGTAAAAAAAAACATACAATACCCCCCCCCCAACATTACAACCCACCACCCACATACCCCTAATCTAACCCAAACCCCCCTTAAATAAACCTAACACTAATCCCCTGAAGATCTTCCTACCTTGTCTTCACCATCCAGGTATCACTGATCCGTCCTGGCTCCAAGATCTTCATCCAACCCAAGCGGGGGTTGGCGATCCATAATCCGGTGCTGAAGAGGTCCAGAAGAGGCTCCAAAGTCTTCCTCCTATCCGGCAAGAAGAGGACATCCGGACCGGCAAACATCTTCTCCAAGCGGCATCTTCGATCTTCTTCCATCCGGAGCGAAGCGGCAGGATCCTGAAGACCTCCAGCGCGGAACATCCATCCGGACCGACGACTGAACGACGAATGACTGTTCCTTTAAGGGACGTCATCCAAGATGGCGTCCCTCGAATTCCGATTGGCTGATAGGATTCTATCAGCCAATCGGAATTAAGGTAGGAATTTTCTGATTGGCTGATGGAATCAGCCAATCAGAATCTAGTTCAATCCGATTGGCCGATCCAATCAGCCAATCAGATTGAGCTCGCATTCTATTGGCTGATCGGAACAGCCAATCTACTAAGGAGTCAGATTCAGTCTGTAAACTTTCCAATGTAGTAATGTCACAAACATCCTGGAAGCTACTCACATTGGAATAGAGAGGTTCAGTTGTGTTTGGAGTTATGTTGTTAACAGTATTTGTTAATTCAGAATTATGAAAGTGTTTCTGAAGGGTAAGCTTTCTGACATTACATGTTTGTGACATTACTACATTGGAAAGTTTACAGACTGAATCTGACTCCTTAGTAGATTCTGCTAAGAGTATTTTTCCAAAATTTAAACCACCGTCAAAGTTTTATCCGATCCAAAGTAGAGGCAAAACATTAGAACTCTACCATAAGAGGGTTGTTGAAGATTTAACTTCGCTATATTATTCTGACAGACCAACCTCCCACAACTTGTCATTAAGAGAGAAAGAGGCGTTGAGTGCTCTTAAAAACAATGATTCTCTCATTATTAGAAATTCTGACAAGGGTGGTAGTGTGGTACTCTTAGATAAAGATAGCTACATCTCTGAAGCAATGAGACAATTGAATGATCCTCTCACTTATTGCACATTGTCACATGATCCCACCATAAAGTTTCAAAGAGAATTATCTAGCTTGTTGGATGATGGAAGATACTTGGACCTCATGGATGATGACACTGTCAGTTATCTATATGTTGACAAACCAGTGGTCCCTATCTTCCATCATCTGCCAAAAGTACACAAGAGCCTAGAGGAAGTCAAGGGACGTCCGATTGTTTCTGGCATTGGCTCCCTCTTGGAGCCATTGTCGGAATGGTTGGACGCAATCCTACAACCCATTGTTCTTTCACTGTACAGTCATATCAGGGACACCTCACACATCTTACAACTCTTAGAAGAGGTGGTTTGGACACCTCAGAGTAGTTGGCTCACTATAGATGTGGTGTCTTTGTATTCCACCATCCCACACGATTTGGGCCTCAATGCCATCAGATACTTTTTGGAATCTTTTCATTCTATGGATAAGTTAGCGACTGATTTCATCATCAGAGTGACCAGCTTTCTGTTAACGCACAATTATTTTGTGTTTGAGGGGGTTTTCTATCTGCAGAGACAGGGCACCGCCATGGGGGCTAAATTTGCCCCCTCTTATGCCAACATTTTTATGGGGTGGTTGGAAATCAATTATGTCTATGCAGATAGAAACCCCTTCACACAGTATATACAGATGTATAAATATTTTATTGATGACTTGATCATCATCTGGTCCTCTGATGAGGAGACGGCTGTTAAATTTGTTGATTTCCTTAACTCCAGCAAAAATGGAGTCACATTTACCCATGAGTGGCAGAAATCTGAGATTCATTTTTTGGATGTCAGCCTTATGGGAGAGACCAAAACTGGTACCATCAATTCAAAATTGTATCGGAAACCTATTGCAGGAAATACCCTTCTACATAATAAAAGTTCCCATCCTAAACATGTTTTCAAGGGCATTGCCAAAGGGCAACTGCTTAGGGCGAGAAGGATCTGCAATAAGGAATCTGATTTCAATAAGGAGAGCCTAGAGGTAAAACACAGACTACTTGAGAGAGGTTATGACCATTCATTGGTTAATAATGTCTTGAAGGAAGTCACTAGCATTGAAAGAAAAGATATCTTACAGAGAAAAATTAAAAAATCACCTGATATACGTACACATTTCATAACTAAATATTCATCAGAATTCTATGAAATCTGCAATATTCTAAAGAAATATTTTCCCATTCTATACGGGGACAAACAACTTAAACCAGTAGTGGAAAAGGGTTTCAAATGTGTCTATTCTAGAAATCTTACTCTAGGAAATATCCTGTCCCCTAGTCAACTACCACAGGATTCTAAACCAACTACCTGGCTCTCCGTAAATGGTACCTATAAGTGTGGAGTCTCAAGGTGCAAGGCCTGTGACTTCATCACAGAAGGTAAAACTTTCTATTCATGTGTCACGAACCAGACATACGAAACAAAAGGGTGTATCAAATGCTCCACAAGCTATGTAGTCTATCTGATTGAATGCAATATTCACCATTTGCAATATATTGGTATGACATCCAGAGATGTCCGCACAAGGGTGCGTGAACACTTAGGCTACATAAAAAATGAAAAAACTTGTTCTGAGCTAGCTAGGCATTTTATTGAAATTCACTGTGGAGATGTTAGATCTTTTAAATGGCGGGCGATTGAAGCCATTAGGAGACCGTCTAGAGGGGGAGACAAAGATGCTATTTTAGCACACCAAGAGGCATTTTGGATATTTAAACTCCGTACTCAGACTCCTAATGGCTTCAATTCGGAGTTCGATTTAATCAAACACTGGTGCTGAACCTTTTGGAAGGCACCAGTACCGCCATACTCCCAGTATCATAAGCTGACTATCATATATGAACCTCACTAATATATAATATTAGGTATCTATTGGTGTCTTTTTTGTTCTTCTTTAATTCCTTATCTAGTACCTGACCTCTGTTGGTTTTAGTTTGATAAGTGAACTCTTTTTGTTAACTCCAAAAAATATACAGTTTTAGTTAAACTTTTTGCTTTAATAAAGTTGTAGTCACTCTTATTAGCATTTTTTTTAGCTAGTCATAAAAATAAAAATATAGTTCCCATTCAGTAGATAAAAATGGAGAATGAGATAATCTCCTTCTATTGTAGTTAGTGACAATGGACGTACCTGGTACGTCACTTGTCTAAGAGAGTGCTGGAAGCGATCGCAATCGCTTCCAGCAGCTCTCAGGGTATTGCAGTGATGCCTCGATATTGAGGCATCCTGCAATACCCTTTAGAAAGCATCCGATGCAGAGAGAGCCACTCTGTGGCCCTCTCTGCACCGGTAGCGATGCGGCCGTTCGTTGGTGGGTGGGAGCTTACAGGGAGGAGGGTGGGCGGCCCATCGCTACCCGGCATCCGGTTCCTTCAAGTGTATTGTGCACGCCGGATGCCGGGAGCGTGCGGGGGCTGCGTGCACGCGCGCGCGCGTGTGTGTGCGCGCGCGCGCAGCAATCACTGGCACTGCCACCAATGAATTTAGGTAAGGATCTGGATCTGGATCTGGGGGGGGTGGGGGCAGCTACACTTGATCAGGATCTGGATCTGGGGGGGGTGGTTGGGGCAGCTACACTACAGAAAAAATAAAACATGTCACAAAACAAAACACTTTTTTTGGGGGGGAAAACTGGGTACTGGCAGACAGCTGCCAGTACCCAAGATGGTGGCAATTAGGTAGGTGGGGAGGGTTAGAGAGGTGTTTGGGGGGGATCAGGGAGGTTGGGGGTTAAGGCAGGGGTCCATCACAGCTGAATAATTTAAAAAAACAAAAAACAAAAAAAAAACACCTTTTATTTTAGTACTGGCAGACTTTCTGCCAGTACTTAAGATGGCGGGGACAATTGTGGGGTGGGGGAGGGAAGAGAGCTGTCTGGGAGGGATCAGGGGGTGGGATGTGTCAGGTGGGAGGTTGATCTCTACACTAAAGCTAAAATTAACCCTGCAAGCTCTCTACAAGCTACCTAATTAACCCCTTCACTGCTGGGCTTAATACAAGTGTGGTGCGCAGCAGCATTTAGTGGCCTCCTAATTGCCAAAAAGCAACGCCAAAGCCATATATGTCTGCTATTTATGAACAAAGGAGATCCCAGAGAAGCATTTACAACCATTTGTGCCATAATTGCACAAGCTGTTTGTAAATAATTTAAGTGAGAAACCTAAAATTGTGAAAAATGTCACTTTTTTTTTTATTTGCTCGCATTTGGCGGTGAAATGGTGGCATGAAATATACCAAAATGGGCCTAGATCAATACTTTGGGTTGTCTACTACACTACACTAAAGCTAAAATTAACCCTGCAAGGTCCCTACAAGATCCCTAATTAACCCCTTCACTGCTGGGCATAATACACGTGTGGTGCGCAGCTGCATTTAGCGGCCTTCTAATTACCAAAAAGCAACGCCAAAGCCATATATGTCTGCTATTTCTGAACAAAGGGGATCCCAGAGAAGCATTTACAACCATTTGTGCCATAATTGCACAAACTGTTTGTAAATAATTTCAGTGAGAAACCTAAAGTTTGTGACAAAATTTGTGAAAAAGTGAACAATTTTTTTTATTTGCTCGCATTTGGCAGTGAAATGGTGGCATGAAATATACCAAAATGGGCCTAGATCAATACTTTGGGTTGTCTTCTAAAAAAAAATATATACATGTCAAGGGATATTCAGGGATTCCGGACAGATATCAGTGTTCCAATGTAACTAGCGCTAATTTTGAAAAAAAGTGGTTTAGAAATAGCAAAGTTCTACTTGTACTTATTGCCCTATAACTTGCAAAAAAAGCAAACAACATGTAACCATTGGGTATTTCTAAACTCAGGACAAAATTTAGAAACTATTTAGCATGGGTGTTTTTTGGTGGTTGTAGATGTGTAACATATTTTGGAGGTCAAAGTTAGAAAAAGTGTGTTTTTTTCCATTTTTTCCTCATATTTTATATATTTTTTATATTAAATTATAAGATGTGATGAAAAAAATGGTATCTTTAGAAAGTCCATTTAATGGCGAGAAAAACGGTATATAATATGTGTGGGTACAGTAAATGAGTAAGAGGAAAATTACAGCTAAACACAAACACTGCAGAAATGTAAAAATAGCCATTGTCATTAAGGGTAAGAAAACTGAAAAATGGTCCGGTCATTAAGGGGTTAAAGCCTTATCTGCGATTGGTTTATTAAGGGAATTTTAGACTTTTTGACATTAATTTGCTTATATTTTGTAGCTACCTTTGTTTACCTTGGTATAAGTTTATTAGAGTATATCTATCTACCTGCTTTTGTCAGTGTTTATACACCTGTTACTCTGAGAGAGAAAGAAACGTGTATATGCTTTTGTTTAACCATTACTGTATGTCCTCCTCTATCTTTGTAACCTGCATGTTTCTGTATTCTGACAATATGAATATATACATATGTGCATGCCATGTATTTCTAACTTGTTAACCGAATTGTCAAGTGATAACAATATTGTTTCTGCCTGTAATACCCTAAATTCAAATTGTCACATCAAAGGTTAAGAGGGAGGTAACTATTGCATCCCCAGTAGCCAATAACTGTGTAGAGCACTATTTTTAAATGTCTTTGTTGTAGCACACAGCAGGTCTTAGATTACGGTAACTAGCCGAAACTAGTAGGACCAGCTGTTTCTCTGTTACTCTGCTGGTGTCTCACTATATATTTTATTTCATCTCAATAAAGTCCGTTGGATCATTTTTTACATTTGGGACTCCTGAATCTTCTTTTGTTTCTAGACTTACAAGCCTGTATCATAGTGCTAATCAGAGAAACCTCTATGAAAAAAAACACATATTGATGGAGAGACCACTCCCCCGGATGCAACGTCTGATGGCTGAGATAATCTGCTTCCCAAATGTCTACACCTGGGATATGAATCACAGAAATTTGACAAGAGTTGGATTCCGCCCAAGAAAGTATCCAAAATACTTCCTTCATTGCTAAAGGACTGCGAGTCCCTCCTTCATGATTGACATATGTCACTGTTGTGACATTGTCTGTTTGAAAACAAATATAAAGTTCTCTCTTAAATAGAGGCCACGCCTGAAGAGCTATGAAGATAGCACAGAGTTCTAAAAACATAATTTATGTAAGAACTTAACTTTGGTAGAACCAGCATCAGGCAGCTTCTTTCCAGAAGTAGATTCTGATCCAGGGTCAAGTTGAGACATCTTGCAATATGTAATAGAAAAAACAACATATAAAGCAAAATTATCAAATTCCTTAAATGACAGTTTCAGGAATGGGAAAAAAATGCCAATGAACAAGCCTCTAGCAACCAGAAGCATTGAAAAATGAGACTTAAATAATGTGAAAAAAAGGTGGAGACAAGAGTGACGCCCACATTTTTGGCGCCTAAAAAAGACGCTCACATTATTGGCGCTAAGTACAACGCCTATATTTTTTGGCGCTAAGAATGACGCCACATCCGGTGACGACGAAAAAAATAACGCCCACATTTTTGCCGCAAAAAAACGTCTTAACACAAAAAACGTCAAAAAAATGACGTAACCACTAACAACTTCCGGCATCAATTAGGGCGCTGGAAATGACAAAATTTTGCGCCAAAAAAGTCTGCGCCAAAAATGACGCAATAAATTGAAGCATTTTCAGCCCCCCCGAGCCCAACAGCCCACAGGGAAAAAAAGCCAATTTGAAAAATTTTTAAGGTAAGAAAAAATAAATAATCATTCATATGCATTATCCCAAATAATGAAACTGACTGTCTGAAATAAGGAATACTGATTACCCTCAATCATGGCAAATTTAAGTTTAAACACATATATTTAGAACTTTATAAATAAAGTGCCCAACCATAGCTTAAGAGTGTCATAATAAAATAAGACCTACTTACCCCAAGACACTCATCTACATATAGTAGATAGCCAAACCAGTACTGAAACGAGAATCAGTAGAGGTAATGGTATACTTAGAGTATATTGTCGATCTGAAAAGGGAGGTAGGAGAAGAAATCTCTATGACCGATAACAGAGAACCTATGAAATAGATCCCGTAGAAGGAGACCATGGTATTCAAATAGGCAATACTCCTCTTCACATCCCTCTGACATTCACTGCACTCTGAGAGGAAAACCGGGCTCCAGCATGCTGCGAATCGCATATCAACGAAGAATCTAGCACAAACTTACTTCACCACCTCCACGGGAGGCAAAGTTTGTAAAACTGAATTGTGGGTGTGGTGAGTGGTGTATTTATAGGCATTTTGAGGTTTGGGAAACTTTGCCCCTCCTGGTAGGAATGTATATCCCATACGTCACTAGCTCATGGACTCTTGCTAATTACATGAAAGAAATATTGATTGGCACCCTCGCCTCTTGAGGATACCAAACCCTTTGTGCTGTCAGAGACTCCCAGACAGCTCCCCAACCTGTGAGACTTGCGTCTGTTGTGATCACAGTCCAAGTGGGATGAACAAATGAGGCCTCTTGAACAATAAGGTGATGGTCCAACCACCAAGTCAGAGAGAGTTGAGTGTTGGGATTTAAGTATATCAGTTGGGATATCCGAGTATAATCCCTGCACCATTGATGCAACATGCAAAGCTGTCTAAATGTCTTGAAATAATTTAAATCTGCCCCCCACCAGTTGAACTGGTTTGAGGGCCATACCTTTATGCAGCCTTACGGACTGGATTTTTTTTTTTTTTTTTTTTAATAAGGCTTGGATTTATTCCAATTCGGAGAAGGTCTCCAATTAGAGCCAGAGGCCTTAGGGGAAGGAGAGGTCTTTTGTTCTCTATTCTGACGAAAGGAACGAAAATGATTGGGAGCTTTAAATTTACCCTTAGATTTCTTATCTTGGGGCAGAAAAACTCCCTCTCCCCCGGTGATAGTGGAAATAAAAGAATCCAATTGAGAACCAAATAAATTACTACCCTGAAATGATAAAGATAGTAATCTAGATTTAGACACCATATCAGCATTCCAAGATTTAAGCCATAAAGCTCTTCTAGAAAGAATAGCTAAAGACATAGATTTAATATCAATCTTAATGACATCAAATATAGCATCACAAATGAAATAAATAGCATGTTGAAGTAAAAGAACAATGCTAGACAACTCAGGATCTGTTAACTGTTGAGCTAAACTGTCCAACCAAAAAGTTGAAGCAGCAACAACATCAGCCATAGAAATAGCAGGTCTAAGAATATAGCCAGTATGTAAATATGCTTTTCTAAGATAAGATTCAATCTTCCTATCTAAAGGATCCTTAAAAGAAGTACCATCTTCCATAGGAATAGTAGTTGGTTTGGCAAGAGTAAAAATAGCCCCATCAACTTTAGGGACTTTTCCCCAAAACTCTAGACTAGCCACAGGTAAAGGATATAGCTTTTAAAACCTAGAAGAATGGCTAAAAGAAGCACCAAGTTTAGACCATTCTTTAGTAAACCTATGAGAAAACAGAATTTATGCTTACCTGATAAATTACTTTCTCCAACGGTGTGTCCGGTCCACGGCGTCATCCTTACTTGTGGGATATTCTCTTCCCCAACAGGAAATGGCAAAGGGTTAAGGGTTCAAACGGAACCCCTTGAAGAACTGAAAGAACTAAATTGAGACTCCAAGGAGGAGTCAAAGGTTTGTAAACAGGCTTGATTCTAACCAGAGCCTGAACAAAAGCTTGAACATCTGGCACAGCCGCCAGTTTTTTGTGAAGTAAAACAGATAAAGCAGAAATCTGTCCCTTCAAAGAACTTGCAGATAATCCTTTCTCCAAACCCTCCTGTAGAAAGGATAGAATCTTAGGAATTTTTATCTTGTTCCATGGGAATCCTTTAGATTCACACCAACAAATATATTTTTTCCATATTTTATGGTAAATTTTCCTAGTTACAGGCTTTCTAGCCTGAACAAGAGTATCAATGACAGAATCTGAAAACCCACGCTTTGATAAAATCAAGCGTTCAATCTCCAAGCAGTCAGTTGGAGTGAAGCCAGATTCGGATGTTCGAATGGACCTTGAACAAGAAGGTCCTGTCTCAAAGGTAGCTTGCATGGTGGAGCCGATGACATATTCACCAGGTCTGCATACCAAGTTCTGCGTGGCCACGCAGGAGCTATCAAGATCACCGAAGCCCTCTCCTGATTGATCCTGGCTACCAGCCTGGGAATGAGAGGGAACGGTGGGAATACATAAGCTAGGTTGAAGGTCCAAGGCGCTATCAGTGCATCTACTAGAGTCGCCCTGGGATCCCTGGATCTGGACCCGTAGCAAGGAACCTTGAAGTTCTGACGAGACGCCATCAGGTCCATGTCTGGAATGCCCCATAATTGAGTTATTTGGGCAAAGATTTCCGGATGGAGTTCCCACTCCCCCGGATGGAAAGTCTGACGACTCAGAAAATCCGCTTCCCAATTTTCCACTCCTGGGATGTGGATTGCAGACAAGTGGCAGGAGTGATTCTCCGCCCATTGAATTATTTTGGTCACTTCCTCCATCGCCAGGGAACTCCTTGTTCCCCCCTGATGGTTGATATATGCAACAGTCGTCATGTTGTCTGATTGAAACCTTATGAATTTGGCCTTTGCTAGTTGAGGCCAAGCTTTGAGAGCATTGAATATCGCTCGCAGTTCCAGAATGTTTATCGGGAGAAGAGATTCTTCCCGAGACCATAGACCCTGAGCTTTCAGGGGTTCCCAGACCGCGCCCCAGCCCACCAGACTGGCGTCGGTCGTGACAATGACCCACTCTGGTCTGCGGAAGCTCATTCCCTGTGACAGGTTGTCCAGGTTCAGCCACCAACGGAGTGAATCTCTGGTTCTTTGATCTACTTGGATCGTCGGAGACAAGTCTGTATAATCCCCATTCCACTGTCTGAGCATGCACAGTTGTAATGGTCTTAGATGAATTCGTGCAAAAGGAACTATGTCCATTGCCGCAACCATCAAACCTATTACTTCCATGCACTGCGCTATGGAAGGAAGAAGAACAGAATGAAGTACTTGACAAGAGCTTAGAAGTTTTGATTTTCTGGCCTCTGTCAGAAAAATCTTCATTTCTAAGGAGTCTATTATTGTTCCCAAGAAGGGAACTCTTGTTGACGGGGACAGAGAACTTTTTTCTATGTTCACTTTCCACCCGTGAGATCTGAGAAAGGCTAGGACAATGTCCGTATGAGCCTTTGCTTTTGACAGAGACGACGCTTGAATCAGTATGTCGTCCAAGTAAGGTACTACTGCAATGCCCCTTGGTCTTAGCACCGCTAGAAGGGACCCTAGTACCTTTGTGAAAATCCTTGGAGCAGTGGCTAATCCGAATGGAAGTGCCACAAACTGGTAATGCTTGTCCAGAAAGGCGAACCTTAGGAACCGATGATGTTCCTTGTGGATAGGAATATGTAGATACGCATCCTTTAAATCCACTGTGGTCATGAATTGACCTTCCTGGATGGTAGGAAGAATTGTTCGAATGGTTTCCATCTTGAACGATGGAACCCTGAGAAATTTGTTTAGAATCTTGAGATCTAAAATTGGTCTGAATGTTCCTTCTTTTTTGGGAACTATGAACAGATTGGAGTAAAACCCCATCCCTTGTTCTCCTAATGGAACAGGATGAATCACTCCCATTCTTAACAGGTCTTCTACACAATGTAAGAATGCCTGTCTTTTTATTTGGTTTGAAGACAATTGAGACCTGTGGAACCTCCCCCTTGGGGGTAGTTCCTTGAATTCCAGGAGATAACCTTGAGAAACTATTTCTAGCGCCCAAGGATCCTGAACATCTCTTGCCCAAGCCTGAGAAAAGAGAGAGAGTCTGCCCCCCACCAGATCCGGTCCCGGATCGGGGGCCAACACTTCATGCTGTTTTAGTAGCAGTGGCAGGTTTCTTGGCCTGCTTACCCTTGTTCCAGCCTTGCATCGGTCTCCAGGCTGGTTTGGTTTGAGAACTATTACCCTCTTGTTTAGAGGGTGTAGAATTTGAGGCTGGTCCGTTTCTGCGAAAGGGACGAAAATTTGGCTTATTTTTAGCCTTAAAAGACCTATCCTGAGGAAGGGCGTGGCCCTTTCCCCCAGTGATGTCTGAAATAATCTCTTTCAAGTCAGGGCCAAACAGCGTTTTACCTTTGAAAGGGATGTTAAGCAATTTGTTCTTGGAGGACACATCCGCTGACCAAGACTTTAGCCAAAGCGCTCTGCGCGCCACAATAGCAAAACCTGAATTTTTCGCCGCTAATCTAGCTAATTGCAAAGTGGCGTCTAAGATAAAAGAGTTAGCCAATTTAAGTGCTTGAACTCTGTCCATAACCTCCTCATACGAAGAGTCTTTATTGAGCGACTTTTCTAGTTCTTCGAACCAGAAACACGCTGCTGTAGTGACAGGAACAATGCATGAAATTGGTTGTAGAAGGTAACCTTGCTGAACAAACATCTTTTTAAGCAAACCCTCTAATTTTTTATCCATAGGATCTTTGTAAGCACAACTATCTTCTATAGGGATAGTAGTGCGTTTGTTTAAAGTAGAAACCGCCCCCTCGACCTTGGGGACTGTCTGCCATAAGTCCTTTCTGGGGTCGACCATAGGAAATAATTTTTTAAATATAGGGGGAGGAACAAAAGGTATGCCGGGCCTTTCCCATTCCTTATTTACAATGTCCGCCACCCGCTTGGGTATAGGAAAAGCATCGGGGGGCAACGGGACCTCTAGGAACTTGTCCATCTTACATAACTTCTCTGGAATGACCAAATTGTCACAATCATCCAGAGTAGATAACACCTCCTTAAGCAGAGCGCGGAGATGTTCTAATTTAAATTTAAAAGTAATAACATCAGGTTCAGCTTGTTGAGAAATGTTTCCTGAATCTGAAATTTCTCCCTCAGACAAAACCTCCCTCCTGGCCCCTTCAGATTGGTGTGAGGGTATGTCAGAACCATTATCATCAGCGTCCTCATGCTCTTCAGTATCTAAAACAGAGCAATCGCGCTTTCTCTGATAAGTGGGCATTTTGGACAAAATGTTTTTAATAGAATTATCCATTACAGCCGTTAATTGTTGCATAGTAAGAAGGATTGGCGCACTAGATGTACTAGGGGCCTCTTGTGTGGGCAAGACTGGTGTAGACACAGAAGGGGAAGATGCAGTACCATGCTTACTCCCCTCGCTTGAGGAATCATTTTGGGCAACATCATTATCAGTGGCATCATTGTCCCTACTTTGTTTGGACACTATGTCACATTCATCACATATATTTAAATGGGGAGGAACCTTGGCTTCCAAACATACAGAACATCGTCTATCTGATGGTTCAGACATGTTAACAGGCATAAACTTGATAACAAAGCACAAAAAACGTTTTAAAATAAAACCGTTACTGTCACTTTAAATTTTAAACTGAACACACTTTATTACTGAATATGTGAAAAAGTATGAAGGAATTGTTCAAAATTCACCAAAATTTCACCACAGTGTCTTAAAGCCTTAAAAGTATTGCACACCAAATTTGAAAGCTTTAACTCTTAAAATAACGGAACCGGAGCCGTTTTTACATTTAACCCCTATACAGTCCCTGGTATCTGCTTTGCTGAGACCCAACCAAGCCCAGAGGGGAATACGATACCAAATGACGCCTTCAATAAGCTTTTTCAGTGGTTCTTAGCTCCTCACACATGCATCTGCATGCCTTGCTTTCCAAAAACAACTGCGCATTAGTGGCGCGAAAATGAGGCTCTGCCTATGACTAGAAAAGGCCCCCAGTGAAAAAGGTGTCCAATACAGTGCCTGCCGTTTTTTTAATACATCCCCAAGATTAAAAGAACTATTTATAGTTATAATCCACTAAATATACTTATAAAGTAATCGTTTTAGCCCAGAAAAATGTCTGCCAGTCTTTAAAGCCCTTGTGAAGCCCTTTATTCTTATACTAAACTAAGAAAATGGCTTACCGGTTCCCATAGGGAAAATGACAGCTTCCAGCATTACCAAGTCTTGTTAGAAATGTGTCATACCTCAAGCAGCAAAAGTCTGCCCACTGTTTCCCCCAACTGAAGTTAATTCATCTCAACAGTCCTGTGTGGAAACAGCCATCGATTTTAGTAACGGTTGCTAAAATCATTTCCCTCTTACAAACAGAAATCTTCATCTCTTTTCTGTTTCAGAGTAAATAGTACATACCAGCACTATTTTAAAATAACAAACTCTTGATTGAAGAATAAAACTACAGTTAAACACCAAAAAACTCTTAGCCATCTCCGTGGAGATGTTGCCTGTGCAACGGCAAAGAGAATGACTGGGGTAGGCGGAGCCTAGGAGGGATCATGTGACCAGCTTTGCTGGGCTCTTTGCCATTTCCTGTTGGGGAAGAGAATATCCCACAAGTAAGGATGACGCCGTGGACCGGGCACACCTATGTTGGAGAAATAGCATCTGGAATACGGAAAACGTCAGGAGTAACCTCAGAAGTTTTAAAAACAAAATTCAAACATTTACTATTTTTCCTATCAAGAGGACTAGATTCCTCAATTCCAAATATATTCAATCTTAAAAAACATAATTTATGTAAGAACTTACCTGATAAATTCATTTCTTTCATATTAGCAAGAGTCCATGAGCTAGTGACGTATGGGATATACATTCCTACCAGGAGGGGCAAAGTTTCCCAAACCTTAAAATGCCTATAAATACACCCCTCACCACACCCACAATTCAGTTTAACGAATAGCCAAGAAGTGGGGTGATAAGAAAAAAGTGCGAAAGCATATAAAATAAGGAATTGGAATAATTGTGCTTTATACAAAAAAATCATAACCACCGCAAAAAAGGGCGGGCCTCATGGACTCTTGCTAATATGAAAGAAATTAATTTATCAGGTAAGTTCTTACATAAATTATGTTTTCTTTCATGTAATTAGCAAGAGTCCATGAGCTAGTGACGTATGGGATAATGACTACCCAAGATGTGGATCTTTCCACGCAAGAGTCACTAGAGAGGGAGGGATAAAATAAAGACAGCCAATTCCTGCTGAAAATAATCCACACCCAAAATAAAGTTTAATGAAAAACAAACAGAAGATTCAAACTGAAACCGCTGCCTGAAGTACTTTTCTACCAAAAACTGCTTCAGAAGAAGAAAATACATCAAAATGGTAGAATTTAGTAAAAGTATGCAAAGAGGACCAAGTTGCTGCTTTGCAAATCTGATCAACCGAAGCTTCATTCCTAAACGCCCAGGAAGTAGAAACTGACCTAGTAGAATGAGCTGTAATCCTTTGAGGCGGAGTTTTACCCGACTCAACATAGGCATGATGAATTAAAAATTTCAACCAAGATGCCAAAGAAATGGCAGAAGCTTTCTGGCCTTTTCTAGAACCGGAAAAGATGACAAATAGACTAGAAGTCTTTCGGAAAGACTTAGTAGCTTCAACATAATATTTCAAAGCTCTAACAACATCCAAAGAATGCAACGATTTCTCCTTAGAATTCTTAGGATTAGGACATAATGAAGGAACCACAATTTCTCTACTAATGTTGTTGGAATTCACAACCTTAGGTAAAAATTCAAAAGAAGTTCGCAACACCGCCTTATCCTGATGAAAAATCAGAAAAGGAGACTCACAAGAAAGAGCAGATAATTCAGAGACTCTTCTGGCAGAAGAGATCGCCAAAAGGAACAAAACTTTCCAAGAAAGTAATTTAATATCCAATGAATGCATGGGTTCAAAAGGAGGAGCTTGAAGAGCCCCCAGAACCAAATTCAAACTCCAAGGAGGAGAAATAGACTTAATGACGATGATGTTTTATACGAACCAAAGCTTGTACAAAACAATGAATATCAGGAAGATTAGCAATCTTTCTGTGAAAAAGAACAGAAAGAGCAGAGATTTGTCCTTTCAAAGAACTTGCGGATAAACCTTTATCTAAACCATCCTGAAGAAACTGTAAAATTCTCGGAATTCTAAAAGAATGCCAAGAAAAATGATGAGAAAGACACCAAGAAATATAAGTCTTCCAGACTCTATAATATATCTCTCTGGATACAGATTTACGAGCCTGTAACATAGTATTAATCACAGAGTCAGAGAAACCTCTTTGACCAAGAATCAAGCGTTCAATCTCCATACCTTTAAATTTAAGGATTTGAGATCCTGATGGAAAAAAAGGACCTTGCGACAGAAGGTCTGGTCTTAGCGGAAGAGGCCATCCGGACAAGATCCGCATACCAAAACCTGTGAGGCCATGCCGGAGCTACCAGCAGAACAAACGAGCATTCCTTCAGAATCTTGGAGATTACTCTTGGAAGAAGAACTAGAGGCGGAAAGATATAGGCAGGATGATACTTCCAAGGAAGTGATAATGCATCAACTGCTTCCGCCTGAGGATCCCGGGATCTGGACAGATACCTGGGAAGTTTCTTGTTTAGATGAGACGCCATCAGATCTATTTCTGGAAGCTCCCACATCTGAACAATCTGAAGAAATACCTCTGGGTGAAGAGACCATTCGCCCGGATGCAACGTTTGGCGACTGAGATAATCCGCTTCCCAATTGTCTATACCTGGGATATGAACCGCAGAGATTAGACAGGAGCTGGATTCCGCCCAAACCAGAATTCGAGATACTTCTTTCATAGCCAGAGGACTGTGAGTCCCTCCTTGATGATTGATGTATGCCACAGTTGTAACATTGTCTTTCTGAAAACAAATGAACGATTCTCTCTTCAGAAGAGGCCAAGACTGAAGAGCTCTGAAAATTGCACGGAGTTCCAAAATATTGATCGGTAATCTCACCTCCTGAGATTCCCAAACTCCTTGTGCCGTCAGAGATCCCCACACAGCTCCCCAACCTGTAAGACTTGCATCTGTTGAAATTACAGTCCAGGTCGGAAGAACAAAAGAAGCCCCCTGAATTAAACGATGGTGATCTGTCCACCACGTTAGAGAGAGTGTCGTACAATCGGTTTTAAAGATATTAATTGAGATATCTTTGTGTAATCCCTGCACCATTGATTCAGCATACAGAGCTGAAGAGGTCGCATGTGAAAACGAGCAAAGGGGATTGCGTCCGATGCAGCAGTCATAAGACCTAGAATTTCCATGCATAAGGCTACCGAAGGGAATGATTGTGACTGAAGGTTTCGACAAGCTGAAATCAATTTTAGACGTCTCTTGTCTGTGAAAGACAGAGTCATGGACTCTGAATCTATCTGGAAACCCAGAAAGGTTACCCTTGTCTGAGGAATCAATGAACTTTTTAGTGAATTGATCATCCAACCATGATCTTGAAGAAACAACACAAGTCGATTCCTATGAGATTCTGCTAAATGTAAAGACTGAGCAAGTACCAAGATATCGTCCAAATAAGGAAATACCACAATACCCTGTTCTCTGATTACAGACAGAAGGGCACCGAGAACCTTTGTAAAAATTCTTGGAGCTGTAGCTAGGCCAAACGGCAGAGCCACAAACTGGTAATGCTTGTCCAGAAAAGAGAATCTCAGGAACTGATAATGATCTGGATGAATCGGAATATGCAAATATGCATCCTGTAAATCTATTGTGGACATATAATGCCCTTGCTGAACAAAAGGCAAGATAGTCCTTACAGTTACCATTTTGAACGTTGGTATCCTTACATAACGATTCAATATTTTTAGATCCAGAACTGGTCTGAAGGAATTCTCCTTCTTTGGTACAATGAAGAGATTTGAATAAAACCCCAGCCCCTGTTCCAGAACTGGAACTGGCATAATTACTCCAGCCAACTCTAGATCTGAAACACATTTCAGAAATGCTTGAGCTTTCACTGGATTTACTGGGACACGGGAAAGAAAAAATCTCTTTGCAGGAGGTCTTATCTTGAAACCAATTCTGTACCCTTCTGAAACAATGTTCTGAATCCAAAGATTGTGAACAGAATTGATCCAAATTTCTTTGAAAAAACGTAACCTGCCCCCTACCAGCTGAGCTGGAATGAGGGCCGCACCTTCATGTGGACTTAGAAGCTGGCTTTGCTTTTCTAGAAGGCTTGGATTTATTCCAGACTGGAGATGGTTTCCAAACTGAAACTGCTCCTGAGGATGAAGGATCAGGCTTTTGTTCTTTGTTGAAACGAAAGGAACGAAAACGATTATTAGCCCTGTTTTTACCCTTAGATTTTTTATCCTGTGGTAAAAAAGTTCCTTTCCCACCAGTAACAGTTGAGATGATAGAATCCAACTGAGAACCAAATAATTTGTTACCCTGGAAAGAAATGTAGAGTCGATTTAGAAGACATATCAGCATTCCAAGTTTTAAGCCATAAAGCTCTTCTAGCTAAAATAGCTAGAGACATAAACCTGACATCAACTCTGATAATATCAAAAATGGCATCACAGATAAAATTATTAGCATGTTGAAGAAGAATAATAATATTATGAGAATCATGATCTGTTACTTGTTGCGCTAAAGTTTCCAACCAAAAAGTTGAAGCTGCAGCAACATCAGCCAATGATATAGCAGGTCTAAGAAGATTACCTGAACACAGATAAGCTTTTCTTAGAAAGGATTCAATTTTCCTATCTAAAGGATCCTTAAACGAAGTGCCATATGACGTAGGAATAGTAGTACGTTTAGCAAGGGTAGAAATAGCCCCATCAACTTTAGGGATTTTGTCCCAAAATTCTAATCTGTCAGACGGCACAGGATATAATTGCTTAAAACGTTTAGAAGGAGTAAATGAATTACCCAAATTATTCCATTCTCTAGAAATTACTTCAGAAATAGCACCAGGAACAGGAAAAACTTCTGGAATAACCGCAGGAGATTTAAAGACCTTATCTAAACGTTTAGATTTAGTATCAAGAGGACCAGAATCCTCAATTTCTAAAGCAATTAGTACTTCTTTAAGTAAAGAACGAATAAATTCCATTTTAAATAAATATGAAGATTTATCAGCATCAACCTCTGAGACAGAATCCTCTGAACCAGAAGAGTCATTAGAATCAGAATGATGATGTTCATTTAAAAATTCATCTGTATAAAGAGAAGTTTTAAAAGATTTTTTATGTTTACTAGAAGGAGGAATAACAGACATAGCCTTCTTGATGGATTCAGAAACAAAATCTCTTATGTTATCAGGAACATTCTGAACATTAGATGTTGATGGAACTGCAACAGGTAATGGTACATTACTAAAGGAAATATTATCTGCATTAACAAGTTTGTCATGACAATTAATACAAACAACAGCTGGAGGAACAGCTACAAAAAGTTTACAGCAGATACACTTAGCTTTGGTAGTTCCAGCACCAGACAGCGATTTTCCTGAAGTATCTTCTGACTCGAATGCAACGTGAGACATCTTGCAATATGTAAGAGAAAAAAGAACATATAAAGCAAAATTGATCAAATTCCTTAAATGACAGTTTCAGGAATGGGAAAAAATGCCAAGGAACAGGCTTCTAGCAACCAGAAGCAAAGAAAAAATGAGACTTAAATAATGTGGAGACAAAAAGCGACGCCCATATTTTTTTAGCGCCAAATAAGACGCCCACATTATTTGGCGCCTTAATGGTTTTGGCGGAAAAAATGACGCCACGTCCGGAACGCCGACATTTTTTGGCGCAAAAGAACGTCAAAAATGACGCAACTTCCGGCGACACGTATGACGCCGGAAACAGAAAAGATTTTTTGCGCCAAAAAAGTCCGCGCCAAGAATGACGCAATAAAATGAAGCATTTTCAGCCCCCGCGAGCCTAACAGCCCACAGGGAAAAAAGTCAAATCTTTAAGGTAAGAAAAATATTTGATTCAAGTGCATTATCCCAAATATGAAACGGACTGTCTGAAAATAAGGAATGTTGAACATCCTGAGTCAAGGCAAATAAATGTTTGAATACATATATTTAGAACTTTATTAAAAAAGTGCCCAACCATAGCTTAGAGCAGAGCTTTCCAAACTTTTCATGTTGGTGACACACTGTTTAAACCTACATAATTTCGCGACACAGTAATTCAGTTGTACTAGCAAAAAGGAGGTTAAACTAACTTGTTTTAAGAGATACGGACACATACATAAATTATATAATAACAAAATGTATTTACAAGTAACAGTATGTGCAAGAATTAAAAAACATGTTTAATAACACCAATAGCTACTTACTATTTTAATGGGATGTATGAGGTTGATGAGATGAACACAGTTTCGGAATATTTGGTGTAATATTAGATAAAGACACTTACATTTCATCATCAAGCATTTTTAAGCTTCCACTTCCTATCCATATATCAAGGGCAGGAGCAGCAATGCACTACTGGGAGCTAGTTGCAAAGAAATCCCTCTGACTTCAGCTCAGCGTTTAAGCTGCCACCCTCAGAGCTCTGTGAGCCCGACTGACTACTGCCCGCGCTGCAAACACACTGCTGTCACACTCACTAGCTACACTTGCAGTCACGAGCCAATTAAGGAGACTACACGTGCAGTCAGGAGTCAATGTGCCGCCAAATCTGCCAATGGTAATAATTTCAGTTCCCACTGAGCTGTGCCAATTGGTTAAGATGATCTGTGACCCACTAGGTATCACTCACGTGTCAACCATGTGATATGCGTAGCAAGCAGGTGGAAAGTCAGAAACCAAAAAACAATTTAAAAAATTTGGTGCTGAAGCAGGGACACACCTACACACTGCTGCCGACACACTAGTGTGTCCCGACACACAGTTTGGAAAGCACTGCACTAGTGTGTCCCGACACACAGTTTGGAAAGCACTGGCTTAGAGTGTCACAGAAAATAAGACTTACTTACCCCAGGACACTCATCTACATGTTTGTAGAAAGCCAAACCAGTACTGAAACGAAAATCAGCAGAGGTAATGGTATATTTATAAGAGTATATCGTCGATCTGAAAAGGGAGGTAAGAGATGAATCTCTACGACCGATAACAGAGAACCTATGAAATAGACCCCGTAGAAGGAGATCATTGAATTCAAACAGGCAATACTCTCCTCACATCCCTCTGACATTCACTGCACGCTGAGAGGAAAACCGGGCTCCAACCTGCTGCGGAGCGCATATCAACGTAGAATCTAGCACAAACTTACTTCACCACCTCCATAGGAGGCAAAGTTTGTAAAACTGAATTGTGGGTGTGGTGAGGGGTGTATTTATAGGCATTTTAAGGTTTGGGAAACTTTGCCCCTCCTGGTAGGAATGTATATCCCATAAGTCACTAGCTCATGGACTCTTGCTAATTACATGAAAGAAAGTAAGGTTAACTCATCAATTTCAGTCTCTGAAGTAGGATCCTCTGAACCAGAGAATTCCTCATCAGCAGAAGATACTTCAGTATGCTGTCGATCAATACAAGCTTCATCAGATTTATGAGAAGTTAGGAGAGACCTTTTACATTTATTTGAAGGCGGAACAGAAGTCATAGCCTTCTCTATGGCTGCAGCAATATAATCTCTTATATCTACAGGAATATCATGTACATTAGACTGTGATGGTTTAATAGTAGATGTATTTGTACTTATGAAAAATATTACATGCTGATAATGTTTCTATAACAAGTGCCACATATTTTAGCTGAAGAAGTAAGATCAGCTAATTTACAACATACACACTTAGCTTTGGTAGAATTGTGTTCAGGCAGCTTAGTTCCTACAGTAACATCAGAGGCAGGATCAGTCTGATACATCTTGCAAAATGTAACAAAAAAAAAAAAAAAACATTTAAAAAAAAATATTAGCATTTGACACACCCGCGGGCCTAATACCGCCCGCAATTTGCAAGCAGTAGTCAATTAAAAAAAAAAAAAGACTAAACCCCAGGTAAGAAAGATTTTTCTTAAAAAAATGTTTATATTCCCCAAATATGAAACTGACAGTCTGCAGAAGGAAATACATGAACCTGACTCATGGCAAATATAAGTACAATACATATATTTAGAACTTTATATAAATGCATAAAGTGCCAAATCATAGCTGAGGTGTCTTAAGTAATAAAAAAACAGAATTTATGTTTACCTGATAAATTACTTTCTCCAACGGTGTGTCCGGTCCACGGCGTCATCCTTACTTGTGGGATATTCTCTTCCCCAACAGGAAATGGCAAAGAGCCCAGCAAAGCTGGTCACATGATCCCTCCTAGGCTCCGCCTACCCCAGTCATTCGACCGACGTTAAGGAGGAATATTTGCATAGGAGAAACCATATGGTACCGTGGTGACTGTAGTTAAAGAAAATAAATGATCAGACCTGATTAAAAAACCAGGGCGGGCCGTGGACCGGACACACCGTTGGAGAAAGTAATTTATCAGGTAAACATAAATTCTGTTTTCTCCAACATAGGTGTGTCCGGTCCACGGCGTCATCCTTACTTGTGGGAACCAATACCAAAGCTTTAGGACACGGATGAAGGGAGGGAGCAAATCAGGTCACCTAAATGGAAGGCACCACGGCTTGCAAAACCTTTCTCCCAAAAATAGCCTCAGAAGAAGCAAAAGTATCAAACTTGTAAAATTTGGTAAAAGTGTGCAGTGAAGACCAAGTCGCTGCCCTACATATCTGATCAACAGAAGCCTCGTTCTTGAAGGCCCATGTGGAAGCCACAGCCCTAGTGGAATGAGCTGTGATTCTTTCGGGAGGCTGCCGTCCGGCAGTCTCGTAAGCCAATCTGATGATGCTTTTAATCCAAAAAGAGAGAGAGGTAGAAGTTGCTTTTTGACCTCTCCTTTTACCGGAATAAACAACAAACAAGGAAGATGTTTGTCTAAAATCCTTTGTAGCATCTAAATAGAATTTTAGAGCGCGAACAACATCCAAATTGTGCAACAAACGTTCCTTCTTTGAAACTGGTTTCGGACACAGAGAAGGTACGATAATCTCCTGGTTAATGTTCTTGTTAGAAACAACTTTTGGAAGAAAACCAGGTTTAGTACGTAAAACCACCTTATCTGCATGGAACACCAGATAAGGAGGAGAACACTGCAGAGCAGATAATTCTGAAACTCTTCTGGCAGAAGAAATTGCAACTAAAAACAAAACTTTCCAAGATAATAATTTAATATCAACGGAATGCAAGGGTTCAAACGGAACCCCCTGAAGAACTGAAAGAACTAAATTGAGACTCCAAGGAGGAGTCAAAGGTTTGTAAACAGGCTTAATTCTAACCAGAGCCTGAACAAAGGCTTGAACATCTGGCACAGCAGCCAGTTTTTTGTGAAGTAACACCGACAAGGCAGAAATCTGTCCCTTCAGGGAACTTGCAGATAATCCTTTTTCCAATCCTTCTTGAAGGAAGGATAGAATCCTAGGAATCTTAACCTTGTCCCAAGGGAATCCTTTAGATTCACACCAACAGATATATTTTTTCCAAATTTTGTGGTAAATCTTTCTAGTTACAGGCTTTCTGGCCTGAACAAGAGTATCGATAACAGAATCTGAGAATCCTCGCTTCGATAAAATCAAGCGTTCAATCTCCAAGCAGTCAGCTGGAGTGAAACCAGATTCGGATGTTCGAACGGACCCTGAACAAGAAGGTCTCGTCTCAAAGGTAGCTTCCAAGGTGGAGCCGATGACATATTCACCAGATCTGCATACCAAGTCCTGCGTGGCCACGCAGGAGCTATCAAGATCACCGACGCCCTCTCCTGATTGATCCTGGCTACCAGCCTGGGGATGAGAGGAAATGGCGGGAACACATAAGCTAGTTTGAAGGTCCAAGGTGCTACTAGTGCATCCACTAGAGCCGCCTTGGGATCCCTGGATCTGGACCCGTAGCAAGGAACTTTGAAGTTCTGACGAGAGGCCATCAGATCCATGTCTGGAATGCCCCACAGCTGAGTGACTTGGGCAAAAATTTCCGGATGAAGTTCCCACTCCCCCGGATGCAATGTCTGACGACTCAGAAAATCCGCTTCCCAATTTTCCACTCCTGGGATGTGGATAGCAGACAGGTGGCAGGAGTGAGACTCCGCCCATAGAATGATTTTGGTCACTTCTTCCATCGCTAGGGAACTCCTTGTTCCCCCCTGATGGTTGATGTACGCAACAGTTGTCATGTTGTCTGATTGAAACCGTATGAACTTGGCCCTCGCTAGCTGAGGCCAAGCCTTGAGAGCATTGAATATCGCTCTCAGTTCCAGAATATTTATCGGTAGAAGAGACTCTTCCCGAGACCAAAGACCCTGAGCTTTCAGGGATCCCCAGACCGCGCCCCAGCCCATCAGACTGGCGTCGGTCGTGACAATGACCCACTCTGGTCTGCGGAATGTCATCCCTTGTGACAGGTTGTCCAGGGACAGCCACCAACGGAGTGAGTCTCTGGTCCTCTGATTTACTTGTATCTTCGGAGACAAGTCTGTATAGTCCCCATTCCACTGACTGAGCATGCACAGTTGTAATGGTCTTAGATGAATGCGCGCAAAAGGAACTATGTCCATTGCCGCTACCATCAACCCGATCACTTCCATGCACTGAGCTATGGAAGGAAGAGGAACGGAATGAAGTATTCGACAAGAGTCTAGAAGTTTTGTTTTTCTGGCCTCTGTTAGAAAAATCCTCATTTCTAAGGAGTCTATAATTGTTCCCAAGAAGGGAACCCTTGTTGACGGGGATAGAGAACTCTTTTCCACGTTCACTTTCCATCCGTGAGATCTGAGAAAGGCCAGGACGATGTCCGTGTGAGCCTTTGCTTGAGGAAGGGACGACGCTTGAATCAGAATGTCGTCCAAGTAAGGTACTACAGCAATGCCCCTTGGTCTTAGCACAGCTAGAAGGGACCCTAGTACCTTTGTGAAAATCCTTGGAGCAGTGGCTAATCCGAAAGGAAGCGCCACGAACTGGTAATGTTTGTCCAGGAATGCGAACCTTAGGAACCGATGATGTTCCTTGTGGATAGGAATATGTAGATACGCATCCTTTAAATCCACCGTGGTCATGAATTGACCTTCCTGGATGGAAGGAAGAATAGTTCGAATGGTTTCCATCTTGAACGATGGAACCTTGAGAAACTTGTTTAAGATCTTGAGATCTAAGATTGGTCTGAACGTTCCCTCTTTTTTGGGAACTATGAACAGATTGGAGTAGAACCCCATCCCTTGTTCTCTTAATGGAACAGGATGAATCACTCCCATTTTTAACAGGTCTGCTACACAATGTAAGAATGCCTGTCTTTTTATGTGGTCTGAAGACAACTGAGACCTGTGGAACCTCCCCCTTGGGGGAAGTCCCTTGAATTCCAGAAGATAACCTTGGGAGACTATTTCTAGCGCCCAAGGATCCAGAACATCTCTTGCCCAAGCCTGAGCGAAGAGAGAGAGTCTGCCCCCCACCAGATCCGGTCCCGGATCGGGGGCCAACATTTCATGCAGTCTTGGTAGCAGTGGCAGGTTTCTTGGCCTGCTTTCCCTTGTTCCAGCCTTGCATTGGTCTCCAAGCTGGCTTGGCTTGAGAAGTATTACCCTCTTGCTTAGAGGACGTAGCACCTTGGGCTGGTCCGTTTCTACGAAAGGGACGAAAATTAGGTTTATTTTTTTGCCTTGAAAGGCCGATCCTGAGGAAGGGCGTGGCCCTTACCCCCAGTGATATCAGAGATAATCTCTTTCAAGTCAGGGCCAAACAGCGTTTTCCCCTTGAAAGGAATGTTAAGTAGCTTGTTCTTGGAAGACGCATCAGCCGACCAAGATTTCAACCAAAGCGCTCTGCGCGCCACAATAGCAAACCCAGAATTCTTAGCCGCTAACCTAGCCAATTGCAAAGTGGCGTCTAGGGTGAAAGAATTAGCCAATTTGAGAGCATTGATTCTGTCCATAATCTCCTCATAAGGAGGAGAATCACTATCGACCGCCTTTATCAGCTCATCGAACCAGAAACATGCGGCTGTAGCGACAGGGACAATGCATGAAATTGGTTGTAGAAGGTAACCCTGCTGAACAAACATCTTTTTAAGCAAACCTTCTAATTTTTTATCCATAGGATCTTTGAAAGCACAACTATCCTCTATGGGTATAGTGGTGCGTTTGTTTAAAGTGGAAACCGCTCCCTCGACCTTGGGGACTGTCTGCCATAAGTCCTTTCTGGGGTCGACCATAGGAAACAATTTTTTAAATATGGGGGGAGGGACGAAAGGAATACCGGGCCTTTCCCATTCTTTATTAACAATGTCCGCCACCCGCTTGGGTATAGGAAAAGCTTCTGGGAGCCCCGGCACCTCTAGGAACTTGTCCATTTTACATAGTTTCTCTGGGATGACCAACTTGTCACAATCATCCAGAGTGGATAATACCTCCTTAAGCAAAATGCGGAGATGTTCCAACTTAAATTTAAATGCAATCACATCAGGTTCAGCCTGTTGAGAAATGTTCCCTGAATCAGTAATTTCTCCCTCAGACAAAACCTCCCTGGCCCCATCAGACTGGGTTAGGGGCCCTTCAGAGATATTAGTATCAGCGTTGCCATGCTCTTCAGTATCTAAAACAGAGCAGCCGCGCTTACGCTGACAAGTGTTCATTTTGGCTAAAATGTTTTTGACAGAATTATCCATTACAGCCGTTAATTGTTGCATAGTAAGGAGTATTGGCGCGCTAGATGTACTAGGGGCCTCCTGAGTGGGCAAGACTCGTGTAGACGAAGGAGGGAATGATGCAGTACCATGCTTACTCCCCTCACTTGAGGAATCATCTTGGGCATCATTGTCATTATCACATAAATCACATTTATTTAAATGAATAGGAATTCTGGCTTCCCCACATTCAGAACACAGTCTATCTGGTAGTTCAGACATGTTAAACAGGCATAAACTTGATAACAAAGTACAAAAACGTTTTAAAATAAAACCGTTACTGTCACTTTAAATTTTAAACTGAACACACTTTATTACTGCAATTGCGAAAAAACATGAAGGAATTGTGCAAAATTCACCAAATTTTCACCACAGTGTCTTAAAGCCTTAAAAGTATTGCACACCAAACTTGGAAGCTTTAACCCTTAAAATAACGGAACCGGAGCCGTTTTAAACTTTAACCCCTTTACAGTCCCTGGTATCTGCTTTGCTGAGACCCAACCAAGCCCAAAGGGGAATACGATACCAAATGACGCCTTCAGAAAGTCTTTTCTAAGTATCAGAGCTCCTCTCACATGCGACTGCATGCCATGCCTCTCAAAAACAAGTGCGCCACACCGGCGCGAAAATGAGGCTCTGCTTATGCTTTGGGAAAGCCCCTAAGGAATAAGGTGTCTAATACAGTGCCTGCCGATATTATTATATCAAAATACCCAGATAAAATGATTCCTCAAGGCTAAATATGTGTTAATAATGAATCGATTTAGCCCAGAAAAAGTCTACAGTCTTAATAAGCCCTTGTGAAGCCCTTATTTACGATCGTAATAAACATGGCTTACCGGATCCCATAGGGAAAATGACAGCTTCCAGCATTACATCGTCTTGTTAGAATGTGTCATACCTCAAGCAGCAAGAGACTGCATACTGTTCCCCCAACTGAAGTTAATTGCTCTCAACAGTCCTGTGTGGAACAGCCATGGATTTTAGTTACGGTTGCTAAAATCATTTTCCTCATACAAACAGAAATCTTCATCTCTTTTCTGTTTCTGAGTAAATAGTACATACCAGCACTATTTCAAAATAACAAACTCTTGATTGAATAATAAAAACTACAGTTAAACACTAAAAAACTCTAAGCCATCTCCGTGGAGATGTTGCCTGTACAACGGCAAAGAGAATGACTGGGGTAGGCGGAGCCTAGGAGGGATCATGTGACCAGCTTTGCTGGGCTCTTTGCCATTTCCTGTTGGGGAAGAGAATATCCCACAAGTAAGGATGACGCCGTGGACCGGACACACCTATGTTGGAGAAACATACTTACCAAAAGACACCCATCCACATATAGCAGATAGCCAAACCAGTACTGAAACAGTTATCAGTAGAGGTAATGGTAAATTGAGAGTATATCGTCGATCTGAAAAGGGAGGTAGGAGATGGATCTCTACGATCGATAATAGAGAACCTATGAAATAGACCCCGTTAGGGAAATAATCGTATTCAATAAGTGATACTCCCTTCACGTCTCTCTGATATTCGCTGTACTCTGAGAGGAATTGGGCTTCAACAATGCTGAGAAGCGCATATTAACGTAGAAATCTTAGCACAAACTTACTTCACCACCTCCATAGGAGGCAAAGTTTGTAAAACTGAATTATGGGTGTGGTGAGGGGTGTATTTATAGGCATTTTGAGGTTTGGGAAACTTTGACACTCCTGGTAGGATTGTATATCCGATACGTCACTAGCTCATGGACTATTGCCAATTACATGAAAGAAATCCAATTTCCTCAAAATAGCAGTTCAGAAATGGGAAAAAATGCTTATGATAAAATTCTTTTAAACAGAAGTAAAATCAAAAGCAAGCAACCTAGCCCTCTAGAAATCAAATGAGAGCAGAGAGCAAAAGAGGGAAAGACTTAATATAACAAAAGCTTTTGGCGCCAAAGCTTAATAAGTGAAAACACGCGACTTGCGTCATAACAGGCGTGACTTTGCACCAAAAAAACTTGCGTCAAGAAAGTTGCAAGAAATGACGTGACTCGCATCACGGCAAACGCAACTTCGCGCCAAAAAACTTTCACAACAAAAATGTTCCAATAAAAAGTAACATTCTGCCTCATTGCGAGCCTAAACCCACGAAAATTTGGAAAGAAACAGATTCAAAATTACAACTAACTGGAACCCCAGGTATGCCTAAAAACTACCATAAACATAATTTTCATGCTGAAACTGTTAGACTGCAAAGGGAAATGCACAGACCTGACTCATGGCAAATATATACAATATACATTTAAAACTTTATTAGCTAAAGTGCCAAACATAGCTGAGAGTGTCTTAAAAACTGATATATACTTACCAGAAGACACCCATCCACATATAGCAGACAGCTAAACCAGTACTGAAACATATCAGCAGAGGTAATGGTAGAGGAGTATAATGTCGATCTGTAAAGGGGGGCAGCAGATGAATCCCTGCGACCGATTACAGAGAGCCTTAGAATAGATTTCCCATAGGTGAAAACATGGTGTCATCAGGCAATACTCCCTTCACATCCCTCAGACAAACACTGTACTTTGAGAGGAACTGGGCTTCAATATGCTTAGAAGCGCCTATCACAGAAGAAAAATCAAGCACAACTTACTTCACCACCTCCATGAGAGGCAAAGTTTTTAAAACTAAGGTATATGTGAGGTGGGAGGTGTATTTATAGGCATTTTGAGGTTTGGGAAACTTTGCCTCCTACTGGTAGGAATGTATATCCCATACGTCACTAGCTAATGGACTCTTGCCACTTGCATGAAAGAAATATATATATATATATATATATATAGAAACAACAGTGTGTATGCACTCTCACCGAGAGATCAGCAACTGCCAGGGTGCTATACAGGAATACAAAAGACAAAAATAAAGCACTCTCTCGTCTTATCCAAAGTAAACTTTATTGTGACATTTCGGGGCAAAAGAACCCCTTCCTCTGACAAACAAACAATGTGCAAACCAAACTTTTAAAGGCCTGATAGGCCCTCCTACTCCAGTCTACCAATCAGAAAACATCAAATGAAAAGTTAAACATAATAATGTGTAAAGTGTCATCAAATTATATTGGTGAATCAACTATGTCTCTAGAGTCCCCATATAAAAAGACGAACACATAAAGAATACAAGTAAAACGTAAGGATGAAATGTAACAATTTAATCAACAAACCGACAGAAAATCTGAATATTAAAAAACATGGCCGTCACACTACTGCTCCCATTGGTAACCGGACCCGCACCCTTCAGAACTGAAAAGGTAAAAATTCAAAACAGTTGGAATGTAAATATGGCTTAATACCAAAAAATGCAAAAGTGCCTGTGCATCAATATCTATATATGCCGGGAAAAAAATTGAAATTTATACTTACCTGATAAATTTGTTACTTTCTTGACACAGTGAGTCCACGGATCATCATAATTACTATTGGGAATATCACTCCTGACCATCAAGAGGAGGCAGAGCACCACAGCCAAGCTGTTAAATACCAAGGTGCAGAGGTTTAACAAAAAACTGTCTGACGAAAACAGGGCGGACTGTGGACTCACCGTGTCAAGAAAGAATAAAATTTAAGTAAGCATCAATTTAATTTTCTTTCTAATGACACTGTGAGTCCATGGATCATCATAATTACTATTGGGAATCAATACCCAAGCTAGAGGATACAGATGATAAGGGAGGGACAAAACAGTTAGCCTAAACAGAAGGCAACACTGCTTGAAGAACCTTTCTCCCAAAAACAGCCTCGGCTGAAGCAAAAGTATCAAATTTGTAAAATTTAGAAAAAGTGTGTTAAGATGACCAAGTGGCAGCCTTGCAAATCTGATCTACAGAAGCAGAAACAGCCCTTGTGGAATGAGCCGTGATTTTCTCAGGAGGCTGCTGACCAGCAGACTAATATGCCAAGCAAATAACACTCTTCAACCAACAAGAAAGAGAAGTAGTCGTAGCTTTCTGACCTTTACGCTTCCCAGAAAAAACAACAAATAAAGAAAAAGACGGGCGAAAATCCTTAGTCGCCTGCAAATAATATTTCAATGCACGAACTACATCCAGATTGTGCAACAAACGTTCCTTATGAGAAGAAGGATTAGGACAACAATTTCCTGATTAATATTCTTATCCGAAACAACCATGGCAAGAAAACCTAATGCAGTACAAAGTACTACCTTATCAGAATGACAAATAAGGAAAGGAGACTCACATTGCAACGCAGAAAGCTCTGAGACTCTTCGAGCCGAAGAAATAGCAACCAAAAACAAAACCTTCCAGGTTAACAACTTAATATCCAAAAAATGCATAGGCTCAAACGGAGCCTGTTGAAGAACTCTAAGAACTAAATTAAGACTCCAAGGAGGAGTCACAAACTTAAACATAGGCCGGATTCTAACCAAGGTCTGACAAAAGGACTGAACATCAGGCACATCCGCCAGACATTTGTGCAACAAAATAGATAAAGCAGAAATCTGATCCTTCAGGGTACTAACATTTAAACCCTTCTCCAGACCCTCCTGGAGAAAAGACAAAATCCTCGGAATCCTGACTCTACTCCAAGAATAGCCTCTGGATTCACACCAATACAGATATTTATGCCATCTCTTATAATAGATCTTTCTAGTCACAGGCTTACGCGTCTGAATCATAGTCTCAATAACCGCCTCAGAGAAACCACACTTGGAAGGAATCAAGCGTTCAATCTCCAAGCAGTCAGCTTCAGAGAAACGAGATTTGGATGAAGGAACGGCCCCTGAAGTAGAACGTCCTTCCTCAACGGAAGACTCCAAGGTGGGGAGGATGACATCTCCACCAAATCTGCATACCAAATCCTGCGAGGCCACACCAGTGCAATGAGAATCACCAACGCCCTCTCTTGTCTGATCCGAGCAATGACCCGAGGAAGAAGGGCAAACAGAGGAAACACGTATGCCAGACTGAACTTCCAAGGAACTGCTAGAGCAGCTATCAGAACAGCCTGAGGATCCCTTGACCTCGATCCGTACCTCGGGAGCTTGGCATTCTGACGAGACGCCATAAGATCCAACTCCGGCTGACCCCATTTGAGAATCAAACTGGAAAATACTTCTGGATGAAGTTCCAACTCCCCCGGATGAAAAGTCTGTCTGCTCAAAAAATCCGCTTCCCAATTGTCCACCCCTGGAATGTGGATCACAGACAGACAGCAGTTGTGAGCCTCCGCCCACTGCATAATCTTGGCTATCTCTGACATGGCCAGGGAACTCTAAGTTCCCCCCTGATGATTGATGTAAGCCACTGACGTAGTGTTGTCCAACTGAAACCTGATAAACTGGGTTAAAGCTAACTGAGGCAAAGCCAGAAAAGCATTGAGGATTGCCCTTAGCTCTAGGATATTTATGGGAAGAACCGATGACCGGAACCATCAGACCAATAACCTCCATACACTGGGCCACCGACGGCCGAGGAGAGGACTGAAGAGCAAGACAAGAATTGAACATTTTTTATTTCCTTGCATCTTCATTTCTAGAGAATCTATAATGGTTCCCAAAAATACCACTCTTGTAGCCGGAATCAAGGAACTTTTTCCTAAATTCACCTTCCAACCGTGGGAGTGCAGAAAAGACAATAACAACTCTGTGTGGGAGCTTGCTTGCTGAAAAGATGGGGCCTGAACTAGAATATCGTCCAGATAAAAAGCTACTGCAACCCCCTGCAAACTGAGAACTGCCTGTAATGCACCCAGGACCTTTGAGAACACCCTGGGAGCAGTTGCAATACCAAAAGGAAGGGCCACAAACTGAAAATGCTAGTCTAGAAAAGAAAATCTCAGAAACTTGTTCCTTGTGGATGGGAATATGCAGATACGCATCCTTCAGATCTACCGTAGTCATGAATGACCTTCTTGAACCAAAGGAAGAATTGACCGAATAGTTTCCATCTTGAAAGACGGAACTCTGAGAAATTTGTTTATGCACTTGAGATCTGGGATGGGTCTGAAAGTTCTCTTCTTTTTGGGAACGATGAACAAATTGGAATAGAAACCTAGACCCTGCTCCTGAACTGGAACGATCACTCCCATATCGGAAAGATCCTAAACACAACTTAAGAATGCCCTTCTCTATATCTGGTCTACAGATAACCTGGATAGGAGAAACCTGCCCCTGGGAGGAAAAGTCTTGAACTCCAGCTTGTATCCCTGGGATACAATATCTACCGCCCAGGGATCTAGAACATCTCAAACCCAGGCTTAAGCAAAAAAAGACAGCCTGTCTCCCACGCGATCCAATCCCAGATTGGGGGCAGACCCTTCATGCTGACTTGTCAGCAGCATGCTTCTTAGATTGCTTCCCCTTGCTCCAGGACTGATTGGACTTCCAAGAGGGCTTGGACTGATCCTGCTTAGAGGAGGAAGAGGAAGAGGAAGACTTATCAGAGAAGTTACGAAAGGAACGAAAATAAATCTGACGACCCTTCTGTTTATTTCTCTTATCCTGAGGGAGAGAATGCCCCTTCCCTCCAGTAATATCAGAAATAATCTCAGCCAAACCCGGCCCAAACAAGGTCTTATCCTTGTAAGGATGGATAAAAGCTTAGATTTAGATGAAACATCCGCAGACCAGGACTTTAGCCATAAAGCCCTGCGCGCCAGAACAGCAAAGCCAGAAATCTTTGCTCCCAATTTAATGACCTGTAAGGAAGCAGCTGCAATAAAAGAATTAGCCGATTTCAAAGCCCTAATTCTATCCTGAATCTCCTCAAGAGGAGTATCCTGCTGAGTAGAATCAGACAACGCATCAAACCAATATGCAGCCGCACTGGTAATCGTAGCAATATACACAGCAGGCTGCCATTGGAATACACAGCAGGCTGCCATTGGAACCCCTGGTGAACATACATCCTCTTAAGCAAAGTCTCCAACTTAGCCAATTTCAAAGCCCTAATTCTATCCTGAATCTCCTCAAGAGGAGTATCCTGCTGAATAGAATCAGACAACCAATATGCAGCCGCACTGGTAATCGTATCAATATACACAGCAGGCTGCCATTGGAACTCCTGGTGAACATACATCCTCTTAAGCAAAGTCTCCAACTTTTTATCCATGGGGTCCTTGAAAGAACAGCTATCCTCAATAGGAAAAGTGGTCCTCTTAGCCAAAGTGGAAATAGCTCCTTCTACCTTAGGAATCGTCTGCCAAGATTCCTTAATAGAATCCACAATAGGAAACATTTTCCTAAAAATAGGTGAAGGGAAAAAAGGAATTCCAGGTTTCTCCCATTCTCGTGTAATAATTTCTGAAACATGATCTGGAACAGAGTCATCTAAGATAGCCAAAACCTCCCTGAGTAACAAACAGAGGTGCTCCAGCTTAAATCTGAAATAAACAACCTCAGAATCAGACGAAGGAACTACACTATCAGAGTCTGAAATTTCACCCTCAGACGCTACTGAAGTATCTTCTTCCTCAGACCTAGGGAAGAAACAGTAGGCATAACTGCAACAGAATCAGAAACCTTATACTTATACTTTTGCGCTTCCCCTGCAACACAGGAAAAGCAGACAAAGCATCAGAAACAGCAGAGGATATGTGAGTAGAAATATCCCACAAAGAAGACGAAACGCAGGGCACTGCATGTGAGGAAGTAGATTGGGATGATTGGGGAGAAAGCTGTGGTATAGCTTGAACAGGAGACTCCTGAACAACATTCTCCTTAGAAAAAGAAGGCTCTGAATCAAACAGCCTATCCCTGTACTGTAATGTTCTCTCTATATAAGAAGAACAGAAAGGGATAGGATTTACAAACTAATCAAAAAATTAATTAAATTTGACAGAAAAAAATGCCCCAAAAAACAAACGTTACTGTCCCTTTAAAAGATGATACTAAAACATAAAAGCCCAAAAACAAACCACCCTGAGCCCTTATAGAACACCTCTACACCTAAACAAGCCCAACTGAGGTGCTTAAACCAGCCCCCTACCAACCGGAGTAGACTCCCAAACGATCCGAACCTCACTCTCCACAAAATCGCTGCAACTTAGCCCTAGAGCAGCAGCGGAACAACCTCTCACTTCCGCAGAGAAACAAATACTGAGAGGAAGAGTGCGCAACACTCGAGCCAAACAAAACTCCGCCCATCCTGGGCATCTACACAACCTCCCGGCCGGCATGACACTACAAACAGTAAAAAAAACGTAGCCGGGAGAAAACAAACTGTAAACCCAAAGTGCCTCAAGGAATTCAGCCAGCCCAGAGTCTAACAGCAAAATAAAACGTTACCCCATTTTAAACACACACAGGAGCCCAACAAGGAGTGAAAATATAACACTCCCCAAACACAGAGCCACACAGCTGCCCTCCAAAACCTCAACAGTGCCCAACAATACTGCCATGAGTTGAGACCTGCACATAATCAGGAATAAATTAACCCCCTAAGTGCCAGGCTTTCTGACCTCAGAAAACAAAAACAGCACTTACCTCTATAATAATCTGCCCGGCAGCAGGGCAGCTCACAAAGTTTGAAAGGCAACACTCCTTACATAGAACCAGACTGTGATCAATATCACTCACTATATCACCGTTGGACGCTTGGTATGGATTCATATAGTGAGTAATATTGATCACAGTCGGGTTCTTGCCATTATTGTTTTTGTTTAGGTTAGTGCATCTATCAGCTGTTTACTTTGAGCTTGTTGCTATGAGGCGTGTCGGCATCTTTCTACCATACTATTCGCTTGTGAATTTCTGTTTACCAGTTGCTTTGGTTACATGTGACACGTATATGACAGTGGTATCTGGAACAACTGAGAGCGGCCGTACTTTAGGTTGTTTATTTGTGGATCCATTATGTCCTTCTTGTCACCGTGATCTGGTTGTTGTTTTTTGTGCACAGATCTATGCACTTTAGGATTTTTTTAGTTAATATCAGCCGTTTGGGCGGCTCTTACGGTTGGAGTGAGAGTTTGATGGTTTTCTGTTATGCTTACATTTTTCTGTCAGCTGACAGATTGAATAATTGTATTTATTTTTGCTGGCATCTATAGATATTGATGCACAGGCTTAAACACTTTTGCATATTTTGGTATTAAGCCATAAGAACATTCCAATGGTTTTGAATTTTTACCTTTTCAATTCTGGAGGGTGCGGCTATACATCTATTAACCCCTAATCCGCCAATCCCCCACAACGCATTAAACCTAATTTACCTATTAACTCCTAAACCGCCAACCCCCACAACGCAAAAAATGTAATGACTAAGCCCCCTAGCTTAACACCACCTAAATTAACTCCTTAATTACATTTAAAAAAAACCAACTACATTACAATTAAAATTAAAAAAACAGAATTTATGTTTACCTGATAAATTACTTTCTCCAACGGTGTGTCCGGTCCACGGCGTCATCCTTACTTGTGGGATATTCTCTTCCCCAACAGGAAATGGCAAAGAGCCCAGCAAAGCTGGTCACATGATCCCTCCTAGGCTCCGCCTACCCCAGTCATTCGACCGACGTAAAGGAGGAATATTTGCATAGGAGAAACCATATGATACCGTGGTGACTGTAGTTAAAGAAAATAAATTATCAGACCTGATTAAAAAACCAGGGCGGGCCGTGGACCGGACACACCGTTGGAGAAAGTAATTTATCAGGTAAACATAAATTCTGTTTTCTCCAACATAGGTGTGTCCGGTCCACGGCGTCATCCTTACTTGTGGGAACCAATACCAAAGCTTTAGGACACGGATGAAGGGAGGGAGCAAATCAGGTCACCTAAATGGAAGGCACCACGGCTTGCAAAACCTTTCTCCCAAAAATAGCCTCAGAAGAAGCAAAAGTATCAAACTTGTAAAATTTGGTAAAAGTGTGCAGTGAAGACCAAGTCGCTGCCCTACATATCTGATCAACAGAAGCCTCGTTCTTGAAGGCCCATGTGGAAGCCACAGCCCTAGTGGAATGAGCTGTGATTCTTTCAGGAGGCTGCCGTCCGGCAGTCTCATAAGCCAATCTGATGATGCATTTAATCCAAAAAGAGAGAGAGGTAGAAGTTGCTTTTTGACCTCTCCTTTTACCAGAATAAACAACAAACAAGGAAGATGTTTGTCTAAAATCCTTTGTAGCATCTAAATAGAATTTTATAGCGCGAACAACATCCAAATTGTGCAACAAACGTTCCTTCTTTGAAACTGGATTCGGACACAAAGAAGGCACGACTATCTCCTGGTTAATGTTTTTGTTAGAAACAACTTTCGGAAGAAAACCAGGTTTAGTACGTAAAACCACCTTATCTGCATGGAAAACCAGATAAGGAGGAGAACACTGCAGAGCAGATAATTCTGAAACTCTTCTAGCAGAAGAAATTGCAACCAAAAACAAAACTTTCCAAGATAATAACTTAATATCAACGGAATGTAAGGGTTCAAACGGAACCCCCTGAAGAACTGAAAGAACTAAGTTGAGACTCCAAGGAGGAGTCAAAGGTTTGTAAACAGGCTTGATTCTAACCAGAGCCTGAACAAAGGCTTGAACATCTGGCACAGCTGCCAGCTTTTTGTGAAGTAACACAGACAAGGCAGAAATCTGTCCCTTCAAGGAACTTGCAGATAATCCTTTCTCCAATCCTTTTTGAAGAAAGGATAGAATCTTAGGAATCTTTACCTTGTTCCAAGGGAATCCTTTAGATTCACACCAACAGATATATTTTTTCCATATTTTGTGGTAAATTTTTCTAGTTACAGGCTTTCTGGCCTGAACAAGAGTATCAATAACAGAATCTGAGAACCCTCGTTTTGATAAGATCAAGCGTTCAATCTCCAAGCAGTCAGCTGGAGTGAGACCAGATTCGGATGTTCGAACGGACCTTGAACAAGAAGGTCTCGTCTCAAAGGTAGCTTCCATGGTGGAGCCGATGACATATTCACCAGATCTGCATACCAAGTCCTGCGTGGCCACGCAGGAGCTATCAAGATCACCGACGCCCTCTCCTGATTGATCCTGGCTACCAGCCTGGGGATGAGAGGAAACGGCGGGAATACATAAGCTAGTTTGAAGGTCCAAGGTGCTACTAGTGCATCTACTAGAGTCGCCTTGGGATCCCTGGATCTGGACCCGTAGCAAGGAACCTTGAAGTTCTGACGAGAGGCCATCAGATCCATGTCTGGAATGCCCCACAATTGAGTAATTTGGGCAAAGATTTCCGGATGGAGTTCCCACTCCCCCGGATGTAATGTCTGACGACTCCGAAAATCCGCTTCCCAATTTTCCACTCCTGGAATGTGGATTGCAGACAGGTGGCAGGAGTGAGTCTCCGCCCATTGAATGATTTTGGTCACTTCTTCCATCGCCAGGGAACTCCTTGTTCCCCCCCTGATGGTTGATGTACGCAACAGTCGTCATGTTGTCTGATTGAAACCGTATGAACTTGGCCTTTGCTAGCTGAGGCCAAGCCTTGAGAGCATTGAATATCGCTCTCAGTTCCAGAATATTTATCGGTAGAAGAGATTCTTCCCGAGACCAAAGACCCTGAGCTTTCAGGGGTCCCCAGACCGCGCCCCAGCCCATCAGACTGGCGTCGGTCGTGACAATGACCCACTCTGGTCTGCGGAAGGTCATCCCTTGTGACAGGTTGTCCAGGGACAGCCACCAACGGAGTGAGTCTCTGGTCCTCTGATTTACTTGAATCGTCGGAGACAAGTCTGTATAGTCCCCATTCCACTGACTGAGCATGCACAGTTGTAATGGTCTTAGATGAATGCGCGCAAAAGGAACTATGTCCATTGCCGCTACCATCAAACCTATTACTTCCATGCACTGCGCTATGGAAGGAAGAGGAACGGAATGAAGTGTTTGACAAGAGTTTAGAAGTTTTGTTTTTCTGGCCTCTGTCAGAAAAATCCTCATTTCTAAGGAGTCTATTATTGTTCCCAAGAAGGGAACCCTTGTTGACGGAGATAGAGAACTCTTTTCTACGTTCACTTTCCATCCGTGAGATCTGAGAAAGGCCAGGACTATGTCCGTGTGAGCCTTTGCTTGAGGAAGGGACGACGCTTGAATCAGAATGTCGTCCAAGTAAGGTACTACTGCAATGCCCCTTGGTCTTAGTACCGCTAGAAGGGACCCTAGTACCTTTGTGAAAATCCTTGGAGCAGTGGCTAATCCGAAAGGAAGTGCCACGAACTGGTAATGCTTGTCCAGGAATGCGAACCTTAGGAACCGATGATGTTCCTTGTGGATAGGAATATGTAGATACGCATCCTTTAAATCCACCGTGGTCATGAATTGACCTTCCTGGATGGAAGGAAGAATTGTTCGAATAGTTTCCATTTTGAACGATGGAACCTTGAGAAACTTGTTTAGGATCTTGAGATCTAAGATTGGTCTGAACGTTCCCTCTTTTTTGGGAACTACGAACAGATTGGAGTAGAACCCCATCCCTTGTTCTCCTAATGGAACAGGATGAATCACTCCCATTTTTAACAGGTCTTCTACACAATGTAAGAATGCCTGTCTCTTTATGTGGTCTGAAGACAATTGAGACCTGTGGAACCTCCCCCTTGGGGGAAGCCCCTTGAATTCCAGAAGATAACCTTGGGAGACTATTTCTAGTGCCCAAGGATCCAGAACATCTCTTGCCCAAGCCTGAGCGAAGAGAGAGAGTCTGCCCCCCACCAGATCCGGTCCCGGATCGGGGGCCAACATTTCATGCTGTCTTGGTAGCAGTGGCAGGTTTCTTGGCCTGCTTTCCCTTGTTCCAGCCTTGCATTGGTCTCCAGGCTGGCTTGGCTTGAGAAGTATTACCCTCTTGCTTAGAGGACGTAGCACTTGGGGCTGGTCCGTTTCTACGAAAGGGACGAAAATTAGGTTTATTTTTGGCCTTGAAAGACCTATCCTGAGGAAGGGCGTGGCCCTTACCCCCAGTGATATCAGAGATAATCTCTTTCAAGTCAGGGCCAAACAGCGTTTTCCCCTTGAAAGGAATGTTAAGCAATTTGTTCTTGGAAGACGCATCCGCTGACCAAGATTTCAACCAAAGCGCTCTGCGCGCCACAATAGCAAACCCAGAATTTTTCGCCGCTAACCTAGCCAATTGCAAAGTGGCGTCTAGGGTGAAAGAATTAGCCAATTTGAGAGCACGGATTCTGTCCATAATCTCCTCATAAGGAGGAGAATCACTATCGATCGCCTTTTCTAGCTCATCGAACCAGAAACACGCGGCTGTAGTGACAGGGACAATGCATGAAATTGGTTGTAGAAGGTAACCTTGCTGAACAAACATCTTTTTAAGCAAACCTTCTAATTTTTTATCCATAGGATCTTTGAAAGCACAACTATCTTCTATGGGTATAGTGGTGCGTTTGTTTAAAGTAGAAACCGCCCCCTCGACCTTGGGGACTGTCTGCCATAAGTCCTTTCTGGGGTCGACCATAGGAAACAATTTTTTAAATATGGGGGGAGGGACGAAAGGTATACCGGGCCTTTCCCATTCTTTATTTACAATGTCCGCCACCCGCTTGGGTATAGGAAAAGCTTCTGGGGGCCCCGGGACCTCTAGGAACTTGTCCATTTTACATAGTTTCTCTGGGATGATCAAATTCTCACAATCATCCAGAGTGGATAACACCTCCTTAAGCAGAGCGCGGAGATGTTCCAACTTAAATTTAAATGTAATCACATCGGGTTCAGCTTGTTGAGAAATTTTCCCTGAATCTGAAATTTCTCCCTCAGACAAAACCTCCCTGGCCCCCTCAGACTGGTGTAGGGGCATATCAGAACCATTATCATCAGCGTCCTCATGCTCTTCAGTATCTAAAACAGAGCAGTCGCGCTTACGCTGATAAGTGGGCATTTTGGCTAAAATGTTTTTGATAGAATTATCCATTACAGCCGTTAATTGTTGCATAGTAAGGAGTATTGGCGCGCTAGATGTACTAGGGGCCTCCTGAGTGGGCAAGACTGGTGTAGACGAAGGAGGGAATGATGCAGTACCATGCTTACTCCCCTCACTTGAGGAATCATCTTGGGCATCATTTTCAGTGTCACATAAATCACATCTATTTAAATGAGAAGGAACCTTGGCTTCCCCACATTCAGAACACAGTCTATCTGGTAGTTCAGACATGTTAAACAGGCATAAACTTGATAACAAAGTACAAAAAACGTTTTAAAATAAAACCGTTACTGTCACTTTAAATTTTAAACTGAACACACTTTATTACTGCAATTGCGAAAAAGTATGAAGGAATTGTTCAAAATTCACCAAAATTTCACCACAGTGTCTTAAAGCCTTAAAAGTATTGCACACCAAATTTGGAAGCTTTAACCCTTAAAATAACGGAACCGGAGCCGTTTTTATCTTTAACCCCTTTACAGTCCCTGGTATCTGCTTTGCTGAGACCCAACCAAGCCCAAAGGGGAATACGATACCAAATGACGCCTTCAGAAAGTCTTTTCTATGTATCAGAGCTCCTCACACATGCGACTGCATGTCATGCTTCTCAAAAACAAGTGCGCAATACCGGCGCGAAAATGAGGCTCTGCCTATGAATAGGGAAAGCCCCTAGAGAATAAGGTGTCTAAAACAGTGCCTGCCGATATTATTTTACAAAAATACCCAGATTAAATGATTCCTCAAGGCTAAATATGTTTATATATGAATCGATTTAGCCCAGAAAATGTCTACAGTCTTAACAAGCCCTTGTGAAGCCCTTATTTACTGTCTGTAATAAAAATGGCTTACCGGATCCCATAGGGAAAATGACAGCTTCCAGCATTACATCGTCTTGTTAGAATGTGTCATACCTCAAGCAGCAAAAGTCTGCTCACTGTTCCCCCAACTGAAGTTAATTCCTCTCAACAGTCCTGTGTGGAACAGCCATGGATTTTAGTAACGGTTGCTAAAATCATTTTCCTCTTACAAACAGAAATCTTCATCTCTTTTCTGTTTCAGAGTAAATAGTACATACCAGCACTATTTTAAAATAACAAACTCTTGATTGAATAATAAAAACTACAGTTAAACACTAAAAAACTCTAAGCCATCTCCGTGGAGATGTTGCCTGTACAACGGCAAAGAGAATGACTTGGGGTAGGCGGAGCCTAGGAGGGATCATGTGACCAGCTTTGCTGGGCTCTTTGCCATTTCCTGTTGGGGAAGAGAATATCCCACAAGTAAGGATGACGCCGTGGACCGGACACACCTATGTTGGAGAAAAACAGAATTTATGTTTACCTGATAAATTACTTTCTCCAACGGTGTGTCCGGTCCACGGCGTCATCCTTACTTGTGGGATATTCTCTTCCCCAACAGGAAATGGCAAAGAGCCCAGCAAAGCTGGTCACATGATCCCTCCTAGGCTCCGCCTACCCCAGTCATTCGACCGACGTTAAGGAGGAATATTTGCATAGGAGAAACCATATGGTACCGTGGTGACTGTAGTTAAAGAAAATAAATTATCAGACCTGATTAAAAAAACCAGGGCGGGCCGTGGACCGGACACACCGTTGGAGAAAGTAATTTATCAGGTAAACATAAATTCTGTTTTCTCCAACATAGGTGTGTCCGGTCCACGGCGTCATCCTTACTTGTGGGAACCAATACCAAAGCTTTAGGACACGGATGAAGGGAGGGAGCAAATCAGGTCACCTAAATGGAAGGCACCACGGCTTGCAAAACCTTTCTCCCAAAAATAGCCTCAGAAGAAGCAAAAGTATCAAACTTGTAAAATTTGGTAAAAGTGTGCAGTGAAGACCAAGTCGCTGCCCTACATATCTGATCAACAGAAGCCTCGTTCTTGAAGGCCCATGTGGAAGCCACAGCCCTAGTGGAATGAGCTGTGATTCTTTCGGGAGGCTGCCGTCTTTTGACCTCTCCTTTTACCGGAATAAACAACAAACAAGGAAGATGTTTGTCTAAAATCCTTTGTAGCATCTAAATAGAATTTTAGAGCGCGAACAACATCCAAATTGTGCAACAAACGTTCCTTCTTTGAAACTGGTTTCGGACACAGAGAAGGTACGATAATCTCCTGGTTAATGTTTTTGTTAGAAACAACTTTTGGAAGAAAACCAGGTTTAGTACGTAAAACCACCTTATCTGCATGGAACACCAGATAAGGAGGAGAACACTGCAGAGCAGATAATTCTGAAACTCTTCTGGCAGAAGAAAGTTAAACACTAAAAAACTCTAAGCCATCTCCGTGGAGATGTTGCCTGTACAACGGCAAAGAGAATGACTGGGGTAGGCGGAGCCTAGGAGGGATCATGTGACCAGCTTTGCTGGGCTCTTTGCCATTTCCTGTTGGGGAAGAGAATATCCCACAAGTAAGGATGACGCCGTGGACCGGACACACCTATGTTGGAGAAATTACATTACATTATTTTAAAATTACAGAAAATAAAAAAAGGCTAACAATACAAAAAAATGATAAACAACACTATCCAAAATAAAAAGAATTATCCTAATCCCTATGAAAATAAAAAGCCCCCCAAAATAAAAACACCCCCTAATCTAAGAATAAATTACCAATAGACCTTAAAATGGATTTTTGTAGGGAATTACATTAAAAATAAAGTCCCCCCTAACAGTAAAACCCCCACACACACCAAACCCCCCCAAAATAAAAAAAAACCTAACACTAATAAAGCTAATTTGTATGGACATTGCCCTTAAAAGGGCATTGAGTTCTTTTTCACTGCCCTTAAAAGTACATTCAGCTCTTTTGCAAATTGCCCAATAAACCCTAATTTAAAAAAACACCACCACCCCCCCCCCCGGAAAACAAAAAACCTAACACAAATAGGTACTCACGGTTTCAGAAGTCCGGCGGAGAAGGTCTTCTTATAGGCGGGTCTATCATCTTCATCCACAGCAAAGCGGTCTTCCCAGATGTGGCGATCCTCGGTGGTGGTCATCTGTGGCGGCTGTCCTCGGCGGCTTCTCTTGATGCGATGTCCGTCGTATACTGAATATTGAATGCAAGGTACCGCAATCAATTTGGGGTACCTTGCATTCCTTGAAAAGAGAAAACAGAAGCGCCACATGGCCCAATATTGTTTGTTCAGAGATGGATAAATCTTAAGGTGATGAGTAAACTCACGTTTAGTAGAGCACCTCAATTAGTGCTAGATATACGGTCTGGGATCTATTAGGTCACCCAGAAGACCAACCTCCTGCACAGGAACTGATGTCTATATAGGCGAGAGGGAAACACAAGTGCCAATATGGCCTAGTATTGCTGTTGCAAAGGTGTCAATACAAGCAAAGAGAAGAATAATACTCACAAAGTGTGAAGCACCTCTTGTGGTGCTATAGAGGCATGAAGGGGTCAATTCAGTCACCCAACAGACTTCTAGCCAGAGATACAAATGGATCCAAAGGTGTAAAGGATCCCACAACTGGTCCAGAAAAGCGAATATTCCTCCAGAGAGGGATAAAAGATATATGTCCCAAAGAAAAATGCAGCAAGTGTTCAAAATATTAAAAAGTGATTTTAATAAAAATTATAAAAATAACAGGCAACGCGTTTCTCAGCAGATAGCTGTTTCATCAGGCTTCATAAAATGTTTACTGAACACTTGCTAAATATACCCTAAACCTAAACTGATTAATATTAAACAGGTGATAGTGGGAGGGATCCACTTAATCAGTAATATGATCTTAACCAATCGGTTGCTACCATATAGGTCCCACATTAAAAACATAAACATAGACAGTTTACAATACAATATACAATGCATAAAAAAAATTTCATATATTCCTAATTGTCCTACAATTTATTTGATCAAATATATTTGGAAGAACTTTAAGACAACCTTTAGAAATTAGTATATCTTATTTTTGAGAGTAATAATAATGAGGCACACATTAAAGTATAAACCTCATGTCAACTATAACCAGTGTGGGGAGGCGGTGATTAATAGCAATTTTTATGTATATATTTTTCTAGTTAGTGTCACATTTGATATTGAACTAAACTTATGATGGTCATACCTTGTTATGAATGACATGTTGTCTGAAGACAAATTGGTTTCAGATGATATGCGTAATGAGAGCAGACAGAGCACAGCAATTCCAATAATAGTAACCGTTAAGTTGTTTGAAAGAAATAAGTAGAAGTCTCAGTCAGCTGTTAAGTCGTAGTTTCTAATTTGGTGTAATTTGAATTCGCCGCTGACTAAGTCGGCGTCTGCAGGCGCTCAATGCGCATGACAAGCCATAGTCAGATGTGACCCAATCACTGCGTGCGCTCGAGAATAGGCGTTGACGATAGCCCCATTCCTCCTCTACGCTGAGTGCGCATGCCCGGCCCCAATGCGCTGAGTGCGCATGCCCAGCTGCAATGAGTCTATCAAGTGAGGATCATATATTAGCGATCCTAATCCAGATACGTGGCACTGGCTAATAGGTATATAATGATAAGGGGCGTGAGATGTGTTATAACCACGGTGCATCTTTTTAATCTTGAATAAGTGGAACTATCATTGTATCCATAAGGGGGCCAAAAAATGGGAATTGACTGGAGCGACCACTAAAATTATCTAGTATAGAAAGAGCTTGTGTTGCGCCAATGAAGGGGCCAAAAAAGAGAGAAAACATTCTCTAGGCGAACACTAAAATTATCTGATAGGAAGATAAGCATTGCTGTCAGTTCATACTAATAATGTCATATAGATTACAACGATGGGGCATAGATCTGCAGTAGATACTACAGCTACAGTGGTTTCTAACATTAATAAGAGATGTATCAGATAAAAAGCAGTGTTTATAACTAGTGAACAGTCCCATAGGATAGTCGATGTAATTTCAAGAGGGCCACTAATGTCCAAGATATATATAAAACAATAATAACAAGGGTTCATGTCTCATAATGTAGAGGCGCAAAATATTTAGGATCCGATAATGTACATAGGGTAATATATTGTTTATTCCAATATGAAAACATAATGATAACTAAGACATATGTAATGTGCATAATAGTCATATAAAACTGCCATTAGATCTAATCCCAAATATATATTTAAGTACAACTAGATGGAAAGCATGAGATATACCACTTCAAGATAAGATAATATTAATGGATACCTATGAATGGTCAATACTGTATATCAGAAATTCATATAACAGATGTGATGGCAATCTTTATACCATCAAATCCAATCAGAGTAGCACACTAATCTATAATGGGTTAAATAATTTTGTCTGAAATATCTAAATATGATAGATTGCTGTAATTGTTCAATCTATGAACAACTTATATATGGATATATGATTGGGGGATATCTCTCCAATCTATAAAGGACATCTCTAATGTAACATAATCTTCACAACAAAGACAATTATACTAACTAGTTAGTTGTATTATTCTATCAATTGAGTGATCAGAGTGGAGAAACTAATACCAATCTCTCAAGGGATTATCTAGTAAGACTAGGTGTCCACAAAGAATATGGACACATGATGATAAGTGGCTAGTTGTATAAATCAAAGAATATCAGGTGGGTTCATGGGATTGTGGATTTAATGCGTCCACAGGTTTGTGTATATATGCAACAAAAATATATGCACTTATAATTATATGCACACACACCCACCCACACAACCATATATGTGCAAGAAGGTTAGAAATGTATATATATGGTCGGAGGACCAATTTGTCAGTTTCAGAGAGTGTAGCCAGTTCTTATATCTAAAATGATGGACTTTTATTCATAAATCAAATGCTGCCAAATCCACACATTCATTAAGGCCTTCAGGGGCCAATGTGTGTAGTTTGTGGATCCAGTAAGTCTCTCTACGTCGTAGAGTGAGCATAGCATTATGGCTATTTCGGGAAATTTGTTCTATAGGAAGTATGGAGAGTGTTTTAGCACTACCTTTGTGTGCATAGGCACAATGCCTGGAGAGGCTATGTTTCAAAAATTTCCTTTTGATGTTATAAGTGTGTTCACCCCATCGTTTTTTGATGGTGCGTCCGGTACGTCCTACATATTGGACCCCACACACACAACTGACAAGATAGACAACGTAGGTGGACTCACATGACATCCTCTTTGTAATTTTGAATTGTTCTCCTGTTTGATTGGAAGAAAAAGTGTTTGTTCCACTTTGCACGACTTTACACATATTACACCTCGATTTGAGGCATTTGAATATTCCATGTCTTGGTAAAAAATTGCCCAAAAAGGTCCTATTGGTTCCTATGTTATAGTTGTGATCGCCCACCTTATCCCTCACCACTTTACTGGGGGCCAGTTTGTTCTTAAGTGTGGGTGCCCTTCTAAATACTACCCTCGGTTTTCTGGAAATATATTCCTTAAGATATGGATCATTACAAATAATGGGCCAATGTTTGTGGATTATTTGCTTGATTTGTCTAAATTGGTTACTGTAACCGGTAATGAATAATGGTGTTTCTAGCATCTCTTTAGATTGTTGTGTGGTAACAGATTTTTTGTTATTTTTCTTTTTGTTTTGTGCTAAGTATTTGTCTCTATCGTCTTCTAAAGCTCTGAGATAGCCCTTAAGTATCAGATCCAAAGGATAACCCTTCTCTAGGAACCTATCCTTTAATACTTGGGATTGTACTATATAGCTTTCGATTGTACTGCAGTTCCGCCTAATGCGTCGGAACTGTCCGTATGGTACATTCTTTTTCCAACTATGGTAATGGTTGCTGTTAAAATCCAAAAAGCTGTTACAATCTACCTTTTTAAAAAAGGTTTCAGATATAATAGTTCCCACTTCTGAGAAAGATAGTAAAAGATCAAGATACTCTATCTTGGAGGGCTGGATATTACTAGTAAAAGTTAGACCAAATTCGTTTTCATTCAAAGATGATGAGTATACTAGAGCCTCTTCGTATGAACCCTTAAAAATGAAAATCAAATCGTCAATGTACCGGCCATAGAACACCAGACCCGCACCCATAGGAGACCCATATACATGAGTCTCCTCAAATTTGCCCATATAAAGATTGGCAAAACTGGGTGCGAATCTGGTGCCCATGGCCGTACCCTTGACTTGGAGATGGTATTTGCCTTGATAAATAAAATAATTGTGGTGTAATATAAAACGGATAATTTCTAGAATAAACAGCTGTTGCTTTGGGGGCATATAAATGTCAGTTTTCAAATATTCTTCAACAGCTGACAATCCTTTATCGTGAGGAATGTTGGAGTATAAGGAACTCACGTCACTTGTAATCCACCAGATATTGGATTCAGTTGTTACATTATCCAGACTCATCAATTTATTAAGTAGGTCGGTAGAGTCTCTAATGAAAGAGGGGAGTGTTACTACGTATTTTTGTAGAAATGAATCTACATACGCAGATAAGTGATCGGTGAGGCTGTCGATGCCAGCCACTATAGGGCGTCCGGGAGGATTAGACACATCTTTGTGTATTTTCGGAAGATGGTAGTAGAAAGCTACACTCGGGTTTTTGGGGTACAAATAGTCCTTCTCTTTTTTGGTCAAGATCCCTTCTTCAAAACCCTCCAATAGGAGGGAGAATAGCTGTTTCTGAAACACAGAGGTGGGGTCTCCCGGTAAGACCCTATAGTAGGTTACATCAGTAAGAATCCTATCAGCCTCTTGGAGATAATCTCCAATATTCTGGATCACAGTGCCCCCCCCTTTGTCCGCTTGGCGGATCACCAGTTGTTTATTGGTGCTAAGAGAATCGAGGGCCTTGCGTTCCCCAGGACTGAGGTTGTTTTTATATCTCAATTTTTTGGGGAGTTTTTCTAGATCTTTAAGAACCATAGACTGATAGATGCTGATATGTGAGTTTTTAGTCCTAGGAGGATTGAAATTCGATCTAGGTCTAAAATCAGTATGTATATACTTCTCAGTCAATTGTTCCAGAAGAGTATCTGGTTCATATGTTATCAGACCGTCTGTAAGACGTTCATTCATATTGTCAGTAATAATAGGCAAATTGGATGTACTCTTTAATCGTTTCTCAGCAAAATATTTCTGAAGAGAAAGTTTTCTAGGGAAGTTGTTAACATCCACGAATAGCTGAAACATGTTGGAATTGTTAGAGGGACAGAAAGATAGCCCCTTGCCTAGAACTCTAATCTCATCATTTGTTAGATGATGATCCGATAAATTAAAGATACCCTTCCTATATTTCAATAGCTTCTCTTTTTTAGAGGTTGAGGATCTTCCTCTGCTTCCCCGTTTGCGTAAGCTCTTTTTTGTCTTGGTGGTCTCGGAGGCAATGACCATTGGTCTTGGGGATGGTTGGGGCCTATCTCTAAAAAAGGAGTACGAGAATGATTTTCCTCATATGAAGTGGAGGCTACATTGTTGGATTGTGGTTCCTCTATATGAAGTGGTAAATATCTATTGGCAGACTCAAAAGATATATGATTACTCCTAGTTTGATCTCGAGGTCTGCACTGGTTAGATCTCTCTTGATTACTTGGTCTCTCCATGGAGCCAGAGATCATTGTATGTTTATTCTGGTTAACTAGCCTTTGAGTATGGTGGTTATTAGGGTATGCGTTATGTTGGTTGGGAGTATACTGGTTAGATCTATTTGCGTAATTCTGTTCTCCCAATCCATTCCCCTTATTAGTATGTTCCCAGTCATAATATTCATTCCTATTGTTATATGGTCTATCACAATCAGATTGTATATATTGATTAGGTTGCTGTCGTCTGTTGTTGTGAAAATCCTTCATGTGAGGTGAGTTGTAATAGCTGGGTCTGTTAGGTGAGTTGTAGTAACTGGGTCTGTTATAGGAATGGGGTCTGTTATTCCTATGTGTGTTTTCTTTGGGACATATATCTTTTATCCCTCTCTGGAGGAATATTCGCTTTTCTGGACCAGTTGTGGGATCCTTTACACCTTTGGATCCATTTGTATCTCTGGCTAGAAGTCTGTTGGGTGACTGAATTGACCCCTTCATGCCTCTATAGCACCACAAGAGGTGCTTCACACTTTGTGAGTATTATTCTTCTCTTTGCTTGTATTGACACCTTTGCAACAGCAATACTAGGCCATATTGGCACTTGTGTTTCCCTCTCGCCTATATAGACATCAGTTCCTGTGCAGGAGGTTGGTCTTCTGGGTGACCTAATAGATCCCAGACCGTATATCTAGCACTAATTGAGGTGCTCTACTAAACGTGAGTTTACTCATCACCTTAAGATTTATCCATCTCTGAACAAACAATATTGGGCCATGTGGCGCTTCTGTTTTCTCTTTTCATAGATTGCCGCTCCTGGATCCTGGCCTGGATCATCACAGATAGCTGCCTCCCATCCCAATAGAGACTTTCACTTTATTACCATTGTGTTTGTATGATTGTATATTATTTGTATCACTTTGTATTACATTGTCACTAATTTTCACCGCATAATATTGCACATTGTGTTATTTACCACTCTCTATTCACATTGATATTGGTATACACAGCATATTATACTGATTTTTCACTAGTATTTATCAGATTTGCTAGTACCAATCTTTAACACAAGTACTTAATATATAGATATATAAGTATAGATTTATTTGGTCACATCCCCTCTCTTACACTTAGGGCGCCCCCTCTCTCTCTTTTTTACCTTGCATTCCTATTGGCTGAATTTTTCAAAACAGCCAATAAGATTTCAGTAGCTCTCATCCTATTTCAAAATCAGCCAATAGGATGAGAGCTACTGAAATCTTATTGGCTGATTTGAACAGCCAATAGGATTTCAGTAGCTCTAACCCTATTGGCTGTTTTTGAAAAATTCAGCTAATAGGAATGCAATGTACCCCAAATTGATGGCGGTACCTTGCATTCAATATTCAGTATACGACGGACATCGGATGAAGAGGAGCCTCCATGCCGCCGTGGACCACCGCTGAGGATCGCCACATCTGGGAAGACCGTTCCGGACCTCCGCTCCGCCTTCGCTGTGGATGAAGACAATGGACCCGCCTGAAAGAAGACCTTCTCCGCCGGACTTCTGAAACCGCGAGTACCTATTTGGGGCTTTAGTGTTTTTTTTTAAATTCGGGTTCATTGGGCAATTTCAAAAAGAGCTGAATGCCCTTTTAAGGGCAGTGAAAAAGAGCTGAATGTCCTTTTAAGGGCAATGCCCATACAAATGCCCCTTTAAGGGCAATGGGTAGTTTAGGTTTATTAGTGTTAGGTTTTTTTATTTTGTGGAGTTTGGTGGGTGGGGGGGGGGTTTACTGTTAGAGGGGACTTTATTTTTAATATAAAAGAATGGATTTCGTTAGGGCAATACCCTACAAAAAGAAAAGGGCGGGGCCGTGGCTCACCATATCCGGAAAGAAAGAAATTTATCAGGTAAGCATAAATTTTGTTTTCTATCCGAAAATATGGTGAGTCTACGGCATCATCAATTATTGTTGGGAATCAATACCCAAACTAGAGTACACAGATGATTAGGGAGGGACAAGACAGGTAACCTAAACAGAAGGCACCACCGCTTGAAGAACCTTTCTCCCAAAAGAAGCCTCAGCCGAGGCCAAAGTATCGAATTTGTAAAATTTGGAAAAAATATGTAGAGATGACCAAGTCGCTACCTTGCAAATCTGTTCCACAGAAGCATTCTTGAAAACCCCCCAAAAAAAGAGACAGCCCTAGTGGAATGAGCTGTGTTTCTCTCAGGAGGCTGCTGTCCAGCAGTCTCATAGGCCAAACGAATTAAACTTCTTAACCAGAGAGAAAGAGAAGTAGTTGTAGCTTTCTGACCTTTACGTTTCCCAGAGAAACAAACAGGGCAGAAGACTGGGAAAAATCCTCAGTCGCCTGTAGGAAGAATTTAAGAACACGCACAACATCCAAGTTGTGCAACAAACGTTCCTTACGAGAAGAAGGATTAGGACATAAAGGAGCAACAATTTCCAGAAACCACTTAAGGTAGAAAACCCAACTTCGTACAAAGAACCGCCTTATCTGCGTGAAAGATAAGAAAAGGCGAAACACACTGCAAAGCCGAGAAGTCCGAGACTCTCTGAGCAGAAAAGCAAGATGGCAAAGCTATCTACCGGACCACTTGAGCTTGCTGTATGGCCGGACAGTAGTTGCAGAGAGAGGAAAAGGAAGAAATCCTTGATTATCTGACCTCAGTTAGAAATCTTCTCCTAGATAGAGAATCTATTAAGGACCCCAAAAAATCACCCTTGTAGATGGAACAAGAGAAGTGTTCTCCAGATTCCATTCCCATCGATGGGAAAGAAGTTTGGATAAGATCTCTTGAAAGAGAGTTTGTGCGAAGGAAGGATGACACCTGAACCATATATTGTCCAGGAAGGCAGCCTTGCAATACCCCAAGACCTAAAAGTCTTTCTAAGTTGATGAAACTCAGAAACTTGAGAGGATCCCAATCATGGGAACAATAAATACACATCCTTCAGGTCTATGTTTGTTATGAACCAGTCCTCTTGAACCAAAGTAGAATGGATACTACTTTGAAGGTCAGAACCTAAGAAACTTGAGGTAAATACTTAGATCCCGTTCCCAGACTGGGACTGGAACAATCAAGCGTTGGCCTACCCGGGTCAATTGCTTGAATGACAGCTATGCTCACCACAATACCACCAACGCAACTATCACTCCCAGAGAGGAAGGTCCTGAACCCAGTTCAAGGAATTCCTCCCATCACACCTGGATTGCAGATACTCTAGAAGGAGAAATCTGCCTCTGGAAGGAAATCTTAGATTGGACTAAGTTTGGTATGGTTTCAAAATACATGATTGACCCTGCAGAAAGAGAAGGAAAAACTTTCCCTTAGTCTTACTCTCTTGACAAGTGGTAGAAAACCCTTTTTTTTACCCCGGTAAAGTCAGAGGATAATTCTGCCACACCAAGTCCAAACAAGGTCTCATCCTAGAAAGGAAATGCCAGAAGCGTGGCTATGGAGGAAACATAAAATATTGAACCTGCAACTGCAGAACTATAAAGCCTAGGCTGTACCACTAAGCCACAGGTAGGCTTCTCAGCTGAACAAGATTTCAGCCACAATGCCCGCCGGGCTAGCACAGCAAGTCTAGAGCAAGCATTGCTCTAAATGAACAGTTAAACCTCCAGCTTCTAATCCATCCGAATCTGAGTTTTCATCCTCAAAGTCTACCGACATATCCTCCTCATCAAACTTATGAGTGAGAACAACCTGTGTAGCAAGGCGGAACAGAAACGTTACTATATGAATCCCTAATTTTCCTCTTACATTTTCCCTATAACATAGGGAAATCAGGTAATGCCACAGATACCCTAAAAGATAGCTGAACAGCAAAATCCAATCTATAGGCAAAAAATACTCCTCCAGGAGATGGAACCGCAGGGGACTGCATGTGACACCATGAAGGCTTGGGACGTTTAAGGAAAAAGCTGTGGCATTGCCTAAACAGCATTAACTACTCGAGAAAGATCTAACTAGGCAAGCAGCACAGGATTGTATAAAGGACAATTTGTGTTATAATACATAACAAACAGAAAAATAAAATTCTTAATTTTAATACTGTAAGATGTTATGTGTAAAACGTAGATTTTTGCATTGCTGTTAACTGACAGAGCCCACCCTGTGCTCCTTGGCATGCCTGGAGTTGACCTGGAAACTCCATTCTCTAGCCATAGTTTTACACCTTGAGCCTGAGAGCTCTTCTGAAGCAATTGTTATGTAGTGTGACTTTAAGAAACATGCAGTCTAAAAATGTACTGTTATTTAGCTCCTGTGAACTAAGTTAGGAAACCGTAGGAATTAAACCTACACCCCAGAGACTAAAGGTGTTAAAAAGGATTGCAAGGAAATCTTCCGTTGGTACACAATTAACCAAGAGAGACGTGAGTAGCTAAGAGGACAAAGTTCCTCCAGATTGCACCAACTCTAATTTTTAATCTAGGAAACACAGCAGAATTCCTGCCTATCGAGAGCTGAACAAGAAAGCAAACCGAGAACACGCCACTCCGCTAAAGTTCTCCCTTTCTGAGACGAAACAACGGAAAAGCGGATCACATGACCCGCCAGCGAAAACTGCGCCGCAACTGTGCAACAGAAGCTAAAAGGCGTGCTTTACTAACCATCTCCTTCCCGACACGATATTTTGCTAGACAAATATCTAAAATGGCGTAGGACAGTTCTATTAGTCTTTATGAAGCTGAAACATCTCCTTGTCACACAAAACCCCTCAACGGAAGAGTCTCTGGTCAAAATATAGTGCTTACTTTGACAAACAGAGCCCAGTTTGCGCACATCCGCAGGAAACCAAAATGTAGCCCAAAGCATACATCCCTTGCATACGCTAAAGCGTCTCCTCGTAGTGCATTTACTTTTACACAGAAATAACCGAACAGAGCCTGCTGCATAATCATAAGTACATATAATAAAAATTTGCCCTGTTGAACCCACAATAAGCAAGGGGTATATACTCTCAATAAAAGTAAAAACCCCTGTCTGAAATAACCACATTAGTACCTGCTTCCTGCCTGATAACATCCTTACAAAAGATATATATGTCCTTTATAATGTTGCAGGGCAATTAAGTGTCTCCCCTACCTAGAAGACAAAAGGTACTTACCTGCAGTTTGGCCTCCGGCAGGAGGGAAGCTCACTAGGTATGAGAGGATGCCGATCCTCACAGAAACCTACTCTGGCGTTCTTTACAGGTGCAGCAACATGATAGGAAAACTCAGTGAGGCCCATCCCACAAGTTCCTAACTGCTTTAAAGCCACCACGGCCCTACTGAAGAGACTAACTTGGAGTACGGCTAAACCCAGCTTGAGAGGAAAGATCAGAGCAAACCTACTCTGGCTTTCAAAATAACAAAATCTTGATTGAAGTGAAAAATTCTCAAGACTGATATTCCCAACAGTATTGATGATGCCGTGGACTCACCATATCAAAGGGCTACTGGAAGTTTAGTATTAGATTGGGGGGTGTTTTTATTTTAGGGGGGATTTTGTTATTTTTATAGGGGTATTAGTTTAGGTATAATTTTATTATGTTGGATTGCTTTATTTATTTTTTTCTGTATTTTTACTTTTTTATTTTTTGTAGCTTGGGGGGTTGCATTATTAATACATAGAGTGCCCACATAACATAAAAAATACAGTACCTACAGGCACTCATCTACTGGAGGTCAAAAGTAGAAAGCCAAATCAGTGCTGAAACAGAACAGCAAAAAATATGGAATAGGAGTTTATCGACGACAACAGGAGGAGGCAAAGGATAGGTCCTCCTGACACCTGTGGAAGGAAGACTTGTGACTAATTCCCATGATGCAAAAAATGTATCACTACCCAGACTCCAATGCATCCCTCCATCAAACATTGCAATTTGAGGGGAAATGGGCCTCAACTCAGTCTGGGAACCCTTCTCTCTAAAGAATAATCTGCATATCTTCCTCCAGTGGTTACAAAGACAAGACTTTGGGAATCATTGCCTCCTCTTCTAGTGGCAGGGAAAAGTAATTCCCAGGAGTAATAGATCGTGGACTCATCACCTGTATGAAAGAAAATATATTATAACACACTTTAAGGACTATCAACCCACAAAAAGGGGACAAACACAAGGCAGAAGTACAGCTCTGGACCCGCATAGCGATGTTGGTTCAGAGCAGAAACCCCCACTGATCTAGTCAGCAGTTAGTTGCACAATGTGTGACTAGTGCTGCCGATTTGATAAGCTGCGGGTTCTAGTAGTGCTCTCTGGGTCGCATTACTTCTATTATGTGTTTAACCCCTTTGTAAAAATTTAAATACACAGCAGTGTAAAGTTGATCGCCTTAAAATTACTTGTGCTAATATGAATTACAGCATTTAGTTTTTCCTTTTTTTACTATTATGGCCCTTTAAGACCTTTTATTAATTGAAACAGGAAACATACACATTTCAAACAAGCAATTAACGGTTACAAACCTACACACTTTAAAACAAATCCAGGCTCAATGGACCCAAACAGATAATAAAAAAAGCCGGTTATTGAGAACAAGAGCACTGTGTAAATGGGGATAGGTAGCACACTAAACAAATGCTTGGCAAACCTAGTCTACACGGTTTTTAAAGTTATAGACTTTGGAACAAAACGTGGCATATTGTTCTTACCTCACAGGTGTGTTTTTGCTGCTCTTTGATTCTGGAAGAGATTTTTCTTTGCGTTTCCTCTGTTTTGCAGATGATTCATTAGGGCTGCTTAACTTTGATGCTGCACGTGTTGTAGGCTTGTGTGGTTGATTCCTGAAATAGCATTTATGAAGACACCTTTTAATATAACCATTAGAATAATGCATTTAAGTTCTGCACAATAAACACAAGTATATATAAAAAAATAATAATAAATATAGCTGCAAGCAGCAATAGAGGTGGCCAAGCGCATCACCTTTGCAATGGCATACAAGCAGCTAAGTCACAATATAAAGCTATAAAGCAAGTTTTTACATTTCTAACATAAGCAGTTGAAAAAAAAACAACACATTTTCAAAATGTTTGCATTTTTCAAGATGGCTGCCACACCATATGACTAATACTTTCAACACAAACAGATGTAACTCTAGGTCATAATATATGGTTATATAGCAAATTTCACAGCTTTAACATAAGCGGTTGCAAAGAAAACACATTTTCAAAATTTTCGCGTAAACCAAAATGGCTGCCACAGCTTGTGACCAATTCCTTCAACATGAACAACTTTGACTCTAGGTCTCAATATAAGGTTATACAGCAAGTTTCACAGTTCTAACAGCGGTAGCAGAGAAAATAGATTTTCAAATTTTTTGCGTAAAACAAAATGGCTGCCAGATCATGTGAGATACAGCCTTCATATTATGCACAATAGTTCTCACCATATATGTCAATAAACATGGCAAAAATAAAGCATTTTTGCAAAGCGGTTTTTGTTTTATTATTAATTGAAAAGTATCTTTAAGCATTTTTGAACAATACAAAATGGCGCCAAACAACATGACCTATCAACTTCTCTTCAAAAAATCTGAATGTTAGTCATAAGATAACTCTATAAACAAAATTTCAAGTCTGTCCCATAAGCGGTTTCGGAAAAGATTTGTGCATTTTTTTTTAAAACAGCACATACAAAACAAAATGGCTGCCAAGCTATGCAATGTATGGCTTTTAAATTGCACATACGAATGCTCACTACAGACCTCTACAATTTGCAGAAGTGTCATGAAAATTTGCAAATGTTTTATTTCACAAAGGCGACTGCACAGTGCATATTTTGACTGCAATATTGTCTTTGAGGGTTATGACTATGTGTAATCATGTGTCTATAACACTGTAATATTGTTACACTAGTCCTAAAGCCCGTTCACACGGGCCATGTTGTGCAGAGTCAGTCTCTCTCTCTCTTGATCCTCGCGCTGCTGTGTTTTCAATCGCGGAGGTGCGCGTGCGAGGTCGGGTTGTATCTGATCCTTGTGCTGCTGTTTCATTTGCAGAGGTGCGCGTGCGAGGTCGGGTGGGTGCGTGTGCGATCAGCTGTGCGCTTTCTAAGGCCAAGTGTTTGTCTCTACTGCGCATGACGGCTTTAGACAAACACTTGGCCTTTTATAATATAGGATATTGTAAGACTAATGCATAAAGTGCAAAGTTACACAATTAAATGTCGATAAAAAGATTAATGTCTCACGGCAGCCATGTTGATTATGAAAAAATCACAGTGTGAACAAACTTCGTAGAGGACCTTGCAAGGAGCATATGTGCAAAATTGCGCTTTATTACACTAAGCAGTTTAAGAGAAGAAGATGTTTAAAGATTTTCGCAAAATGCAATATTGCTGCTACATCATGTGACCAAGGCACTTCTGTTGAGCAATGGCAAATCTAGGTCATGAAAGCACTGAGCACAGCAAGTTTCAAAGTTGTAACATACAGGTGAAACTCGAAAAATTTGAATATCGTGCAAAAGTTCATTTATTTCACTAATGCAACTTAAAGGGTGAAACTAATATATGAGATAGACTCATTACATGCAAAGCAAGATAGTTCAAGCCGTGATCTGTCATAATTGTTATGATTATGGCTTACAGCTCATGAAAACCCCAAATCCACAATCTCAGAAAATTAGAATATTGTGAAAAGGTGCAATATTCTAGGCTCAAAGTGTCCCACTCTAATCAGCTAATTAAGCCATAACACCTGCAAAGGGTTCCTGAGCCTTTAAATGGTCTCAGTCTGGTTCAGTGGGAATCACAATCATGGGAAAGACTGCTGACCTGACAGTTGTGCAGAAAACCATCACTGACAACCTCCATAAGGAGGGAAAGCCTCAAAAGGTAATTGCAAAAGAAGTTGGATGTTCCCAAAGGGCTGTATCAAAGCACATTAATAGAAAGTGTGGAAAAGTGAGGAAGAAAAAGGTGCACAAGCAGCAGGGATGACCGCAGCATGGAGAGGATTGTCAGGAAAAGGCAAAGTGTTGGGGACTTTCACAAGGAGTGGACTGAGGCTGGAGTCAGTGCATCAAGAGAAACAACACACAGACAGATCCTGGACATGGGCTTCAAATGTCGTATTCCTCTCGTCAAGCCACTCCTGAACAACAAACAACGTCAGAAGCGTCTTACCTGGGCTAAAGAAAAACAGACCTGGTCTCTTGCTCAGTGGTCCAAAGTCCTCTTTTCTGATGAGAGCAAATTTTGCATCTCATTTGGAAACCAAGGACACACACCAAGGCACACACTGCAAGATGCTTGAAGTCCAGTGTGAAGTTTCCACAGTCTGTGTTGATTTGGGGAGTCATGTCATCTGCTGGTGTTGGGCCACTGTGCTTAATTAAGTCCAGGGTCAACGCAGTCGTCTACCAGGAGATTTTGGAGCACTTCATGCTTCCTTCCGCAGGCGAGCTCTATGGGGATGCTGACTTCATTTTCCAGCAGGACTTGGCACCTGCCCACACTGCCAAAATCACCAAAACCTGGTTCAATGACCGTGGAATTACTGTGCTTGATTGGCCAGCAAACTCGCCTGACTTGAACCCCATAGAGAATCTATGGGGCATTGACAAGAGAAAGATGAGAGACATGAGACCGAACAATGCAGAAGAGCTGAAGGCCGCTATTGAAGCATCCTGGTCTTCCATAACACCTCAGCAGTGCCACAGGCTGATAGCTTCCATGCCACGCCGCATTGAGGCAGTAATTGCTGCAAAAGGGGCCCAACCCAAGTACTGAGTACATACAGTATGCATGCTTATACTTTTCAGAGGTCCGATATTGTTCTATGTACAATCCTTGTTTTATTGATTGCATGTAATATTCTAATTTTATGAGATTGTGGATTTGGGGTTTTCATGAGCTGTAAGCCATAATCATCACAATTATAACAAATCACGGCTTGAACTATCTTGCTTTGCATGTAATGAGTCTATCTCGTATATTAGTTTCACCTTTTAAGTTGCATTAGTAAATTAAATGAACTTTAGCACTATATTTTAATTTTTCGAGTTTCACCTTTAAGCAGTTCTAGAGCTAAAGAGTTTCTCGAAATTTGTCGTCAAGAGTTATGGGCAATAGAAAAAGCGGCGTAATAATAATAATAATAATCCTGACAATAACAATAGGTTATCCAGCAACTACGTTGCTTGGCCACCTAATTAGCAATGTAATTTAATAACTCAAAAGCTTTAAGGGACAGTCTACACCAAAATTGTTATTGATAAAACAGATAGATAATGCCTTTGCTATCAATTTCCCAGCTTTGCACAACCACTACTCCCAGTAGTATTTATAGCCGAGGAAAGACAGTAGGATAAAGATGTGCAAAATAGGACTGCTGTATATATATATATATATATATATATATATATATATATATATATATATATATATATATATATATACACACACACACACACATATATATATATATATATATATATATATATATATATATATATATATATATATATATTTATAAATTTATTTTTTGGGTGGTTTCGTGGACCTCTCTCTACCATGAAAAAAGTGAATTTTTATCAGGTAAGAAAAAATATAAATTCATGCTTACCTGATAAATTTATTTATTTCCAGATATGGTGAGTCCACTGAATCATCAATTACTAGTGGAAATGTCACTCCTGGCCAACAGGAGGAGGCAAAGAGCACTACAGCAAAGCTGCTATATATGTCACTCCCCTTAACCATAATCCCCAGTCATTCGGCCGAAAGAAAAGGGAAAAAGAAGATAACACAAAAGTGTAGAGGTGCCTGAGGTTTTAGAAAAAATAACTTTCTTAAAAAAAAGGTGGGCCGTGGACTCACCATATCCGGAAATAAATACATTTATCAGGTAAGCATACATTATGTTTTCCTTCGTAAGATATGGTGAGTCCACGGAATAATCAATTACTAGTGGGAATCAATACCCAAGCTAGAGGACACAGATCATAAGGGAGGGACAAGACAGGTAGACCTAAACAGAAGGCACTACCGCTTGAAGAACCCTTCTCCCAAAACAAGCCTCAGCTGAGGCAAAAGTATCAAATTTATAAAACGTTGATAAAGTATGCAAAGAGGACCAAGTTGCAGCCTTGCAAATCTGTTCCACAGAAGCATAATTTTTAAATGCCCAGGAAGAAGAAACAGCCCTCGTGGAATGAGCAGTGATTTTCTCAGGAGGTTGCTGTCCAGCAGTCTCATAGGTCAAACGAATAATACTTCTTAGCCAAAAAGAAAGAGAAGTAGCCATAGCTTTCTGACCCTTGCGCTTCCCAGAGCTTTGAGGCAAGAGGGAGTAGGGAAATAGGACAGTAGTTGGGATCGAGGGAAGATTTTTTTGAGGATAGGTGTGACCAGTGTATGTTTTAGAGATGATGGAAATATACCAGTGCTGAGGGAGAGGTTGAAAATGTGTGAGAGTATGGGTGTGAGGGTAGAAAAGAGGGAGGGGAAAGGTAGTGAGGTGGGAGGACAGTATAAGAGCCGAAACTTCTTCTGCGGTAACAGGGGCAAAAGAGCTAAATTTAAGGGTATTTGGGTTTTGGATGATTGTGAGCTTTTGAGGGGTGGGAGATTGGTAGTAAGTTGAGAGGTGCTTTCATTTCTGATGGAGTCAATTTTGTTATTGAAGTAGCTGGCAAAATCTTGAGCTGAGAGAGAACTTGTATTAGGAGGTGGGGTGGGCGGAGAAGAGTAATGAATGTGGAAAACAGACGTTTTGAGTTAGAGGAAAGAGTAGAGATGAGATTAGAGAAGTATTGTAGGAGTTCAGGATGAACTTGTAATGAAGAAAGTCAGCTGAACTCAGAGATTTCCTCCAGTGTCGCTCCGCAGTATGGGAACATCTGCGTAGGTTGCAAGTTTTATGTTTAGGCCGGGTGTCAGTGTTGCCTGTGTAGCTGCTGTTAGGTGTGTCAAAGCAAATAGCTTTATTTTTGATGCAGCTGTGAAAATGATTTGCATTAATGCTGAAAACATTGCTTTGGCCAGACAAGCTTTTTTGGCTCAAATTGGGGTTTGTTGATATGGTTTCTAATTTTTTTGGTCCGGAAGACTGGATGCTATTATTGCCACAGTCACTGAGGTTAAGACTTTTTCTGACTCAAGATAAAAAGTCTAATTCAGTGTTCTCTCCAGGGCCCTTTTACTGGGTGAACCAACCAGCTTTGAGTTTACTGACCACCAGGCTAAATACCTTGAGATCTTATTACAGATAAGAGTGCTCCCAGCCCCTTAGTAAAAATTCTGGAAACAGTAGCCAGACCAAACGGAAGAGCAACAAACTGAAAATGTTTGCCCAGGAACGCAAATATTAGAAACGGATGATGATCTCTGATGTAATAAAAAGCATCCTTTAAATCTATTGAAAACCTAAACTGTCACTGTAAAACAAAGGAAGAATAGTCCAAATTGTTTCCATTTTGAAAGAAGGTAACCCGAGAAACTAGTTTAAAGTCTTAAAATCTAGCACTGGCCTGTAAGTTACTTCTTTGAGAACAATGAAGAGGTTGGAATAAAATCCCTTGCCTCATTCTGGAACTGAAACTCAGACTATTACCCCCAAATCTTCCAGTTCTAAGTGTGACCTAAAAAAAAGATGCTTTCCTTTATAAGAATGCTATGGAACATGAGACAAAATAAACCTTCCCCAGGGAAGTCTTCACTTGAAACCCTGGGAAACTATATTTAGAACCCATGAATTCTGAACAGATTGAGACCAAACTCCTTAAAAAAAAAAAAAAAAAAAAGAGCAATCTGAACCCTACCAGTAGATCTAGATCGGGGGCCGTACCTTCATGCTGACTTTATAGAGTAAGCACGTTTCTTAGACTGTCTAATCTATATTCAGTTTGAACATCTGAAAGAGCCCTTCTTCTGGGCGAAAGAGGAGGACTTTTGGTTCCTAGATTGACTAAATGAATGAAAAAACAATTTATGTAAGAACTTACCTGATACATTAATTTCTTTCATATTGGCAAGAGTCCATGAGCTAATGACGTATGGGATATACAATCCTACCATTAGGGGCAAAGTTTCCCAAACCTCAAAATGCCTATAAATGCCTATAAATACACCTCCCACCACACCCACAACTCAGTTTAACGAATAGCCAAGTAGTGAGGTGATAAAAATAAGGAGTAAAAAAGCATACAAAAATAGGAAATGGAAATATTATTGTGCTTTTATACAAAAAATCATAACCACCATAAAAAAGGTTGGGTCTCATGGACCAATATAAAAGAAAAGAATTTATCAGGTAAGTTCTTACATAAATTATGTTTTCTTTCATGTAACTGGCAAGAGTCCATGAGCTAGTGACGTATAAGATATATATGTATAAGTCCACAGAAGAGCCACTAGAGAGGGAGGGATACAATAAAAACAGTTATTTCGGCTGAAAAAAATAAATCCAAACAAAAAAACTAAGTCTTTCTTATACATTTCAAGAAAAAAAATTAAATCATAAGCAGAGGAATCAAACAGACAGCAGTCTGAAGAACTTTTCTACCAAAGACTGCTTCATAAAAAGCAAATACATCAAAATGGTAAAATTGAGTAAATTTATGCAAATAAGACCAAGTTACTGCTTTGCAAATCTGATCAACTGAAGCTTCATTCTTAAAAGCCCAATAAGTGGCTACTGACCTAGTAGAATGAGCTGTCATTTTCTGAGGCGGAGACTGTCCCGCCTCCAAATAAGCTTGATGAATCAAAAACTTTAACCACAAAGTCAAGGAAACAGCAGAAGCCTTCTGACCTTTCCTAGAACCAGAAAGTATAACAAATAGACTAGAAGACTTCCTGAAATCTTTAAAAAGCAAATACATCAAAATGGTAAAATTGAGTAAATTTATGCAAATAAGACCAAGTTGCTGCTTTGTAAATCTGATCAACTGAAGCTTCATTCTTAAAAGCCCACGAAGTAGAGACTGATCTAGTAGAATGAGCTGTAATTCTCTGAGGCGGGGCTTGACCCGACTCCAAATAAGCTTGATGAATCAAAAACTTTAACCACGAAGTCAAGGAAACAGAAGAAGCCTTCTGACCTTTCCTAGAACCAGAAAGTATAACAAATAGACTAGAAGACTTCCTGAAATCTTTAGTAGCTTCAACATAATATTTCAAAGCTCTTACCACATCCAAAGAATGTAAGGATCTCTCCAAAGAAGTCTTAGGATTAGGACACAAGGAAGGGACAACAATTTCTCTATTAATGTTGTTAGAATTCACAACTTTAGGTAAGAATTTAAATGAAGTCCGCAAAACCACCTTATCCTGATGAAAAATCAGAAAAGGAGATTCACAAGAGAGAGCGGATAATTCAGAAACTCTTCTAGCAGAAGAGATGGCCAAAAGAAACTACACTTTCCAAGAAAGTAGTTTAATGTACAAAGAATGCTTAGGCTCATACGGAGAAGCCTGCAAAGCCTTCAAAACTAAATTAAGACTCCAGGGAGGAGAGATTGATTTAATGACATGCTTGATATGAACCAAAGCCTGCACAACACAATGAATATCAGGAAGTTTAGCAATTTTTCTGTGAAATAAAACAGAAAGTGCAGAGATTTGTCCTTTCAAGGAACTTGCAGACAAACCTTTATCCAAACCATCCTGAAGAAACTGTAAAATTCTAGGAATTCTAAAATAATGCCAAGAGAATTTATGAGAAGAACACCATGAAATGTAAGTCTGCCAAACTCGATAATAAATCTTTCTAGAAACAGATTTACGAGCCTGCAACATAGTATTAATCACTGAGTCAGAGAAACCTCTATGACTAAGAACTAAGCGTTCAATTTCCATACCTTCAAATTTAATGATTTGAGATCCTGATGGAAAAACGGACCTTGAGATAGGTCTGGCCTTAGTGGAAGTGGCCAAGGTTGGCAACTGGACATCCGGACAAGATCCACATACCAGAACCTGTGAGGCCATGCTGGAGCTACCAGCAGCACAAACGATTGCTCCATGATGATCTTGGAGATCACTCTTGGAAGAAGAACTAGAGGCGAGAAAATATAAGCAGGTTGATAACACCAAGGAAGTTTCAATACATCTACTGCTTCCGCCTGAGGATCCCTGGACCTGGACAGGTACCTGGGAAGTTTTTTGTTTAGATGAGATGCCATCAGATCTATTTCTGGAAGCCCCCACATCTGAACAATTTGAGAAAACACATCTGGGTGGAGAAACCATTCTCCCGGATGTAAAGTCTGACGACTGAGGTAATCCGCTTCCCAATTGTCTATACCTGGGATATGAACCCCAGAAATTAGACAGGAGCTGGATTCTGCCCAAACAAGTATCCGAGATACTTCTTTCATAGCTTGAGGACTGTGAGTCCCACCCTGATGATTGACATATGCCACAGTTGTGACATTGTCTGTCTGAAAACAAATGAACGGTTCTCTCTTCAACAGAGGCCAAGATTGAAGAGCCCTGAGAATTGCACGGAGTTCTAAAATATTTATTGGTAATCTCGCCTCTTGAGATTTCCAAACTCCTTGTACTGTAAAAGATCCCCAAACAGCTCCCCAACCTGAAAGACTCGCATCTGTTGTGATCACAGTCCAGGTTGGATGGACGAAAGAGGCCCCTAAAATTATACGATGGTGATCTAACCACCAAGTCAGAGAAAGTCGAACATTGGGATTTAAGGATATGAATTGTGATATCCTTGTATAATCCTTGCACCATTGGTTCAGATACAAAGCTGGAGAGGTCTCATATGAAAACGAGCAAAGGGGATTGCGTCTGATGCTGCAGTCATGAGACCTAAAACATCCATGCACATAGCTACTGAAGGGAATGACTGAGACTGAAGGCTCCGACAGGTTGCAACCAATTTCAAACGTCATGCCTGTTAGAGACAAAGTAATGGACACTAAATCTATATGGAAACCTAAAAAGGTTACCCTTGTCTGAGGAATCAAAGAACTTTTTGGTAAATTGATCCTCCAACCATGTCTTCAAAGAAACAACACTAGTAAATTTGTGTGAGATTCTGCAGAACGTAAAGACTGAGCGAGTACCAAGATATCGTCGAAATAAGGAAACACCGCGATACCCCGCTCTCTGATAACAGAGAGTAGGGCACCTAGAACCTTTGAAAAGATTCTTGGAGCTGTCGCTAGGCCAAATGGAAGAGCAACAAATTGGTAATGCTTGCCTAGAAAAGAGAATCTCAGAAAATGATAATGATCTGGATGAATAGGAATATGAAGATATGCATCCTGTAAGTCTATTGTGGACATATAATGCCCTTGCTGAACAAAAGGCAGAATAGTCCTTATAGTCACCATTTTGAAAGTTGGTACTCTTACATATCGATTCAAAATCTTTAGATCCAAAACTGGTCTGAATGAATTCTCTTTCTTTGGGACAATGAATATATTTGAATAAAACCCCAGACCCTGTTCCTGAAACGGAACTGGCATGATTACCCCTGATAACTCCAGGTCTGAAACACACTTCAGAAAGCCTGAGCCTTTACTGGGTTTACCGGAATGCATGAGAGAAAAAAATCTTCTCACAGGCGGTCTTACATCTGAATCCTATTCTGTACCCCTGAGAGAGAATACTCTGAATCCAATGATTTTGGACCGAATTGATCCAAACATCTTTGAAAAATTTTAATCTGCCCCCTACCAGCTGAGCTGGAATGAGGGCCGCACCTTCATGCGGACTTGGGGGCTGGTTTTGATCTTTTAAATGGCTTGGATTTATTCCAATTTGAAGAAGGTTTCCAATTGGAAGAAGATTCCTTGGGGGAAGGATTAGGTTTCTGTTCCTTATTTTGACGAAAGGAACGAAAACAGTTAAAAGCTTTAGATTTCCCCTTAGGTTTTTTATCCTGAGGCAAAAAAACTCCATTCCCCCCAGTAACAGTTGAAATTATAGAATCAATCTGAGAACCAAATAATTTATTACCTTGGAAAGAAAGATAGCAATCTGGATTTAGAAGTCATATCAGCATTCCAAGATTTGAGACACAAAGCTCTTCTAGCTAAAATAGCTAAAGACATAGATTTAACATCAATTTTGATAATATAAAAAATGGCATCACAAATGAAATTATTAGCATGTTGAATCAACTTAACAATGCTAGACAAATCATGATCCAATACTTGTTGCGCTAAAGTATCCAACCAAAAAGCAGCTGCAACATCAGCCAAAGAAACTGCAGGCCTAAGAAGATGACCTGAATATAAATAAGCTTTCCTTAGATAAGATTCAAGTTTCCTATCTAAAGGATCTTTAAAAGAAGTACTATCTTCCGTAGGAATAGTAGTACGTTTAGCAAGAGTAGAGATAGCCCCATCAACTTTTCCCTAATCTCCAAACTAACTTCTGGCAAAGGATACAATTTTTTAAACCTTGAAGAAGGAATAAAAGAATTACCAGGCTTATTCCATTCCTTAGAAATCATATCAGAAATGGCATCAGGAACTGGAAAAACCTCTGGAATAACCACAGGAGATTTATAAACAGAATTTAAACATTTACTAGTTTTAATATCAAGAGGACTAGTTTCCTCCATATCCAATGTAATCAACACTTCTTTTAACAAAGAACAAATATACTCCAATTTAAATAAATAAGAGGATTTATCAGTGTCAATATTTGAGGCAGGATCTTCTGAATCAGATAGATCCTCAAAGAAGGATAATTCAGTATGTTGTTGGTCATTTGAAATTTCATCAACCTTATGAGAAGTTTTAAAAGATCTTTTACGTTTATTAGAAGGCGGAATGGCAGACAAAGCCTTCTGAATAGAATCAGAAATACATTCTTTTAAATTTACAGGTATATCTTGTGCATTAGATGTTGACAGAACAGCAACAGGTAATGAACTACCACTGATGGATACATTATCTGCATGTAAAAGTTTATCATGACAACTATTACAAACCACAGCTGGAGGTATAATCTCCACAAGTTTACAACAAATGCACTTAGCTTTGGTATAACTGTTATCCGGGAGCAGGGATCCAGCAGTGAATTCTGAGACAGGAACAGATTGAGACATCTTGCAAATGTAAGAGAAAAAAAAACAAACATATAAAGCAAAATGATCAATTTCCTTATATGGCAGTTTCAGGAATGGGAAAAAAATGCAAACAGAATAGCCCTCTGACATAGAAAAAGGCAAGAGGCAAATAGGAATGGGGTCTAAAATAATGAAAATATTCGGAATAATGAAAACGTCCGGAAACGACACACTCGCATCATAAATGACGCAACCTTGTGAAAGGACCCGGCATCAACTAAGACGCCGGAAATGACGAATTTGCGTTAACAAACAAAACGGCGGCAAAAAAAATCTCGCGCCAAAAATGACGCAATAAACTTTAGCATTTTGCGGTCTTGCGAGCCTAATTCTGCCCGCGATTTAGAAAAATGACAGCCAACTGAAAAAAGACTACACCCCAGGTAAGAAATAAATTTCTAAAAAAATGCATTTCCCAGATATGAAACTGACAGTCTGCAAAAGGAAATATACTGAAACCTGAATCATGGCAAATATAAGTACAATACATATATTTAAAACTTTATATAAATACATAAAGTGCCAAACCATAGCTGAGATTGTCTTAAGTAATGAAAACATACTTACCTGAAGACACCCATCCACATATAGCAGATAGCCAAACCAGTACTGAAACGGTTATCAGTAGAGGTAATGGAATATGAGAGTATATCGTCAATCTGAAAAGGGAGGTAGGAGATTAATCTCTACAACCGATAACAGAGAACCTATGAAATAGATCCCCGTGAGGAAAACCACTGCATTCAATAGGTGATACTCCCTTCACATCCCTCTGACATTCACTGTACTCTGAGAGGAAACAGGCTTCAAAAATGCTGAGAAGCGCATATCAACGTAGAAATCTTAGCACAAACTTACTTCACCACCTCCATAGGAGACAAAGTTTGTAGGTGTGGTGAGGGGTGTATTTATAGGCATTTTGAGGTTTGGGAAACTTTGCCCCTCCTGGTAGAATTGTATATCCCATACGTCACTAGCAGACAATTCAGAAACTCTTCTAGCTGAAGAGATAGTCAAAAGGAACAACACTTTTCAAGAAAGTAGTTTAATATCCAAAGAATGCATAGGCTCAAAAGGAGGAGCCTGCAAAGCCTTTAAAACCAAATTAAGACTCCAAGGAGGAGAAATTGATTTAATAACAGGCTTGATACTAACCAAAGCCTGAACAAAACAGTGAATATCAGGAAGATTAGCAATCTTTCTATGAAATAAAACAGAAAGAGCAGAGATCTGTCCCTTCAAAGTACTTGCAGACAAACCTTTATCCAAACCATCCTGAAGAAACTGTAAAATTCTAGGAATTCTAAAAGAATGCCAAGAGAATTTATGAGAAGAACACCATGAAATATAGGTTTTCCAAACCAGATAATATTCTTCCTTAAAACAGACTTACGAGCCAGTAGCAAAGTATTAATCACGGAGTCAGAGAAACCTCTATGACTAAGCACTAAGCGTTCAATTTTAGTGATTTGAGATCCTGATGGAAAAACGGCCCTTGAGACAGAAGGTCTGGTCTTAAAGGAAGTGGCCAAGGTTGGCAACTTGACATCCGCAAACCAAAATCTATGAGGCTATGCTGGTGCTATCAGAAACACATGTGATTGTTCCATTATGATCTCGGAGATCACCCTTGGAAGAAGAACTAGAGGCGGAAAAATGTAAGCAGGTTGGTAAAACCAAAGAACTGCTAACGCATCCACCATCTCCGCCTGAGGATCCGTGTAACTGGAAAGGTATCTGAGAAGCTTTTTGTTTAGATGGAAAGCCATCAGATCTATTTCTGGAAGACCCCACATCTGTACAATCTGACAAAATACATCTGGATGGAGAGACCACTCCCCTGGATGTAAAGTCTGACGGCTGAGATAATTCGCTTCCCAATTGTCTACAGCTGGGATATGTATCGCAGAAATTAGACAGGAGTTGGATTCCGCCAAAGAAAGTATCCAAGATACTTCTTTCATCGCTAACTGACTGCGAGTCCTGCCCTGATGATTGACATTTGCCACAGTTGTGATATTGTCTGACTGAAAACTAATGAATGATTCTCTCTTTAATAGAGGCCAAGCCTGAAGAGTCCTGAAAAAAGCACAGAGTTCTAAAATATTGATTGGTAACCTCGCCTCTTGAGGATTCCAAACTCCTTGTGCTGTCAGAGACCCCCAGACAGCTCCCCAACCTGTAAAATTTGCATAAATTGAAATCACAGTCCAGGAAGGACGAACAAAAGAGGCCCCTTGAATAATCCGATGATAGTCTAACCACCAAGTCAGAGAGAGTTGAGTGTTGGGATTTAAGAATAACAATTGTGATATCCGAGTATAATCCCTGCACCATTGATTCAGCATGCAAAGCTGTAGAGGTCTCATATGAAAATGGGCAAAGGGGATTGTGTCCGATGCTGCAGTCATGAGACCTAAAACTTCCATGCACATAGCCAATGAAGGGAATGATCGAGACTGAAGGTTTAGACAGGTTGAAACCAACTTCAAACGTCTCTTGTCTGTTAAAGTCATGGATATTGAGTCTGGAAACCTAAAAAGCTAACTCTTGTCTGAGGAATCAAGAAACTCTTTGGTAAATTGATCCTCCAACCACGTCTTTGAAGAAACAACACAAGTTAATTTGTGTGAGATTCTGCTAAATGAAAAGATTGAGCCAGTACAAAGATATCGACAAATAAGGAAACACTGCAATACCCTGCTCTCTGATAACAGATAGAAGGGCACCGAGAACCTTTGAAAAAATTCTTAGAGCTGTCGCTAGGCCAAATGGAAGAGCAACAAATTGGTAATGCTTGTCTAGAAAAGAGAATCTCAGAAACCGATAGTGGTCTGGATGAATCGGAATGTGAAGATATGCATCCTGTAAGTCTATTGTGGACATGTAATAACCTTGCTGAACAAAAGGCAGAATAGTCCTTATAGTCACCATCAGGAATGTTGGGACCCTTACAAATTGATTCAAAAACTTCAGATCCAGAACTGGTCTGAATGAATTTTCCTTCTTCGGGACAATGAATAGATTTGAATAAAAACCCAGAACCTGTTCCAGAAGTGGAACTGGTACAACTACCCCTGAAAGCCCCAGATCTGAAACACACTTCAGAAAGGCCTGAGCTTTCATAGGATTTGTTGCAACGTGAGAGAGAAAAAAATCTTCTCACAGGAGGTCTTTCTCTTTATTCTGAAACCTATTCGATACCCCTGAGAGACAATATTCTAAATCCAATGATTCTGAACGGAACCTGCCCAAACGTCTTTAAATAATTTAAATCTGCCCCCCCACCAGTAGAACTGGATTGAGGGTCGCACCTTCATGCAGCCTTGGGGGCTGGCTTGGTTTCTTATAAGGCTTGGATTTATTCCAACTCGAAGATGGCTTCCAATTGGAGCCAGAGTCCTTAGGGAAATGAGTTGTTTTCTGTTCTCTATTCTGATGAAAGGAACGAAACCGATTAGAAGCTTTAGATTTACCCTTAGACTTTTATCTTGGGGCAAAAAAACTCCCTTCCCCCCAGTAATAGTGGAAATAATAGAATCCAACTTAGAACCAAATAAATTATTACCCTGGAATGATAGAGATAGTAACCTAGATAGATACCATGTCAGCATTCAATGATTTGAGCCATAAAGCTCTACTAGCTAAAATAGCCAAAGACATAGATTTAACATCAATCTTGATGATATCAAAAATAGCATCACAGATAAAATGATTAGAATGTTGAAATAAACGAACAATGCTATGCAAATCAGAATCTTTTTCCCGTTGTGCTAAGCTATCCAACCAAAAAGTTGATGCAGCCGCAACATCAGCCATAGAAATGGCAGGTCTGAGAATATAGCCAGAATGTAAATAAGATTTCCTTAGATAAGATTCAATTTTCCTATCTAAAGGATCCTTAAAAGAAGTATTATCTTCTATAGGAATATCAGTACGCTTGGCAAGAGTAGAAATAGCCCCATCAACCTTAGGGACTTTTTCCCAAAACTCTAATTTAGCCACTGGCAAAGGATACAACCTTTTAAACCTTGAAGAAGGAACAAAAGCAGTACCAGGCTTAGACCATTCCTTAGCAATCACATCAGAAATATCATCAGGAACAGGGAAAACCTCACGAATAATCACAGGAGGTTTATAGACGGAATTTAAATGTTTACTGGATTTGTTTTCAAGAGGAACACCCTCTGATATTATTCAGATTTATATTACTAAAGGGTGTTTAAACAGGAGTTGCAACCCATGACACTCGGACTGTGTTGGATCTACTAGTATCATACCTAAAGGTGGTTTAATCAAAAAGCTGAAGTGGTAATAATTCAATATTAGAGGCTGAGGAGACGTCCTCCCCTCTCTATGATGATTTTTTATTGACTTTTAACATTTGCTAATTTTAGTTTATTTTAAACATATGCATTCTCAGATAATTTGTCTGCTTTCATTTGTGTAATAAATTTATTATATTTTACCATATCTTATCTTTAGCATTATATTTAGTTCATTCATAACATTATTATTTTTTTTTTAAATTCTTTTTATTGAAGAAACACAGGTACAAATGATTAAATAAGCACATTGATAAGTAGATTTACATTGATATGGCAATACATATTATATAGTGAGTACCACATGTTAAACATCGAAATACTAGCAGGAAAGGTACAGTTGCTATTATAAAATATAAATAAATGACAATTTCTTTCCATAAAGCATGGTGCCCATGAGATCTATAAGTTTGCAGTTGGAACAATGTTATGATGATAAATGATCCATGCATCAAAGGTTGTAGCAACATTGATTGAATATCATCTCCTAATGCACCTGTGCTTCTCAATTTTATAATGTTAATACAATAACATAAAACACAACAAACACCCTACACTAATAAAATAAAACAAAACATCACTATACCCACAACCATTCCAGCCAATACTTCAGTCCTCCTTATTCTGACAGGGCTAGTGGACAGGATTACACTTTATAAAATATCATGCTAAGCAGGCTAGACAAAGTGGTGTCCCATGGTACCTATCTGACAGTGACATTGACCAAAAAGCCTGACAAATTAGAAATTAAACAAAAATTAAAAGATTAGAGGGAGGGAGGTTAGGAGGTCTTGTATGATATAAACCAAGTACTGAAAAATTAAGGAAATGAAAAAAAAAAAGACACACTAAAATAACGTAAGAGGCCAACAGGGCCAAAACAATAACGGATTGGCTTAGTAAACTGGTTCACAGCAATTGCTGCTGAGTAGGATGAGTACTGCAGGAAGCCTTATGAAGTTTTTTTTTTAAAAAGTGTGCATAAAAGAAATAACAGAATCAGGTTGCATTTATTATTAGATTTCCTAGGAGAGGATAGCAGACTGGGCTGCCAAGTAGTATTGCGTATAGCTGATCTACACAGTAGCATGACGTCTGCCATGTTGTTAGCATGAAATTAGGGTTATTAGGCTGGTTAACATAATGACAGATGTAATTAAGCTGAGTCAATTTCCTGGCCATTATGAGAGATACCCTGGGGCTCAGACTGCCAATCAATTTTCAGGTCGCAAGAATAAAGGTTTTTGCCATTTAAAATATGTACATAGGGAGGTGCGGTATCCTGAGTGTGGGAACCCAGCTACTTGTTATATAGTTGCGCTATAGTGAAAAGCTGCTCAAAGTTAAAGGTACTGATGCTCGTAGTGTTCTTTTAGAGGTAATTGCAGAATGGTTAGTGTGTTTACACAATCAAGAGCACTGCTCATGCAGTGTGTTTTGACATTCCAATCTACCCAGGGCACCACCCAGAAATTTAGCATGTCCGGTTATAAATCTTTCATTGCTTTACCAATAGCCTCCCCTAGGGGGTTAAATAAGACTAAGCAATAAGTAAATGATGACAATATTAACGAAGTTTAAACTAAATAGAACAGTAACAGTGGCATACATAACTTAACCAGGCTAAGACAAACAAAAAAGAAGTAAAAAATAAATAAATAAGTAAATCAGGAAACATAGAGACCGCTGGCTCACAAGTTAACATATTTGATGGGGTTCAAGCATATGTTCAGTGAAGGTCACAGACATGAGCAGCTTCATGGCGCTTGTTTGAAACTAACATGTGTAGACAAAAAATTGGGATACAGATTATATTAAGCACGGGGGCAGATAACAGAGCGAGTATATATTAGATTGTGGGTCAGCCAGCTACCATCCCGTTGTTTTTGAGTTCATGAGTCTCTCATTAGGATGCGTACAGTCTGCAATGTTACAGGCAGAGGATTTATCAAAGTGTGTGGGGAGCAGATTACCCGATTCCAGCATGAGGTGTATCTGAGCCATTGCAGTTCAGTGGAGTCCAGATTGCCCGTGGAGAGCACCAGCCGCCACGCCGCTTTCCAGCAGAGGGGTAGGTGCTGCGTCTTGTGGCAAAATGTGGAATCGGTATAGGCTCCATGTACCGTAGCACAGGTAAGAACCCCACATCAGGAAGCTTCCAATCAGCCAGCACTGCGCAATCCGGGCTGTGAGTGAATCCTGTAGTCATAACATTGGTAGCCGGCAATGATCTTATCGGGCTCTCCTCCTGCCCCATAGCACACTCCACGCCAAAAAGGCCCAGAGGATATTCCCCCGGGTAAGGTCCCGCTCTGCCGCATACAAACTCGGCACAGGGCGCGCCACGGCCCCGAATTACCTCCGTGAGCGCAGTAGTGATCCACATGGTGTTCCACTGCGAGCCGCAGTCTGGCGATTGTTGGTATTGGGTGGATGTTTTCACAGGCCCTAAATCTGTTACCAGTAGCGGTAATGTAGTCCCATGTGAGGTGTCAGGTTTTATGGAATTCGGTGTCAGCGTTGCATGAACAGCATCCCTCAACTTTTCACAGCTGATAGATAGCTGCTCAAACTTAGGCAGGAAGACAGAGCATAGTTGAAGAGCAATGTCCCTTGCCGCGGCCATTGTTTAGCAATCCCTTAAGGGTCTTCTTTTACTGACTTCCAGGGAAGAAGCGGATGAAAGGCTTCTATCTGCCAGAGGTTCCCGGACAGCTTGCCTGTCAAGGGGGTTGCAGATGGCAAAGAAAGAGGCAAGTTTGCAGATATTAAATGCAGGTTTCTGCAGAGCTAAAAGATCTTGCTGCCATCTTCTAGGTCCACCCACCGGTAGTCCATAACATTAATTTTTAACTTGGTTGTTCCACATCCCTAGCTATCCTGTATTTTATATAGGCTAAGCGCTGTTTATTTCCTTTTCTGTATGTTCATTCTAGAATAATTGTGAGACTATTCTGTTAAAACAGCACACAGGGTTGTAAGTGAGGCGCTTCTTATCCTTTTCTATTTTCTAACATTAATCTCCTTTCACACTAAGCAGCAGCCTGACACCTCAACTAAGTTAAATCATTAAATATAAAGATGGAATTATTCAAAGTAAGACAAAATGTATTGAACGAAAAACATACTAGCCGTAATACTCCTATAGTTGGGGAAACCACAAATTTAACAGAAATAATGCACGCATTAGAGAATTTACTTATAAAAGAACTTAAACAAAAAATGGAATTGGCATATTTAGATAGATATATTAGTTTACAAATAGTACCACGAGGATTGAGACTAGATAAGGAATGCACTTTTGAATTAAATGGGGACTTGAAAAAAGAATGGCAAACAGCTTAAGAAAATACATCGTTTGTATTAATTAATATAATTAAAAAAGCACATATTTCATTAGAAACTTTTGAAACCAGAATCACTGAGATAAAAAATGCACTAGAAATGCACCAAGAAAATAAATTCTGCAAAGACAGACAAGTTGAAATTATTGAGACACTTAAAAATAAAAAAATGGATCTGATTTAAAACAAAAGCAAAAAAATGGCTAGAGATCAAAATGATAATAAAGAAATGATAGAATATATTGATATAGACACAGGGGTGAATGATAACACAAACACTATAGACACTACTTGGAATATTGTACCAAAGAAACACAAACAGAAGAAGAAGAATATAATTAGAACTACACAATCAGATGTTGAAGGGACACATCATTATCCAGAAAAGTATCACACACAATCTAATATGAATTGGCACTGGGATAGTGGCACTAGAAGGGCAAATTATAATGGAGATAATTTTAGGAATGATTATAGACCAAATTATAGAAGAAACCATTTCCCTAGAAACAACTTTGGAAAACATTATGAACATAATAGAAATGGATATAGAACTAATTACAATAGTTATAGAAATGATTATGATGTGCAGAATTGGAGCAATTATTCAAATGGATATAGTAGTGATTATAATAGACATCAAAAAACCCCAACTATTGGATACAATAGACATCAGAATAATCCAAACGATTTTGGATATAATAGGGAACCGAGAGGATGGTTCAGACAACCTCCATGTGACAATAGATATGAATCCCATACGATTAACAAAATGAAAGATTGGAGAGTTCCTTTAAACAACCGATACACATATTTAAAAGATCAGGGAGAGGAAACATCTAATGTAATTAATGATACCCCAAACTCCCCACTTCAAGGTACATCTGTTGATTTTTTAGGGCTGGGCCCAGTATCCAAAACTCCACGGTTAGAGAGAAAAAGAAATATAGAGGAACTAGAGGAGGAATACGAACAAGAGCAAAAAAGATGGAAATAGACGAAAAAGGCATCTTTAATATAAGTAAATTTGAATTATCAAGAAATGAAAAAAAGGTACTTAAAAAAGGTCTAACTTTCGCACCAACACAAAGACTCAATAAATTTGAGACTCATATTCACATAAACCAATTCATTTGCAAATTAACACTAAAGAGATACTTCTTGAGAAATCCAGTGGATGTAAGAAACAATTGTACTGTTGAGGCGAAACATAGCATCATACACACCACCCTTAAACCTAAATCTTCCTTTTACCCACTTCATGAGAAAGGAAGCCATATAGAAATCTTTGAGAAAATGCTCCAAAAAGATCTAGCGAAATTTAAACACACAAAACAGAAAATTAAATAGAATTTAAATAAAAATGAAAAACAAACACTAGAAAATTTGAAAAATAACAAAAATATAACGTTAAAACCTGCCGATAAAGGCGGTGGAATCGTGGTAATGGATACTGATTACTACTTGGAGGAATCTAACAGGATATTATGTGATACGACGACGTATCAAGAATTAAAATTGAATCCAATAAATAAGATAGCAGGGAAGCTAAAATTATTATTAACTGAGGCAAAAAATGAAAATATATTAACAAAGAATTTAATTTTTTAAATCAAGAATATCCCAAAATGGCAATTTTTTATTTTCTGCCTAAGATTCATAAGCACTTAACGACTCCCCCAGGTAGACCTATCATATCTGGGATAGGTTCAATAACAGCGAACCTATCCCAGTATAATGATATCCAATTACAAAAATATGTGAAAATACTACCGACCTTTCTAAAAGATACAGATGATGTGCTATCCCTTCTAAAAAAAATCTAGAATGGAATAACAGCTACATGTTGGCTACATGTGATGTCACGGCCTTATATACTAGCATTTTACATCATAAAGGTCTTGAGGCTATAAAACATTTTTTGGAGGGTGATAACACAATGCCAGATAATCAGAAACATTTTATTTTAAAAGGAGTAGAATTTATATTAACAAATAATGTATTTGTTTTTAACAATAAAATGTACATGCAAACAAAGGGAACGGCAATGGGCACGAGATTCGTGCCCAGCTACGCCAATCTATATATGGGTCTTTGGGAACAGAGATTCCTGGAGTCGCGTGAGCTGGGCGCGAGTCTCGTGCTTTTCAAACGGTAATCGATGATGTGCTGATTGTATGGCGTGGAGACGAACAAGGCCAAATAAAAATGTTCGATGACATGAATTCTAACACTGATGGCTTAAAATTCACATATGAAATAAACAAGAACAGTATAACTTTTTTGGATCTAGATATCTTTATTGAAAATACAACTTTATATACAAAAAAACATTTCAAGAAAGTAGATGCAAATGGATATATATACATTCAGAGAGCTGCCACCTCCCTAGGTGGATTAATAATATCACAAAGGACCAATGCCTAAGAATTAGTAGAAACTGTTCTAGGGTAACCGATTATGACACACAAATAAAAATTCTAGAGGAGCGATTCTCGGAAAGGGGGTATAATCAAGATAGTACAATCAGCTATAAAATCTGGGAGGGACCGATATGAGATAGGTGTACCAATAAAAGAAAGGAAAGAAGAAGAGAAAGGTTAAAAGTACCCTTCATTACAAACTTCAATATTGACCATAAAATTATGGAAAAAATAGTTAAGAAACATTGGCACTTATTAAAGGATGATCCGGTTATTGGTGACAAATTGACAACAAACCCTAATTTTATATACAGAAAAGCAAAAAGCATGAAGAGTATGTTAGCTCCTAGTGAGTTTACACATGGGAATAAGAAGGCAGATAGAGATCTTAAAGGAAAGAAACTAGCAGGGTTCTACCCCTGCTACAGCTGTAAAGCATGTAAGCATAGTAACAAGAAAAAAGAAATTGAAGCAACAAGCAATAATTACACAGCTAAAATAAAACATAATTTATGCTTACCTGATAAATTCCTTTCTCCTGTAGTGTAGTCAGTCCACGGGTCATCATTACTTCTGGGATATTAACTCCTCCCCAACAGGAAGTGCAAGAGGATCACCCAAGCAGAGCTGCTATATAGCTCCTCCCCTCTACGTCACACCCAGTCATTCGACCGAGAACCAAACGAGAAAGGAGAAACTATAGGGTGCAGTGGTGACTGGAGTATAATTTAAAAATTTAGACCTGCCATAAAAAACAGGGCGGGCCGTGGACTGACTACACTACAGGAGAAAGGAATTTATCAGGTAAGCATAAATTATGTTTTATCCTGTTAAGTGTAGTCAGTCCACGGGTCATCATTACTTCTGGGATACCAATACCAAAGCTAAAGTACACGGATGACGGGAGGGACAGGCAGGATCTTTATACGGAAGGAACCACTGCCTGTAGAACCTTTCTCCCAAAAACAGCCTCCGAAGAAGCAAAAGTGTCAAATTTGGAAAAAGTATGAAGAGAAGACCAAGTTGCAGCCTTGCAAATCTGTTCAACAGATGCCTCATTCTTAAAGGCCCAAGTGGAAGCCACAGCTCTAGTAGAATGAGCTGTAATTCTTTCAGGAGGCTGCTGTCCAGCAGTCTCATAGGCTAAACGTATTATGCTACGAAGCCAAAAAGAGAGAGAGGTAGCAGAAGCTTTTTGACCTCTCCTCTGTCCAGAATAAACGACAAACAGGGAAGAAGTTTGGCGAAAATCTTTAGTTGCCTGTAAATAAAATTTCAGGGCACGGACTACATCTAGATTGTGCAGAAGTCGTTCCTTCTTTGAAGAAGGGTTAGGACACAATGATGGAACAACAATCTCTTGATTGATATTTTTGTTAGTGACAACCTTAGGTAAGAACCCAGGTTTAGTACGCAGAACTACCTTATCTGAATGAAAAATCAGATACGGAGAATCACAATGTAAGGCTGATAACTCAGAGACTCTACGAGCCAAGGAAATAGCCATCAAAAACAGAACTTTCCAAGATAACAATTTAATATCAATGGAATGAAGGGGTTCAAACGGAACACCCTGTAAAACGTTAAGAACTAAATTTAACAGTCTTAAACACAGGCTTAATCCTAGCCAAAGCCTGACAAAAAGCCTGAACGTCTGGAACTTCTGACAGACGTTTGTGTAAAAGAATGGACAGAGCTGAGATCTGTCCCTTTAAGGAACTAGCAGATAAACCCTTTTCTAAACCCTCTTGTAGAAAAGACAATATCCTAGGAATCCTAACCTTACTCCATGAGTAACTCTTGGATTCGCACCAATGTAAGTATTTACGCCATATTTTATGGTAAATCTTTCTGGTAACAGGTTTCCTAGCCTGTATTAGGGTATCAATTACTGACTCCGAAAATCCACGCTTTGATAAAATCAAGCGTTCAATTTCCAAGCAGTCAGCTTCAGAGAAATTAGATTTTGATGTTTGAAAGGACCCTGAATTAGAAGGTCCTGTCTCAGAGGCAGAGACCAAGGTGGACAGGATGACATGTCCACTAGATCTGCATACCAGGTCCTGCGTGGCCACGCACGCGCTATTAGAATCACTGATGCTCTCTCCTGTTTGATCCTGGCAATCAATCGAGGAAGCATCGGGAAGGGTGGAAACACATAGGCCATCCCGAAGGTCCAAGGTGCTGTCAAAGCATCTACCAGGACCGCTCCCGGGTCCCTGGACCTGGACCCGTAACAAGGGAGCTTGGCGTTCTGGCGAGACGCCATGAGATCTATCTCTGGTTTGCCCCAAAGTCGAAGTATTTGGGTAAAGACCTCCGGATGAAGTTCCCACTCCCCTGGATGAAAAGTCTGACGACTTAGGAAATCCGCCTCCCAGTTCTCCACTCCAGGAATGTGGATCGCTGACAGGTGGCAAGAGTGAGACTCTGCCCAGCGAATTATCTTTGATACTTCCATCATCGCTAGGGAGCTTCTTGTCCCTCCTTGATGGTTGATGTAAGCTACAGTCGTGATGTTGTCCGACTGAAACCTGATGAACTCCCGAGTTGTTAACTGAGGCCAAGCCAGAAGGGCATTAAGAACTGCTCTCAATTCCAGAATGTTTATTGGAAGGAGACTCTCCTCCTGAGTCCATGATCCCTGAGCCTTCAGGGAATTCCAGACAGCGCCCCAGCCTAGTAGGCTGGCGTCTGTTGTTACAATAGTCCAATCTGGTCTGCTGAATGGCATCCCCCTGGACAGATGTGGCCGAGAAAGCCACCATAGAAGAGAATTTCTGGTCTCTTGATCCAGATTCAGAGTAGGGGACAAATCTGAGTAATCCCCATTCCACTGACTTAGCATGCACAATTGCAGAGGTCTGAGATGTAGGCGTGCAAAGGGAACTATGTCCATTGCCGCTACCATTAAGCCGATCACCTCCATGCATTGAGCCACTGACGGGTGTTGAATGGAATGAAGGACACGGCAAGCATCTTGAAGCTTTATTAACCTGCCTTCTGTCAGGTAGATCTTCATTTCTATTGGGCTCCACCTTGGCTTTTGCAAATATAGCACAGAGATATTCCTCTGAGTCAGACATGTTTAACAAACTAGCAATTAAACTAGCAAGCTTGGAAATACTTTTCACTCAATTTATAAGTAATAAGAAAACGCACTGTGCCTTTAAGAAGCACAGAAAAAAATTATGACAGTTGAATAACAGTGAACCGGAGAAATTATAAAAACCAAATTTTTCCCGGTAAAGGCATAAATTTAGCAAAGGATTGCCCCCATTAGTAATGGATAACTAACCCTTAATAGCAGAAAAAAATGTACAAAATATAAACGTTTTTTATCACAGTCAAAGCACAATCTCACAGGTCTGCTGTGAGTGATTACCTCCCTCAAAATAATTTTTGAAGACCCTTGAGCTCTGTAGAGACTATCCGGATCATGCAGGGAGAGAAACAGACTTTTGACTGAATTTCTGATGCGTAGCAAAAGCGCCAAAATAGGCCCCTCCCCCTCACACACAGCAGTGAGGGAAGTTCAGTAAACTGTCTTAAATTAAAATAAACGACAGCCAAGTGGAAAAACAGTGCCCAAAACAATTTTTCACCCAGTACCTCAGATAATTAAACGATTTAACATGCCAGCAAAAACGTTTAAAATCAAATAACATGAAATGTCATTAAACAGCCTGTTGCTAGACGTTCCCACTGCAAGTTAGGCTAAAAGTTATATGCATATAGTATTATCCCAGTGAAGTGCCATTCCCCAGAATACTGAAGTGTACACATATATACATAACAGCCTGATACCAGTTGCTACTACTGCATTTAAGGCTGAACTTACATTATATCGGTATTGGCAGTATTTTCTCAGTCAATTCCATTCCTCAGAAAATAATATACTGCAACATACCTCTTTGCAGGTGAACCTGCCCGCTGTCCCCTGATCTGAAGTTTACCTCACTCCTCAGAATGGCCGAGAACAGCAAAATGAATCTTAGCTACGCCGGCTAAAATCATCCAAAAACTCAGGTAGATTCTTCTTCAAATTCTACCTGAGAAGGAACAACACACTCCGGTGCTGTTTTAAAATAACAAACTTTTGATTGAAGATATAAAAACTAAGTATAATCACCACAGTCCTCTCACACATCCTATCTATTAGTTGGGTGCAAGAGAATGACTGGGTGTGACGTAGAGGGGAGGAGCTATATAGCAGCTCTGCTTGGGTGATCCTCTTGCACTTCCTGTTGGGGAGGAGTTAATATCCCAGAAGTAATGATGACCCGTGGACTGACTACACTTAACAGGAGAAATGAAACCATTAGGTGCAGTGACCAGAATGTCATATACATATTACAATGTAACTGTAAATTACAATATTTAGGTGAGACAACCAGATGTCTCAGTACACGTATCAGAGAACACCTATGGAACATAGAGAAAGGTCACCAAGACACACACCTTTATGAACATTTTAGATCAGTGCATAACAATAACACAAAAGATTTAATGTATTGGGGTATTAAGAAAGTTCAGAAACCCTGGAGAGGAGGCAACTTCGAAAAAGTTATATTGAAGAAGGAGGCAGAATATATCTATAATATGGGCAACTCTATACCCAAAAGGGCTCAATTCTGAATTGGATTTGAATCCATTTGTAATAGATTAGGTAACAGATTAGGATATAATTTTTTAAAATAACATATTTGAATCCATTTGAATCCAATTGTAATAGATTGGGTAATAGATTAGGATATCATTTTTTAAAAATAACATCACATCATATCCATATACCATTAGAAAGATCATTTCATTTAACTGCAAGGATTTTTAAAAAAAAAAATATATATATCTATATTTATTGTAATATTTTTATACTTTTTTATATAAATGCAGTACATTTAGTATAAAATAATAAATAAATATATGGGTTTCTCTAATATATAGTTTAACATTTTAAATAGTCTTAAATATATCTCTAATATGTTTTTTTAGAATGGTTTAGGGTTATATATATATATATATATATATATATATATATATATATATATATATATATATATAATACATTAAGGTAAATGTGATCCTGTATCGCTATAACACTGTAAATAGAGTTATATTGCCAAAAATAAGAACAATGACTCATCTTGTTGTATATAGAGTACAAGCAACAATACCACCTTTAGCGGCTACTACCATCTTAAAAGAAAGATCCTTTCAATGAAGAGAAATTTGCAACCAATAGATATCCAAGGCGGGTTATTTAAATCTCACTTTTAGCTCCTGTGAATATCAGTCTTGATAAAGCCTACACTGAGGTGAAACGGGTAGACGTTTATTCAAGGAGAGCGGAGAGGATACCGGTTAACCCCCAAAGCAAATCAGACGCCTGAAGGGACCAAAGCGGTGGTGATCTACACTAACGAGAACCGTTACGTCACCATACCAACAGGGTCAGAGGTGAGAGCGAATGCTGACAGGTCCATGATAGACCACGGAGACGCAGCACGACCGACGCTGTAATCTAAACAGCCAGGGGACCGGTAAAGTATACCTGCTTGTCACATCAATCACACACTGAAGTAACACTGAACTTTCATTGTGAACTTTCATTGTAAAATTGTGTCAGATTGCTTCTAAATGCTGAACAGCTCCTGAATGTATATGATGAATAAGGTTTAACCCGCTATTGATCTAATTAATCCAACCTTTGGCACCTAAACAGACTGTATAATTATCTCAGAAGTTTTTTTCACAGAAAAAGGATATTGTTGTTGCTTTATTATTGTTATGGGACTTTGTTGCTGAAATATCTCATACATACCTATTAATTGTAACAATTTATCGAACTCTAGAGTGAAAGGTAAATTGCAACACTCTCTGATATTATTCAGATTTATATTACTAAAGGGTGTTTAAACAGGAGTTGCAACCCATGACACTCGGACTGTGTTGGATCTACTAGTATCATACCTAAAGGTGGTTTAATCAAAAAGCTGAAGTGGTAATAATTCAAAATTAGAGGCTGAGGAGACGTCCTCCCCTCTCTATGATGATTTTTTATTGACTTTTAACATTTTTTATTGACTTTTAAAGGCGTTTTAAGCCTGCTAGCACACATTCAAAGTGCAAATAGCAAAATATGGTTTCAAACTGTTAACTTTCCAAATGCTCACAGACCTCCAAATACCGGGCTCCAATAAGCCTCCCTTCCCAGTATCACACGCCAGTAGAAAAGAGGAGGACATCAAAAATCCTCCCACCAAAGGGGAGGACCGACTCTGGAAGAAAACGGTCAACACTACATAAATAACTGATCCCCGAGCTTCCCTCCAGGGTAATGGTCCCAGCCCAAAGGCTAGTTAAAGACCAAAGACAAGAGTCCCAGACCTCTGGTAGAGAAAGGAGGGGGCAACGAGGAACAAAGCCCCCCGCTACAAAAGGCATTCTACCGTGATTCAGAATACTGCCTTCTTCCCCAAAAAAAGAAACAAGGTAAGAGGGCCCTCAGACCCCCAACATCTATATATCAGAATCCAACATTTAGCAGGAGCCCCAACAGGGTTCCAACCCTCAGCCTCCCGCTGCAGGAATGGTGGGACCAGTCCCTACATCGCATCTCCCTTTCCAGGATTCTGAAGACGCAAGAAGGGAAAAGACCCTTATAAGGCAGGAAAAAAAACAAGGACCCACAGGTTGCCATATAAAGCTGCTTTAGGTAAGGATATTTGAAGGACTTGCAGTATGAAGAGTACATAGCCATAGCTGGATTTGAACTCATGACCTTCAGCATTCAAGTAAACATAGTTTACCACTAAGTCATCGTGGGACACATCAGATATTAAGATAACTCCGAACCAGGAGAACCCACCCCTGCTCTAGAAGAGAAGGTAACGAAGCAACAGAAAACCACTCTACCATAGAGGCGAGACCCCTCGGCCATATCGCCAACCCAGTTGAAGACACCTGGAGTCTACAGGAACATCAAATGCGCCAAAAGACCAGTAGGGACCCGTCAGAAAGACCTAGAGCTTAAGCCACAGGCAGATAGGTATCGCCAATGAAAAACAGAGCCCCACCCCCCTCTGAGTGAGGCACACAGGACCACAAACACCTAAGGTGAGACCGAACCGTCCACACCCCTCTAGGGAGAGACATGGACCTAGGCCAGGGTCCTCGAAAAACGGGATCGATCTAACGATCTAACATCCAGAGGAACCCTAAGTTGCCTCCTACGATTAGGAGCGCACCATCTAAAGTCCATAGACTTGGCGATCTAGCATACATACTCAAACCCAAGAGTCTGAAAGAGCTCCTGAACAGTTTAAGAACTCGGCACTCAGTGCACTTGGATCGCAAGGAAATCTCGTAGACAAGCGTTAACATGTGTTACACACACTGGCAAGGTAGCAATCAACACCTGAAGGTGAATGAGAACCCTGGACCTTGCTTGCCATCCCAAGACTTAGACGTAAGGCACCCTCCATGAAGCCCTAACGGAAACTTCGAGGATAAATGGTCAACTACCTGACCCCAGTAGGGCGACTGTCTGTAACCGACATCGACTCTTCACTGTTAAGCCCCAAGGCTAGAGTTTCAACAAGGAGGCAGAAACACCCGAATGTTGAGACCTTGGTCAGACCAAGGGTATAATATGGAAGAGACAACAGCCAGAGATCCTTGTAGGATCGACCTTCAAAGAGAAAACCTCTGTAACAAGGGTAAGCCGGAGCCTAGCAGCTCCCCAAAGAATTCAGGGAACCCCTGCACACCACCTCTTAGAGTAACGCAGAGGAAAAAGGCCATGCCCATGCTTCCATGCCCGTGCTTCCAGACCAGATGATCCACCCAAGGCAGGAAGGTAGGAGACTCCGCCACCATAAGAAAAAGTTTAATAGGCTAAGAGTGAGCATCCGTAAGAACTTAGAGTGAAGACGCAAATCATTCACCACTCGGAACACCAGACCACATAGGTCACTCACATCTCCCAAATCCAAAAGGAATGTAATATACAGTTCTGAGTCCCCAGGGACCTGAGAACCATGATGATGTCTGCAAAAAAACAGATCCGCATCCCAGGCGAGTAACTCGAAACAGCCGACCTTAGATCGGTACTTACAACCCTCCAGTCTGAGGGGTTGTATTTAAACAGTAGGCCTCATACTTCGATAGGATGCGAGCCCGGAATCCATAGCCATAGGCCAAGTGACATTCAGAATCCGACAGGATTAAATCAGCAGCATTAGGGTGACATGAACCCAGGTAACAGCCGAAAAGCGTCCGACCAGTACCTGCCTGGTATAAGGACACTCCAAAACTGCCCAAGGTCCAAGAAAATTCGACCCGAAGGATCGATAAATGAACTAGAAAACATAATTCTATTATTCAAAAAGTGCGCAACTTCTGAGGAAGTGCCCACACGACCACAAAATCGCAAGTATCGGTTCCAGAGGAGAACCTTCCCAAAAACGAAAATCTAACAGACATAAGCTTAAGAAAAACAAATTAACCACATCCATCCAGATCAAAAAATAAAATAAAGGCAGCACCCATCGGGTGAACACCCAAGGTGAATGAGAACGCCAACGGAACCAGACGATCAGAGGCCCCATTCACCCAAGCTCAGAACTGGAACCGAAATGTAAAGAAAAAATAAAACTGAGACGTTAAGAAGATTGGCTTCATCCCCAAATGTCATATCCAATTTGCAATCCAGAATCTAAGGCTTCTGAACCCTCTGCCCACTAGGACTGAGATCCTCCAACATCGCCAAAACATGCCTTAAAAGAACACGAAGACGTGCCAGCCTATAACTGAAGGCAAAATCATCCATCGCCGGATCAACGAAAGACCCTGGCCCCGAGGTTGGGGCCCCCAAAGCCTCAGAGGCCAACGTTTCCCAGAAGGCCGAAATGAATCAGGCGGTCCCACCCCCGACGGGCCCTGGTTAACAGAACACGGACAAAATCTTTCACTTGGGAGATATAAATGGGACAGTGCCATAGAAATGGTCATGCGGAACTGTGCCGTAACCTCTGGAGGAAACAAGCCACCCTCCGTAGAAGGGGTAAAGGCCATAGGGACACCTGCTTGCGTAGTCGAGAAAGGTTCTGGGGCACGAGCCTCACGGAACATGGAAACTTTGGAGCCGCATGGCTCAACGCACTCTAAGCTCCCTGATTCGGGGGAAAAGAGTACTCTAGAACGGCAATCGGAACATAACTGATGGTCATTGATTACCCGGGCTATTTCATATTCATCACAAGACGCATTCTCCGTATCGGAGACATCCGTGTCTAACATATCAGAGTCCTCCATAATCTTGGGATTACAAAAATGACAAAAACTAACTGGCACCCTTTTAACACCCCCAATGGCTGGGGCACTCACCACCTCCTGTGAACCAGACAACCCATGAGCTAGACTCTGTCGGACACAGTCAGCATATGGAAGTGAGAAACAATGTAACCGCACCCTTCACAAGGTGCACTGTGCCAGTCACAAAAAGGGCGCGCAATCTCGAGAGATTGCGTCATTAAAAAAACAGAATTTATGTTTACCTGATAAATTTCTTTCTCCAACGGTGTGTCCGGTCCACGGCGTCATCCTTACTTGTGGGATATTCTCTTCCCCAACAGGAAATGGCAAAGAGCCCAGCAAAGCTGGTCACATGATCCCTCCTAGGCTCCGCCTACCCCAGTCATTCGACCGACGTTAAGGAGGAATATTTGCATAGGAGAAACCATATGGTACCGTGGTGACTGTAGTTAAAGAAAATAAAATATCAGACCTGATTAAAAAAACCAGGGCGGGCCGTGGACCGGACACACCGTTGGAGAAAGAAATTTATCAGGTAAACATAAATTCTGTTTTCTCCAACATAGGTGTGTCCGGTCCACGGCGTCATCCTTACTTGTGGGAACCAATACCAAAGCTTTAGGACACGGATGAAGGGAGGGAGCAAATCAGGTCACCTAAATGGAAGGCACCACGGCTTGCAAAACCTTTCTCCCAAAAATAGCCTCAGAAGAAGCAAAAGTATCAAACTTGTAAAATTTGGTAAAAGTGTGCAGTGAAGACCAAGTCGCTGCCCTACATATCTGATCAACAGAAGCCTCGTTCTTGAAGGCCCATGTGGAAGCCACAGCCCTAGTGGAATGAGCTGTGATTCTTTCGGGAGGCTGCCGTCCGGCAGTCTCGTAAGCCAATCTGATGATGCTTTTAATCCAAAAAGAGAGAGAGGTAGAAGTTGCCTTTTGACCTCTCCTTTTACCTGAATAAACAACAAACAAGGAAGATGTTTGTCTAAAATCCTTTGTAGCATCTAAATAGAATTTTAGAGCGCGAACAACATCCAAATTGTGCAACAAACGTTCCTTCTTTGAAACTGGTTTTGGACACAGAGAAGGTACGATAATCTCCTGGTTAATGTTTTTGTTAGAAACAACTTTTGGAAGAAAACCAGGTTTAGTACGTAAAACCACCTTATCTGCATGGAACACCAGATAAGGAGGAGAACACTGCAGAGCAGATAATTCTGAGACTCTTCTAGCAGAAGAAATCGCAACTAAAAACAAAACTTTCCAAGATAATAACTTAATATCAACGGAATGTAAGGGTTCAAACGGAACCCCCTGAAGAACTGAAAGAACTAAATTGAGACTCCAAGGAGGAGTCAAAGGTTTGTAAACAGGCTTGATTCTAACCAGAGCCTGAACAAAGGCTTGAACATCTGGCACAGCTGCCAGCTTTTTGTGAAGTAATACCGACAAGGCAGAAATCTGTCCCTTCAGGGAACTTGCAGATAATCCTTTTTCCAATCCTTCTTGAAGGAAGGATAGAATCCTAGGAATCTTAACCTTGTCCCAAGGGAATCCTTTAGATTCACACCAACAGATATATTTTTTCCAAATTTTGTGGTAAATCTTTCTAGTCACAGGCTTTCTGGCCTGAACAAGAGTATCGATAACAGAATCTGAGAATCCTCGCTTCGATAAAATCAAGCGTTCAATCTCCAAGCAGTCAGCTGGAGTGAAACCAGATTCGGATGTTCGAACGGACCCTGAACAAGAAGGTCTCGTCTCAAAGGCAGCTTCCAAGGTGGAGCCGATGACATATTCACCAGATCTGCATACCAAGTCCTGCGTGGCCACGCAGGAGCTATCAAGATCACCGACGCCCTCTCCTGCTTGATCCTGGCTATCAGCCTGGGGATGAGAGGAAATGGCGGGAACACATAAGCTAGTTTGAAGGTCCAAGGTGCCACTAGTGCATCCACTAGAGCCGCCTTGGGATCCCTGGATCTGGCCCCGTAGCAAGGAACTTTGAAGTTCTGACGAGAGGCCATCAGATCCATGTCTGGAATGCCCCACAGGTGAGTGACTTGGGCAAAGATTTCCGGATGGAGTTCCCACTCCCCCGGATGCAATGTCTGCCGACTCAGAAAATCCGCTTCCCAATTTTCCACTCCTGGGATGTGGATAGCAGACAGGTGGCAGGAGTGAAACTCCGCCCAAAGAATAATTTTGGTTACTTCTTCCATCGCTAGGGAACTCCTTGTTCCCCCCTGATGGTTGATGTACGCAACAGTCGTCATGTTGTCTGATTGAAACCGTATGAACCTGGTCCTCGCAAGCTGGGGCCAGGCCTGGAGAGCATTGAATATCGCTCTCAGTTCCAGAATATTTATCGGTAGAAGAGATTCTTCCCGAGACCAAAGACCCTGAGCTTTCAGGGATCCCCAGACCGCGCCCCAGCCTATCAGACTGGCGTCGGTCGTGACAATGACCCACTCTGGTCTGTGGAACATCATCCCTTGAGACAGATTGTCCAGGGACAGCCACCAACGGAGTGAGTCTCTGGTCCTCTGATTTACTTGTATCTTCGGAGACAAGTCTGTATAGTCCCCATTCCACTGACTGAGCATGCACAGTTGTAATGGTCTTAGATGAATGCGCGCAAAAGGAACTATGTCCATCGCCGCCACCATCAACCCGATCACTTCCATGCACTGAGCTATGGAAGGAAGAGGAACGGAATGAAGTATCCGACAAGAGTCCAGAAGCTTTGTTTTTCTGGCCTCTGTTAGAAAGATCCTCATTTCTAAGGAGTCTATAATTGTTCCCAAGAAGGGAACCCTTGTTGACGGGGATAGAGAACTCTTTTCCACGTTCACTTTCCAGCCGTGAGATCTGAGAAAGGCCAGGACAATGTCCGTGTGAGCCTTTGCTTGAGGAAGGGACGACGCTTGAATCAGAATGTCGTCCAGGTAAGGTACTACTGCAATGCCCCTTGGTCTTAGCACCGCTAGAAGGGACCCTAGTACCTTTGTGAAAATCCTTGGAGCAGTGGCTAATCCGAAAGGAAGCGCCACGAACTGGTAATGTTTGTCCAGGAATGCAAACCTTAGGAACCGATGATGTTCCTTGTGGATAGGAATATGTAGATACGCATCCTTTAAATCCACCGTGGTCATGAATTGACCTTCCTGGATGGAAGGAAGGATAGTTCGAATGGTTTCCATCTTGAACGATGGGACCTTGAGAAATTTGTTTAAGATCTTGAGATCTAGGATTGGTCTGAACGTTCCCTCTTTTTTGGGAACTATGAACAGATTGGAGTAGAACCCCATCCCTTGTTCTCTTAATGGAACAGGATGAATCACTCCCATTTTTAACAGGTCTTCTACACAATGTAAGAACGCCTGTCTTTTTATGTGGTCTGAAGACAACTGCGACCTGTGGAACCTCCCCCTTGGGGGAAGTCCCCTTGAATTCCAGAAGATAACCCTGGGAGACTATTTCTAGCGCCCAAGGATCCAGAACATCTCTTGCCCAAGCCTGAGCGAAGAGAGAGAGTCTGCCCCCCACCAGATCCGGTCCCGGATCGGGGGCCAATATTTCATGCTGTCTTGGTAGCAGTGGCAGGTTTCTTGGCCTGCTTTCCCTTGTTCCAGCCTTGCATTGGTCTCCAAGCTGGCTTGGCCTGAGCAGTATTACCCTCTTGCTTAGAGGACGTAGCACCTTGGGCTGGTCCGTTTTTACGAAAGGGACGAAAATTAGGTTTATTTTTGGCCTTGAAAGACCTATCCTGAGGAAGGGCGTGGCCCTTGCCCCCAGTGATATCAGAAATAATCTCTTTCAAGTCAGGGCCAAACAGCGTTTTCCCCTTGAAAGGAATGTTAAGCAATTTGTTCTTGGAAGACGCATCCGCTGACCAAGATTTTAGCCAAAGCGCTCTGCGCGCCACACTAGCAAACCCAGAATTTTTCGCCGCTAATCTAGCCAATTGCAAAGTGGCGTCTAGGGTGAAAGAGTTAGCCAATTTGAGAGCATGAATTCTGTCCAAAATCTCCTCATAAGAAGAATCTTTATTGAGCGCCTTTTCTAGTTAATCGAACCAGAAACACGCTGCTGTAGTGACAGGGAACAATGCATGAAATTGGTTGTAGAAGGTAACCTTGCTGAACAAACATCTTTTTAAGCAAACCCTCTAATTTTTTATCCATAGGATCTTTGAAAGCACAACTATCTTCTATGGGTATAGTGGTGCGTTTGTTTAAAGTAGAAACCGCTCCCTCGACCTTGGGGACTGACTGCCATAAGTCCTTTCTGGGGTCGACCATAGGAAACAATTTTTTAAATATGGGGGGAGGGACGAAAGGAATACCGGGCCTTTCCCATTCTTTATTAACAATGTCCGCCACCCGCTTGGGTATAGGAAAAGCTTCTGGGAGCCCCGGCACCTCTAGGAACTTGTCCATTTTACATAGTTTCTCTGGGATGACTAAATTTTCACAATCATCCAGAGTGGATAATACCTCCTTAAGCAAAATGCGGAGATGTTCCAATTTAAATTTAAATGTAATCACATCAGATTCAGCCTGCTGAGAAATGTTCCCTAAATCAGTAATTTCTCCCTCAGACAAAACCTCCCTGGCCCCCTCAGATTGGGTTAGGGGCCCTTCAGAGATATTAATATCAGCGTCGTCATGCTCTTCAGTAACTAAAACAGAGCAGCCACGCTTACGCTGACAAGGGTTCATTTTGGCTAAAATGTTTTTGACAGAATTATCCATTACAGCCGTTAATTGTTGCATAGTAAGGAGTATTGGCGCGCTAGATGTACTAGGGGCCTCCTGAGTGGGCAAGACTCGTGTAGACGAAGGAGGGAATGATGCAGTACCATGCTTACTCCCCTCACTTGAGGAATCATCTTGGGCATCATTGTCATTATCACATAAATCACATTTATTTAAATGAATAGGAATTCTGGCTTCCCCACATTCAGAACACAGTCTATCTGGTAGGTCAGACATGTTAAACAGGCATAAACTTGATCAGAAAGTACAAAAAACGTTTTAAAATAAAACCGTTACTGTCACTTTAAATTTTAAACTGAACACACTTTATTACTGCAATTGCGAAAAAACATGAAGGAATTGTTCAAAATTCACCAAATTTTCACCACAGCGTCTTAAAGCCTTGAAAAGTATTGCACACCAATTTTGAAGCTTTAACCCTTAAAATAACGGAACCGGAGCCGTTTTTATATTTAACCCCTTTACAGTCCCTGGTATCTGCTTTGCTGAGACCCAACCAAGCCCAAAGGGGAATACGATACCAAATGACGCCTTCAGAAAGTCTTTTCTAAGTATCAGAGCTCCTCACACATGCATCTGCATGTCATGCTTTCCAAAAACAAGTGCGCAATAGAGGCGCGAAAATGAGGCTCTGCCTATGATTAGGGAAAGCCCCTAGAGAATAAGGTGTCCAATACAGTGCCTGCCGGTTATTTTACATAATTCCCAAGATAAAATAATTCCTCAAAGCTATGAAGTATAAAATATGCTTATATATCAATCGTTTTAGCCCAGAAAATGTCTACAGTCTTAAAAGCCCTTGTGAAGACCTTTTTTTCTTTATGTAATAAAAATGGCTTACCGGATCCCATAGGGAAAATGACAGCTTCCAGCATTACATCGTCTTGTTAGAAATGTGTCATACCTCAAGCAGCAAAAGGTCTGCTCACTGTTTCCCCCAACTGAAGTTAATTCCTCTCAACAGTCCTGTGTGGAAACAGCCATCGATTTTAGTAACGGTTGCTAAAATCATTTTCCTCTTACAAACAGAAATCTTCATCTCTTTTCTGTTTCAGAGTAAATAGTACATACCAGCACTATTTTAAAATAACAAACTCTTGATTGAATAATAAAAACTACAGTTAAACACCAAAAAACTCTAAGCCATCTCCGTGGAGATGTTGCCTGTACAACGGCAAAGAGAATGACTGGGGAAGGCGGAGCCTAGGAGGGATCATGTGACCAGCTTTGCTGGGCTCTTTGCCATTTCCTGTTGGGGAAGAGAATATCCCACAAGTAAGGATGACGCCGTGGACCGGACACACCTATGTTGGAGAAAAGGCTGTTATGTTCCGTAGAAGCCGTGAGCCTAGGTATTGCTACACATTTGCAGATAAAACCATATAACAAACATGATTATAGTCCCCCTCTGTTCAATAACCCCCATCAGGAGATATTAACCCATGATTCCTTATTAAGATAAAAGGAGTCCCAATGGGACCCTACCTTGTTTTGTTAACATTACATTCACATATCGAAATAAAATGAAACCACCTTACCGGAATCTACGCCGTGAAACAGGAACACGGCCCTTCAAGTGTGACAGATAGTAGCCTTGCTTCTGACATGGACTTGAGTGAAAAAAGGTAGGCAGCGAAACTCGTCAACGTGGATTACCAAGGAGCTGTTAATATGAGTCGGGATGGGTTCGCAGGAAAACTCTCCCAGCATCTCCGGACTCTAACTTTCATCCATGCTCTCACTGAGTGGCTGATAGTATTACTTAAAACTTCAGTCCCATTGCGAAGAGTACTACCCTCCATAAGAGTCTAACTCGAACTTTTGACACTTCTCTGCCAACCTCCTGTGACGAAAGGCAAAGAATGACTGGGGGATGAGGGAAGTGGGGGAGGTATTTAAGCCTTTGGCTGGTGTATCTGCCTCCTCCTGGTGGCCAGGTTCTTTATTTCCCAAAAGTAATGAATGCAGCTGTGGACTCTTCATGTTTAAAAAAAAAAAAAAATCAAAGAGATCTGTAGACTGTGGTTCAAGCTCAAGGAATCTCTGGACAACCAACACTCAGACCTGTATGTCTTTTTTGAAGTTTATAACTGTCTCAGATCAGCACAGACTAAAAGTTACAAAAGGCCTGTGCTCATCTTCTTCCTTCTCGTTTTGTTGCATTATGCAGGGAAGTTGTGGGTGTCTATTCTTTGGTTTCTTCAACTGCAAATGTTGTGTCATTGCAATGGAGTCCACAGGAATGTGTCAGAAAATCCTGTGAGTTTACAAGAGTCTCTAACCTGGTGGAAAAGTAATCATTCCTTGATTCAGGGGGGCTCTTATCTTCAGCCAGGGTGGGCAGATGCCAGCATGTTAGGTCCACAGATGCCAGCATGTTAGGTTGGGGTGCAGTATGGGCATCTTGGAGAGTGCAGGGAGTAAGGTCTTCTCAGGTGGTGAGGTTACCCATAAACATTCTGGAACTGTGAAAAATCTTCAGAGCTCTCAAGAGGTTGCCTGATCTCAGACAGGAATCTTGTCTTTGAATTGTTAGAGCAATGGCTTATATTTATCCTCAAGGATACTGTATAGAAGGGCATAATACTGTTACCAGTGCAGGATTTCTGTCATCCACATTCCGCGTGTGAACAATTGGGAGGCAGACTTTCTTAGTTGCCAGTCTCTTCATCCGCAAGAGTGGACTCTAAATCAGGAAGTTTGACCAGATTGTGAGACCTCGAGGTCTGCCATACATACATTCCATGGCCTCTTGACTGAATCACAAACTGCTCCATTATTGTGCCAGGTCTCAAAATCCCCAGGCAAACCTGATAGATGCCCTAGTGGTTTCCTGGTCATCTAACATGATTTGCATCTTTCCTCTGTTTGTGTTGCTATCCAGAGTGATAGCCAGAATCAAGTAGGAACAAGCTTCAGCAACTCCGATTGCTCTGTTGTGGCCTCGTAGGATTTGGTGTGAGGATCTAATTCAAAATGTCCTTGTGCCCGCCTTGGAAGCTTCCTCTAAGAAGGGATCATGCTTCCCAAGGTCCTTTCTTTTATCAGGATCTCAAAACTCTGGCAACTAAACCCTGAGTGCAGTCTCAGATTTTTCTGACAAGGTTTGACACCTTAATTCAGGGCAGGAGAACTGTTACCAATCATATTTATTATTTATATTCCCAAATGTGATGAGACTAGTGGACTCACCATCATTTTTTTTAAAGCCTGTCCTGAATGAATCAAGGTTTCCTTGTATGCTTTGCAAAGCTGTGTCCCTACCCATAAACATGAGCTGTAGCAGTAGTCCTAGTCAGCTAACAAGCAAACTGATACTATAGTACTAGTTTCAATCACAATTTAAAGGGATATGAAACCCACATTTTTCTTCCATGATTCAGATAGAGCATTCAATTGTAAACAACTTCCTGATTTACTTCTATTATAAAATGTTCTTCACTCTCTTGGTACTTTGTTGAAAAGAAGGGACATATGTTTAGGAGCCGGCACTTTTCTCAAGTAATATATGGCAGCACTATTTCCTGCCATGTAGTGCTCCAGATGCCTACCTAGATAGCTCTTCAACACAGAATACCATGAGAACGAAGCAAATTTGATAATAGAAATAAATAATAAACTTTTTTAAAAATGGTATGTTCTGACTGAATCACAAATGGAACTTGTGTGTTTCATATCTCTTTAAGCAGCTGAAAATCACAGTAAATGTCAAAATTAAAATGATTTAATACTGCACTATGGTTACTGACCCTTTAATTCTTCAGAAAAAAATTGATATTCAACATGTTTAAATGCTGCTCATATATATATATATATATATATATATATACATATAATTTCTTCATATGCACAACATTTTTAGAGTTCAATGTCCTTTTAAGCAATAACACCATTACCCTCCCCACAAAGAAATATATAAAAATCATATGGTTACCTCTGTGCTTCCAGTCGTGATGCAGCTCTTGTTGTGGCACCCTTGTGTTCATCATCATCTTCTTCCTCCTCCTCCTCTTCATCATCTGTCCCAGCGTCCCCTTCCTCCTCCTCCTCTTCATCAGATTCAGATTTCTTGTTTTTTTTATCCGGCTCTCCATTTTCTATTTACATTCAACAAAACACATTTTTGGATCATTAGGTTACTAAAACATGTTTGATACTATTGAATACACAACACATCGTTCTTTTTATCTTAACATATCTCTAGAAGAGTGGCACATAATTCATGTCATCCTATAATCAACATGTACATGGTTTGGTGGGACCAGGCTTACTGATGTGTTCAGCTAGCTCCCAGTAGTGCATTGCTGATCCTTCAGTAAAGGATACCAACAGAATGAAGCTAAACTGATAATAGAAATACAACAGAAAGTTGTTTAAAAATGTATGCTCTTTCTAAATCACAAGATATTTTTTTTTGGGTTCATGTCCCTTTAATCTGAGGGTAACTTTGCCAAATCAGGGACTGGAATAAAAAAATAAAACAAAACATGTGTACACGTAACTGTCAAAGCCCAAGCTAATACGTTATTTTAAACATATTTATTTCACCTCTGTTTTCCGGTTAGGTCAGCAGCAGCTGGCCCTTTTCTTTTTTAAAGTCAGTAGGAGGGTGGTACAGCTAGACATAGAAAAACAAAAGGTAAAATAAATAGGTTTAAAATAGCCAATCAAGCAAGCGCTGCTCAGGTGCTGAACCAAAAATGGGCCGGCTCCTAAACTCACTTTTCTGCTTCTCAAATAAAGATACCAAGAGAACGAAGAAAAAATTATAATAGTAGTAAATTAGAAAGTTGCTTAAAATTGCATGCTCTACACAAAAAATTTCTCACCAACCATGGCTTCCAGGCCCAGAGACAAGAGGAATAAAAACTCAGCTGAAACCATAGCTGAATTACACTCAGAATTAGATCCCGTTACAAAATCGAAAGAGGCTATTAACTCACAAATAATTGTAAAAGATATTCTAGAAGCTCTGAACCCCAAATTTGAATCACTTAGAATGGAAATAAAACAAGATCTACACACACTATCTATGGAGGTCAAGCAATTTTCAATAAGAATCCAAGAAGTAGAGCAAAGGGTGTCTGACCTTGAGGATCAATCGGTCATAAATGATACCAAACTACAGGCACATTCTTCTACTCTTAAGGCTCTTCAGAATAAGATCGAGGACCTAGAAAATAGATCTCGAAGAAATAACATTAGAATAATTGGGGTCCCAGAAACTTTTCAGAGCACAGATCTAGTCCAGTTTGCAGCTGAAGTTTTACCTCAACTCTTAAAGATTCCCCAAGAAATTTTGCCCCTAGTGGTCGAGCGAGCTCACAGATTGGGGAGACTTCCCCCGTCAAGCGGCGACAGATTGAGGTCTAGACCTATAATCGTGAAATACTTGAATTTTCAGGATAAAATCAAGGTCATGCAATTCTCTCGCAGGAATGCTCCCATCCTTTTAGATGGGAACAAAATTTTAGTGTTTCAAGATTTTGCCTATGAAACCTCCCTGAAAAGAAGGGAGCTCTCCCCAATCTGTGGCCGAATGATTAGGGAGGGTCTCACTGCAACGGTTATTTACCCAGCCAGGTTGAAAGTAGAATTTCAGGGTCAGATATATCTCTTTGACACTACCTCAGAGGCAGAAAAGTTTTTTGCAGGAAAAACTGCTAAGTAACTTGAGTTATTAGTTTAACTTAAATTTGAACTGATTGATGATATTGTTAAAATATAACTATGACTTGTACTTGGTGGCTTCTACTATTCTTACTAGTACTCTTCGGGCGTCAATAGCAAATAAGTATTGTTATATGGATGACTGGCGCGGGGGGAGCGGTAGGAGAGAGGGAAGGCCTTCCCCCCCCCCCCTTTTTTTCCCCTTTTATTTTTTTTTTGTTTTTTTTTTTTGTTTTTTGTTTTTTCTCTCTCTCTTCTCTCTCCAACTCTCTGGAAGGGAACAGCAGGAAAAGAAGGGTTAAATTATGGCTAATATGAAAGGGTTGACTTTATCTTCTTGGAATGTTGGTGGGGTCTCAACCCCAATGAAACGAAAATTGATAATCTCTCAATTAAGGAAACTTAACTCTGATATTGCATTTATACAAGAGACACACTTAAGTGCAGAAGAATCCGAAAAGTTGAAATTCTCGTGGGTAGACAAGGTATTTTTTACACCAAGCATAGGCAGAAAGAGGGGTGTAGCCATTCTGCTAGGTAAAAAAAATCAGTATGAAATTTTGGCAGAATATAAAGATCCCGAAAGTCGAATTTTGATTCTAAAAATAAGAATGGCTGGCTCAATCTTCACCCTGTGCAATTTATACGCCCCGAATAACTTTGATAGAAGTTTCTGGGAAAATCTCCAAACTAAAATATTACAAATAGGCGAAGGTTATATAATCATAGCAGGGGATTTTAATATGACCCCTAGGGTCCAGATAGATAGACACAGGCAAAAATCCACTAAAAGCATGGCCAAAAGAGATAAGCTTGAAGGCAAAATGTTTAAAACTCTATTCAAAAACTTAGCCCTTAAAGACATTTGGAGAGTTCGCAACCCGGATCAAAGGGAGTATACGTGTAAGGCTAAGAGTGTAAGATCCTTCTCTAGAATTGATCTATTTTTAGTAAGCGAGAATTTATTAAGAATTGGGACAACATCAAAAATAATGCATATCACTGTCTCTGATCATGCTCCCATTATACTAAAAATACCATTAAATGGAAAAAAATCTACTACAAGACGATTTTTTTCCCCCAAATTTTTAACAAAAAACATAAAATTCAAGTCATGGCTGAATTCCAAAATGAATGAATTCTTCACTTTAAACGCTCATACTGTTAATGATCCAAACATATTATGGGAAGCTGGTAAGGCTGTAATGAGGGGGGAAATTATTGCTTATCTGGCAGATTATAAGCGGAAGGCGGCTCTTAGAGAGAATGAAGTCTCGAGAGCACTTACCAATAGTTATAGTAAATATATATCCCAACCAACATCAACAAATTGGAGGAGATACGCCTCTGCTAAGAGAGAGAGAGACAATTTTTTACTACACACTGTAATTCAAGAGGATTATAAAACGAGAGCTAAATTTTATAGGCATGGAAATAAGGCAGGCAAATTAATGGCGAACTTAGTTAAGAATATACAGGGAAGCTCTATTATCGACTCACTCTTAGAACAAGGATCCATATTTCAGAATTCTAGAGAAATTATTGAAGTTTTTTTCACTTATTATAGAGATCTCTACTCACATAGGGAATCAGATGAAGAAATTTCAGAGCTATTCTGGGAAGGATTGAACCATCCAGTTTTAAATGAAGAGGCAGTAGGTAAAATTAACGCCCCTATATCTGATCAAGAAATTATTTTGGCAATTAAAGAAGCCCGTCTAGATAAATCACCTGGCCCAGACTTTCTCCCTAACGAGTTTTATAAGCTCCTTGGCCCAACTATAATACCCCATTTAAGAAGAGTATTTAATCACTTTTATGTTGATAATAAACCTATACCCATGTCTTTTACAGTATCGACAACAACGTTAATCTTGAAACCGGGGAAGGATCCTCTGAATAAAGAGTCATATAGACCTATAGCACTACTCAACTCGGATTACAAGTTGCTGACATCAATCTTGGCTAAAAGACTCCAAAAAGTGATAGGGGATCTTATTAATAAAGATCAGGCAGGCTTTATATCGGGGCGCAATATAGCAGCAAAGATCAGAGAACTATGCTTAGTTCTAGATTATTTTTACAACTCCCCAGAAACCACAACCCAAAACCAATCTGACGTAGCAATAATTGCATTAGACGCAGAAAAAGCGTTCGACTCGGTTTTCCATCATCATATTATTGATTCTTTACTGCGGTTCGGTTTCAAGGATAATTTCCCTCTTTTCATTAATAACCTATGTTCTAAGTCCACAACCAAACTGGTGGTTAATAAACTGGAATCTGACTCAATTAACTTACAAAGGGGCACAAGGCAGGGGTGCCCCCTGTCACCACTTTTATTCGATTTAGCGATTGAGCCATTGGCTATTAGAATTAGACAGAGGATACAAGGGATAAGGATTGGTTCAGTCGAACCAAAAGTTGCTTTATACGCTGATGATGTTTTAATTTATATGTCCAATACAGCAGTCAACATCCCGAGATTGATCTCGATAACTAATGCATTTGGCTCCTTTTCAGGCTATAAGCTAAATGTTTCTAAGTCAGAGATACTATGGGTAAGGAAGAATGAGCTCTCAATTAACAAGACACCATTTAGAGAGGTGCTGAGCCATCTTAAATACTTAGGGATCTATGTTTCGCCAAATCCACATGAATGGTATAATCTCAATATTTCTCCCATCCTAGCCAAAATCAAAGAATACATGTTAAGCTGGCAAAACCTTCCAATATCCTTATCAGGGCGCATTGCTCTGTTTAAAATGATTCTATTACCTAAAATTCTATACCCTCTCCAAAATATTCCAGTGATGCTAAAAGTCAGAGACTGGAAAAGTTTAAACAGGGCGCTGCGATATTTTATCTGGAAGTGCAAGAGACCTCGAATTTCTCTAAATAAACTCCACCTTTCTAGGAGGTATGGCGGATTGGCTCTTCCGGATCTTAACAAGTATAACCTGGTTTTCCTCTCACGCATTGTAATAGACTGGATCCTAAATAAGGATTATTTTACTAATAATAGCCTGGAGAGGAGCATTTTATTCCCCTACAATCCCTCAGCCTTAATTCACTGCCCGACACAGTTAATCCCAAAAAAAGTGAGGGGTATTCAATCAATTTATAAGGTTATACAAGCCTGGAAAAAATTAGGACGCAAACTAGACATTGATTTAACTATTCCAAAGTTTCAAGGACTATGTGGCAATCCAGAATTTCAGGAGGGCATCCAAGCACAAGTGTTCCAAATTTGGCAGAGAAAGGGTCTCTTTCTCATGACTCAATTTATCGACCAGGGTACTGCATCGATCAAAACCTTTGAAAGGTTGAAACAGGAATTTGATTTAAGCAATAAAGATTTTTTTGCTTATCTTCAAGCTAGGCATTATCTATTCTCGTTAATACAGAAGTTCGGCTGGTCATGGTCGTGGGGAGAGTTAGATAACTGGCCCATTCTGGCTAAAAATGAACTATCGTCGATATCGCGCTGGTATAACTTGTTGATAAGTAAAGATGGGGAATCCAATCTTCAACAGATAACTCAAAAATGGAATCAATTAGTACCAGGTCTAGACATTGAGATAGAACAGGTGGAGAATTCTATAGATATTGTAGCTCAGACTACACTATCCACAAACTGGAGGGAGTCACATATTAAACTACTTTATAGAACATACTATACTCCTCTCAAAGGGTTTAAGTGGCACAATTATGACTTCAATGTTTGTCCTAAATGTTCTTCTCCGGCTGTGGACATAGTCCATATGATTTGGTCATGCCCTAGGATTAGGCAGTTATGGAAAAAGGTAGAGTTTTGGCTAATTAATACACTGAAGCTTCCTACTTTCTCTCTCTCTCTGGCAGGGGTGGTATTCTTAACAGAACTCTCTCCGGAGCAAAAAAAAATTAGGAATGGGGCAATCCTGGCAACGAGGAATTTAATTTTTGGAAAATGGAGAGACTTCTCAATACCTAGCATTCAAGAAATTAAAAATTTTATGAAAAAACAATGCGTTATTGAACAAATGGATGTATCTCTAACTTCGGAAAAGGAAGTAATCTCATTTTTTAAAAAATGGGCAGCCTTCATTAAAATATTTACTCCAGAAGAAATAAATCAACTAATATACCCTTTTAGACACTCAGAAATAGTCATATTAGGACTATGGTAATAATTGGATTGTGAATAATCTTTAAGCTCCCATCTAACTGGAGGGGGTTTGTGGGAGTTGGGAGGAGAGAGAAAGAGAAGGAGAATAACTCATTTAAAAAAAAAAAAAAAATTTCTTTTTTTTTTTTTTTTTTTTTTTTCTTTTTTCTCTCCCCCTCTCTCTTTTCCTCTCCCCGCGCCTCTCTCTATACCTAGACTAGGTTTTTTTGATTTGAATTTTTTGCTGTTGCCTATTCTGAAGATACTAGATGTAGAACATTATTGACAAAACATAGACAGGGAAAGGAAAAAAAGAGAAAAAGAGGTTTTGATTACTGTTTTATTTTTGACACATCTTCGATATATCTTGAGTGAAGTATGATCATTGTTTGCCGGGTCATTTTGTCATTGTAGCTGGTTTTTTTTTTTCATTTATATTTCCCTGTATTGTTGATCTGATTTCATCACTGTACATAATTGTATTTTACGTTGCCTCAATAAAAATAATTTAAAAAAAAAAAAAAAAATTGCATGCTCTATCTGAATCATTAAATTATTATTTTTTTTTTTTTTATATTCTGGCTCCTGATCTGGCAAGGTTTACCATCATTTGAAGAACAATTCATAAAGATCAATAATAATTTTACTCAGAACAAAAATAAACACTGCAAATGAAAAATCAACTACACGAACAAAATCATTTATTTTCTTTAATGAATAAACATAAGAAAGCAGAAGATGATCTACTGTTATTCAAATTAACTGTGAATGTCAGTTTGGCATGAATTTTACAAGATGGCTGTATTTTTTTTTTCTGCTATAAAAGCTAAACCTCTACATAATAATCTTCCACTTTGTTGCCTATTAAAAAAAATGGAATAGCGACCTACTAGAAAAGGCTTTTTAAAATGTAAATCATACACACAAACTACTGGAGGTATAATTTAAATCAAACGCAAATTAAAATATACTAAATACATTAAATGCAGGAAAACATCTGTAAAACTAAAATATTTTAGAATACCTAAAGGGAAACTCAAGTTAAATTAAATTTTCATGATTCAGATACAGTATGCAATTTTAAAAAACTTCCAATTTACTACCATTAAAAAAAACCAAAATTTATGCTTACCTGATAAATGTCTATCTTTCCGGACATGGAAAGTCCACAACGTCATTCCAATTACTAGTGGGAATACCACTCCTGGCCAGCAGGAGGCGGCAAAGAGCAGCACAGCAAAGCTGTTAAGTGTCACTCCCCTACCCATAATCCCTAGTCATTTGACCGAAGGGAAATGGAAAAAGAAATAACACAAAAGGTGTAGAGGTGGCTGAGGTTTAGTCAAAAATAACTGTCTAACTAAGGGTGGGGTCGTGGACTCTCCATGTACGGAAATAAAGACATTTATCAGGTAAGCTTAAATTTTGTTTTCTTTCCTAAGACATGGAGAGTCCACAACGTCATTCCAATTAGTAGTGGGAACCAATACCCAAGCTAGAGGGCACAGAATGAACAGGGAGGGAGAACAAGACAGGCAGACCTAAACAGAAGGCACCACCGCTTGAAGAACCTTTCTCCAAAAAGAGGGCTCAGCCGAGGCAAAAGTATCAAATTTGGAAAATTTGGAAAAAGTATGCAGAGAGGACCAAGTTGCAGCCTTGAAAATCTGTTCCACAGAACCATCATTTTTGAAAGCCCAAGAAGAGGAGACAGCCCTAGTGGAATGAGCTGTAATTCTCTCAAGAGGCTGCTGACCAGCAGTCTTGTAAGCAAAACAAATTGTACTTCTCAACCCTTACGCTTTCCTGAGAAATAAACAAACAGGGCAGAAGACTGGCAAAAATTCTTAGTCGTCTGTAGGTAGAATTTTAGAACACGCACAACATCCAAGTTGTGCAACAGACGTTTCTTATGAGAAGAAGGATTGGGACAAAGAGAAGGAACAACAATTTCCTAATTAATATTTCTATCCGAAACCACTTTAGGGAGAACCCCCAATTTAGTACGAAGAACCGCCTTATCTGCATGAAAGATAAGGTAAGGCGAATCACACTGCAAAGCAGAGAGTTCTGAAATCTCCGAGCAGAAGAGATAACAATAAGAAATAAAACCTTCCAAGATAACAACTTAATATCAATAGAATGCATGGGATCAAATGGAGTCTGCTGCAAAACTTTAATAACAAGGTGAAGGCTCCAAAAAGGAGCAACAGGTTTAAACCCAGGCCTGATTCTGACCAAAAGATTGAACATCTGGCACATCTGCCAGACACTTATGTAAAAGAATAGATAAAGCAGAAATCTGACCTTTCAGAGAACTGACTGACAACCCTTTCCCCAGACCTTCCTGGAGAAAAGACCACATCCTAGGAATCCTGACCTTACTCCAAGAAAAGCCTTTGAATTCACACCAATAAAAGTATTTATGCCATACCTTATGGTAAATTTCACGAGTAACAGGCTTGGGAGCCTGTAGCATGGTCTCAATGACTGACTCAGAAAACCCACGGTTAGCCAGAACTAAGAGTTCAATCTCCAAGCAGTCAGCTTCAGAGAAATGAGATTTGGATGGAGGAACGGACCCCGAGTTAGAAGGTCCTTTCTCAGAGGCAACCACCAAGTGGCAGAAATGACATCTTCACTAGATCTGCATACCAGATCCTGCGAGACCATGCAGGCGCTATAAGAATTACAGATGCTCTCTCCTGTTTGATACGCGCAATGAATCGTGGAAGGAGCGCAAACGGAGGAAAACGGGTATGCTAGATCGAAATCCCAAGGAACCGCCAGAGCATCTATCAGAGCAGCCTGCTGATCTCTTGACCTTGAATCGTACCTTGGAAGCTTGGCGTTCTTCCAAGACGCCATCAGATCAAACTCGGCACCCCCCATTTTAGGGTTAACCTGGAGAACACCTCCGGATGCAGAGCCCACTCCCCGGGATGAAATGTCTGTCTGCTCAGGAAATCCGCTTCCCAGTTGTCCATTCCAGGAATGTGGATGGCAGATGGACAACAATTGCCAAGACACCTACTTTATGGCTAAGGAACTCCGAGTTCTTCCCTGGTGGTTGATGTAAGCCACTGAGGTGATGTTGTCCGAATAGAATCTGATAAACCAGGCTAAGGACAATTGCGACCAAGTCATCAGAGCATTGTAAATCGCTCTCAACTCCAAGATGTTTATTGGGAGAGCAGACTCCTCCCGAATCCATAGTCCCTGCGTCTTTAACGAGTTCCAGACTGCTCCCCAGCCTAGCAGGCTGGCGTCCGTGGTCACTATCACCCAAGAAGGTCTCCGGAAACATGTGCCCTGAGCAAGCCACCACGGGAGATAGAGTCTCTTGTCGACTGGTCTAAATCTATCCTCTGAGACAGATCTGAATTGTTTCCATTCCATTGTCTGAGCATGCATAACTGCAGAGCTCTCAAATGGAATAGAGCAAAGGGAATGATGTCCATGGAAGCGACCATCAGACTAATTACCTCCATACATTGAGCTACAGATGGCCGAACAGTAGACTGAAGAGAGAGGCAAGAGGAAAGAATCCTGGATTTTCTGACCTCTGTCAGAAAAATTTTCATAGATAGGGAATCTATTATGCTTCCTAAGATAACCATCCATGTAGCTGGAACAAGGGAACTCTTCTCCAGATTCACTTTCCATCCGTGGGAACGTAAAAAAGATAACAAATCTCTATATGAGAGTTTGCTTGTTGAAAAGATGGCACCTGAACCAAAATGTCGTCCAGGTAGGGCGTCACTGCAATTCCCCGAGACCTGATCACTGCCAAGAGAGCCCCCAGAACCTTTGAGAAAATTCTGGGAGCTGTGGCAAGGCCAAACGGAAGAGCCACAAACTGAAAGTGTTTATCAAGAAAAGCGAATCTCAGGAACTTGTGATGATCCTTGTGGATGGGAACATGAAGATACGCATTCTTCAGGTCTATGGTCGTCATGAACTAACCCCCTTGGACCAAAGATAGAAAGGAACGAATTGATCCATTTTGAAGGACGGTACCCTGAGAAACATGTTGAGAGACTTTAGGTCTAAAATGGGTCGAAAAGGTTGCCTCTTTTTTTGGGAACCACAAACAGATTTGAATAAAATCCTAAAACCTGTTCCCTTACTGGAACTGGAACAATTACTCCCAGGGAGGAAAGGTCCTGAACGCAGTTTAAGAATGCCTCTCTTTTTACCTGGTCTGCAGATAATCTTGAGAGGTGGAATCTGCCCCTGGGAGGGAAAGTTTTGAATTATATTTTGTAACTCTGAGAAACTATGTCCACAGCACATGAATCTGGGACATCTCGTATCCACGCTTGGCAAAACAGGGACAGTCTGCCCCACACTTGATCCGATCCCAGATCGGGGGCTGAACCTTCATGCTGACTTAGCTGAAGGTTTCTCGGATTGCTTCCCCTTATTCCAAGACTGATTGGGCTTCCAAGAAGACTTGGACTGTTCTTGCTTGAAAGAGGGAGAGAAAGACTTTTGACCTTTGAAGTTACGAAAGGAATGAAAATAACTGACGTCCTTTAGGTCTGGTTTTTTTTGTCTTGTAGTAGAAAAACAGAATTTATGTTTACCTGATAAATTACTTTCTCCAACGGTGTGTCCGGTCCACGGCGTCATCCTTACTTGTGGGATATTCTCCTCCCCAACAGGAAATGGCAAAGAGCCCAGCAAAGCTGGTCACATGATCCCTCCTAGGCTCCGCCTACCCCAGTCATTCGACCGACGTTAAGGAGGAATATTTGCATAGGAGAAACCATATGGTACCGTGGTGACTGTAGTTAAAGAAAATAAATTATCAGACCTGATTAAAAAAACCAGGGCGGGCCGTGGACCGGACACACCGTTGGAGAAAGTAATTTATCAGGTAAACATAAATTCTGTTTTCTCCAACATAGGTGTGTCCGGTCCACGGCGTCATCCTTACTTGTGGGAACCAATACCAAAGCTTTAGGACACGGATGAAGGGAGGGAGCAAATCAGGTCACCTAAATGGAAGGCACCACGGCTTGCAAAACCTTTCTCCCAAAAATAGCCTCAGAAGAAGCAAAAGTATCAAACTTGTAAAATTTGGTAAAAGTGTGCAGTGAAGACCAAGTCGCTGCCCTACATATCTGATCAACAGAAGCCTCGTTCTTGAAGGCCCATGTGGAAGCCACAGCCCTAGTGGAATGAGCTGTGATTCTTTCGGGAGGCTGCCGTCCGGCAGTCTCGTAAGCCAATCTGATGATGCTTTTAATCCAAAAAGAGAGAGAGGTAGAAGTTGCTTTTTGACCTCTCCTTTTACCAGAATAAACAACAAACAAGGAAGATGTTTGTCTAAAATCCTTTGTAGCATCTAAATAGAATTTTAGAGCGCGAACAACATCCAAATTGTGCAACAAACGTTCCTTCTTTGAAACTGGTTTCGGACACAGAGAAGGTACGATAATCTCCTGGTTAATGTTTTTGTTAGAAACAACTTTTGGAAGAAAACCAGGTTTAGTACGTAAGACCACCTTATCTGCATGGAACACCAGATAAGGAGGAGAACACTGCAGAGCAGATAATTCTGAAACTCTTCTAGCAGAAGAAATTGCAACTAAAAACAAAACTTTCCAAGATAATAACTTAATATCAACGGAATGCAAGGGTTCAAACGGAACCCCCTGAAGAACTGAAAGAACTAAATTGAGACTCCAAGGAGGAGTCAAAGGTTTGTAAACAGGCTTAATTCTAACCAGAGCCTGAACAAAGGCTTGAACATCTGGCACAGCAGCCAGTTTTTTGTGAAGTAACACCGACAAGGCAGAAATCTGTCCCTTCAGGGAACTTGCAGATAATCCTTTTTCCAATCCTTCTTGAAGGAAGGATAGAATCCTAGGAATCTTAACCTTGTCCCAAGAGAATCCTTTAGATTCACACCAACAGATATATTTTTTCCAAATTTTGTGGTAAATCTTTCTAGTTACAGGCTTTCTGGCCTGAACAAGAGTATCAATAACAGAATCTGAGAACCCTCGCTTCGATAAAATCAAGCGTTCAATCTCCAAGCAGTCAGCTGGAGTGAAACCAGATTCGGATGTTCGAACGGACCCTGAACAAGAAGGTCTCGTCTCAAAGGTAGCTTCCAAGGTGGAGCCGATGACATATTCACCAGATCTGCATACCAAGTCCTGCGTGGCCACGCAGGAGCTATCAAGATCACCGACGCCCTCTCCTGATTGATCCTGGCTACCAGCCTGGGGATGAGAGGAAACGGCGGGAACACATAAGCTAGTTTGAAGGTCCAAGGTGCTACTAGTGCATCCACTAGAGCCGCCCTGGGATCCCTGGATCTGGACCCGTAGCAAGGAACTTTGAAGTTCTGACGAGAGGCCATCAGATCCATGTCTGGAATGCCCCACAGCTGAGTGACTTGGGCAAAGATTTCCGGATGGAGTTCCCACTCCCCCGGATGCAATGTCTGACGACTCAGAAAATCCGCTTCCCAATTTTCCACTCCTGGGATGTGGATAGCAGACAGGTGGCAGGAGTGAGACTCCGCCCATAGAATGATTTTGGTCACTTCTTCCATCGCTAGGGAACTCCTTGTTCCCCCCTGATGGTTGATGTACGCAACAGTTGTCATGTTGTCTGATTGAAACCGTATGAACTTGGCCCTCACTAGCTGAGGCCAAGCCTTGAGAGCATCTCAGTTCCAGAATATTTATCGGTAGAAGAGATTCTTCCCGAGACCAAAGACCCTGAGCTTTCAGGGATCCCCAGACCGCGCCCCAGCCCATCAGACTGGCGTCGGTCGTGACAATGACCCACTCTGGTCTGCGGAATGTCATCCCTTGTGACAGGTTGTCCAGGGACAGCCACCAACGGAGTGAGTCTCTGGTCCTCTGATTTACTTGTATCTTCGGAGACAAGTCTGTATAGTCCCCATTCCACTGACTGAGCATGCACAGTTGTAATGGTCTTAGATGAATGCGCGCAAAAGGAACTATGTCCATTGCCGCTACCATCAACCCGATCACTTCCATGCACTGAGCTATGGAAGGAAGAGGAACGGAATGAAGTATCCGACAAGAGTCTAGAAGCTTTGTTTTTCTGGCCTCTGTCAGAAAAATCCTCATTTCTAAGGAGTCTATTATTGTTCCCAAGAAGGGAACCCTTGTTGACGGGGATAGAGAACTCTTTTCCACGTTCACTTTCCATCCGTGAGATCTGAGAAAGGCCAGGACAATGTCCGTGTGAGCCTTTGCTTGAGGAAGGGACGACGCTTGAATCAGAATGTCGTCCAAGTAAGGTACTACAGCAATGCCCCTTGGTCTTAGCACAGCTAGAAGGGACCCTAGTACCTTTGTGAAAATCCTTGGAGCAGTGGCTAATCCGAAAGGAAGCGCCACGAACTGGTAATGTTTGTCCAGGAATGCGAACCTTAGGAACCGATGATGTTCCTTGTGGATAGGAATATGTAGATACGCATCCTTTAAATCCACCGTGGTCATGAATTGACCTTCCTGGATGGAAGGAAGAATAGTTCGAATGGTTTCCATCTTGAACGATGGAACCTTGAGAAACTTGTTTAAGATCTTGAGATCTAAGATTGGTCTGAACGTTCCCTCTTTTTTGGGAACTATGAACAGATTGGAGTAGAACCCCATCCCTTGTTCTCTTAATGGAACAGGATGAATCACTCCCATTTTTAACAGGTCTTCTACACAATGTAAGAATGCCTGTCTTTTTATGTGGTCTGAAGACAACTGAGACCTGTGGAACCTCCCCCTTGGGGGAAGTCCCTTGAATTCCAGAAGATAACCTTGGGAGACTATTTCTAGCGCCCAAGGATCCAGAACATCTCTTGCCCAAGCCTGAGCGAAGAGAGAGAGTCTGCCCCCCACCAGATCCGGTCCCGGATCGGGGGCCAACATTTCATGCTGTCTTGGTAGCAGTGGCAGGTTTCTTGGCCTGCTTTCCCTTGTTCCAGCCTTGCATTGGTCTCCAAGCTGGCTTGGCTTGAGAAGTATTACCCTCTTGCTTAGAGGACGTAGCACCTTGGGCTGGTCCGTTTCTACGAAAGGGACGAAAATTAGGTTTATTTTTTGCCTTGAAAGGCCGATCCTGAGGAAGGGCGTGGCCCTTACCCCCAGTGATATCAGAGATAATCTCTTTCAAGTCAGGGCCAAACAGCGTTTTCCCCTTGAAAGGAATGTTAAGTAGCTTGTTCTTGGAAGACGCATCAGCCGACCAAGATTTCAACCAAAGCGCTCTGCGCGCCACAATAGCAAACCCAGAATTCTTAGCCGCTAACCTAGCCAATTGCAAAGTGGCGTCTAGGGTGAAAGAATTAGCCAATTTGAGAGCATTGATTCTGTCCATAATCTCCTCCAAAGGAGGAGAATCACTATCGACCGCTCTTATCAGATCATCGAACCAGAAACATGCGGCTGTAGCGACAGGGACAATGCATGAAATTGGTTGTAGAAGGTAACCTTGCTGAACAAACATTTTTTTAAGCAAACCTTCTAATTTTTTATCCATAGGATCTTTGAAAGCACAACTATCCTCTATGGGTATAGTGGTGCGTTTGTTTAAAGTGGAAACCGCTCCCTCGACCTTGGGGACTGTCTGCCATAAGTCCTTTCTGGGGTCGACCATAGGAAACAATTTTTTAAATATGGGGGGAGGGACGAAAGGAATACCGGGCCTTTCCCATTCTTTATTAACAATGTCCGCCACCCGCTTGGGTATAGGAAAAGCTTCTGGGAGCCCCGGCACCTCTAGGAACTTGTCCATTTTACAAAGTTTCTCTGGGATGACCAACTTGTCACAATCATCCAGAGTGGATAATACCTCCTTAAGCAGAATGCGGAGATGTTCCAACTTAAATTTAAATGCAATCACATCAGGTTCAGCCTGTTGAGAAATGTTCCCTGAATCAGTAATTTCTCCCTCAGACAAAACCTCCCTGGCCCCATCAGACTGGGTTAGGGGCCCTTCAGAAATATTATTATCAGCGTCGTCATGCTCTTCAGTATCTAAAACAGAGCAGCCGCGCTTACGCTGATAAGTGTTCATTTTGGCTAAAATGTTTTTGACAGAATTATCCATTACAGCCGTTAATTGTTGCATAGTAAGGAGTATTGGCGCGCTAGATGTACTAGGGGCCTCCTGAGTGGGCAAGACTCGTGTAGACGAAGGAGGGAATGATGCAGTACCATGCTTACTCCCCTCACTTGAGGAATCATCTTGGGCATCATTGTCATTATCACATAAATCACATTTATTTAAATGAATAGGAATTCTGGCTTCCCCACATTCAGAACACAGTCTATCTGGTAGTTCAGACATGTTAAACAGGCATAAACTTGATAACAAAGTACAAAAAACGTTTTAAAATAAAACCGTTACTGTCACTTTAAATTTTAAACTGAACACACTTTATTACTGCAATTGCGAAAAAACATGAAGGAATTGTTCAAAATTCACCAAATTTTCACCACAGTGTCTTAAAGCCTTAAAAGTATTGCACACCAAATTTGGAAGCTTTAACCCTTAAAATAACGGAACCGGAGCCGTTTTGAACTTTAACCCCTTTACAGTCCCTGGTATCTGCTTTGCTGAGACCCAACCAAGCCCAAAGGGGAATACGATACCAAATGACGCCTTCAGAAAGTCTTTTCTAAGTATCAGAGCTCCTCTCACATGCGACTGCATGCCATGCCTCTCAAAAACAAGTGCGCAACACCGGCGCGAAAATGAGGCTCTGCTTATGCTTTGGGAAAGCCCCTAAAGAATAAGGTGTCTAAACCAGTGCCTGCCGATATTATTATATCAAAATACCCAGATAAAATGATTCCTCAAGGCTAAATATGTGTTAATAATGAATCGATTTAGCCCAAAAAAAGTCTACAGTTTTAATAAGCCCTTGTGAAGCCCTTATTTACGATCGTAATAAACATGGCTTACCGGATCCCATAGGGAAAATGACAGCTTCCAGCATTACATCGTCTTGTTAGAATGTGTCATACCTCAAGCAGCAAGAGACTGCACACTGTTCCCCCAACTGAAGTTACTTGCTCTCAACAGTCCTGTGTGGAACAGCCATGGATTTTAGTGACGGTTGCTAAAATCATTTTCCTCATACAAACAGAAATCTTCATCTCTTTTCTGTTTCTGAGTAAATAGTACATACCAGCACTATTTCAAAATAACAAACTCTTGATTGAATAATAAAAACTACAGTTAAACACTAAAAAACTCTAAGCCATCTCCGTGGAGATGTTGCCTGTACAACGGCAAAGAGAATGACTGGGGTAGGCGGAGCCTAGGAGGGATCATGTGACCAGCTTTGCTGGGCTCTTTGCCATTTCCTGTTGGGGAGGAGAATATCCCACAAGTAAGGATGACGCCGTGGACCGGACACACCTATGTTGGAGAAAACATAATTTATGTAAGAACTTACCTGATAAATTCATTTCTTTCATATTAGCAAGAGTCCATGAGCTAGTGACGTATGGGATATACATTCCTACCAGGAGGGGCAAAGTTTCCCAAACCTCAAAATGCCTATAAATACACCCCTCACCACACCCAAAAATCAGTTTAACGAATAGCCAAGAAGTGGGGTGATAAGAAAAAAGTGCGAAAGCATAAAAAATAAGGAATTGGAATAATGGAGCTTTATACAAAAAAATCATAACCACCACAAAAAAGGGTGGGCCTCATGGACTCTTGCTAATATGAAAGAAATGAATTTATCAGGTAAGTTCTTACATAAATTATGTTTTCTTTCATGTAATTAGCAAGAGTCCATGAGCTAGTGACGTATGGGATAATGACTACCCAAGATGTGGATCTTCCACGCAAGAGTCACTAGAGAGGGAGGGATAAAATAAAGACAGCCAATTCCGCTGAAAATAATCCACACCCAAAATAAAGTTTAAATCTTATAATGAAAAAAACTGAAATTATAAGCAGAAGAATCAAACTGAAACAGCTGCCTGAAGTACTTTTCTACCAAAAACTGCTTCAGAAGAAGAAAAAACATCAAAATGGTAGAATTTAGTAAAAGTATGCAAAGAAGACCAAGTTGCTGCTTTGCAAATCTGATCAACCGAAGCTTCATTCCTAAACGCCCAGGAAGTAGAAACTGACCTAGTAGAATGAGCTGTAATCCTTTGAGGCGGAGCTTTACCCGACTCGACATAAGCATGATGAATTAAAGATTTCAACTAAGATGCCAAAGAAATGGCAGAGGCCTTCTGACCTTTCCTAGAACCGGAAAAGATAACAAATAGACTAGAAGTCTTTCGGAAATTCTTAGTATCTTCAACATAATATTTCAAAGCTCTAACTACATCCAAAGAATGCAATGATCTCTCCTTAGAATTCTTAGGATTAGGACACAAAGAAGGAACCACAATTTCTCTACTAATGTTGTTAGAATTCACAACCTTAGGTAAAAATGTAAAAGAAGTTCGCAACACCGCCTTATCCTGATGAAAAATCAGAAAAGGAGACTCACAAGAAAGAGCAGATAATTCAGAAACTCTTCTAGCAGAAGAGATGGCCAAAAGAAACAAAACTTTCCAAGAAAGTAATTTAATGTCCAGTGAATGCATAGGTTCAAACGGAGCAGCTTGAAGAGCCCCCAGAGCCAAATTCAAACTCCAAGGAGGAGAAATTGACTTAATAACAGGTTTTATACTACGGCTGCAACTAACGATTATTTTCATAATCGATTAATCGGCCGATTATTTTTTCGATTAATCGACTAATCGGATAAAAAGAGAATCAATAATAGTTTTCTATGTTTTAAATAAAATCCACATAATGAGTGTTACAAATATAAACTTCAGACTAAAACTTTACATTAACACAACTGTTTGTTCAATTTTTAAGCAGCAGAGCACAGTTTTATAATTAAACAAAACAAAACACAAACTGTTTGAAAAGAGGTAGAACTAGAAAGAGTTAGACTATCACTGTTAATAACATTCTGTTATTCACTCTTTCAGAAACTTTGCATTGAAATACAAAAATCTCAACATGTCCACATGAACCTGGCTAAGGCTCGTTCTCTGTTTGCAGCTATATTTCCTGCAGCAGAGAAAAGGCTGTTGAGGTGTATAAGTAGGGTTTTGCCAATTTCACCAAAGTGGGATATTTATCTTTGTTAGCTCTTCACCAATGCTAAGCGTTTTCTACCTTGGCAAGGGGCCTCTCAATAAAGTAACCCTTGACTTCATTCTAACATAAAAATATCTTGAATATCTATATGCAATGGTAAATAACCAGCTATAAGGTTAGGGGAAATATCTAGTCCGCTCTAAAAATAATGAATATATACTTATAAAGGTTGAATCTGGTACATATTATCACAATTTATTAAAAATATAAAAAAAACAATAAAAAGCGCTAAGGACTATATATCAATAACAGAAAAAAGCCTTACACATTTATTTATACAGTACATATAATCAGCAATAGCAAGCAATACACTAATAATTGTGCAAACAGATAATAGTGCAAGGTGTAAACAACAAGCTTGGCATTATATCATGAAAAGCATAGTCCCAAATCACCAGATTTAATATAAACAATCCAAATGATGACTCTTATAGCTGGGTTGCACATAAGCCAGGGGTAGTTGTAAACGTATACTGTCCTGAAAACGTGAAAAGTAGACATCTGTAGACGTCCTTTAGGCTAAGGGCATAACCATAAAACACAATACCATATATGCAGGAGTTCATTGGAGTGAAGCAGCTGGTGTTGTGCACAGACCAACTAATTGCAAACCAACTTATCGATTAATCGATTATGAGATTCGTTGACAACTATTTTCATAATCGATTATTATCGATTATGACGATTAGTTGTTGCAGCTCTATTTTATACGAACCAAAGCTTGTACAAAACAATGAGTATCAGGAAGATTAGCAATCTTTCTGTGAAAAAGAACAGAAAGAGCAGAGATTTGTCCTTTCAAGGAACTTGCAGACAAACCTTTATCCAAACCATCCTGAAGAAACTGTAAAATTCTCGGAATTCTAAAAGAATGCCAGGAAAAATGATGAGAAAGACACCAAGAAATGTAAGTCTTCCAGACTCGATAATATATCTTTCTAGATACAGATTTACGAGCCTGTAACATAGTATTAATCACAGAGTCAGAGAAACCTCTTTGACTAAGAATCAAGCGTTCAATCTCCATACCTTCAAATTTAAGGATTTGAGATCCTTATGGAAAAAAGGACCTTGCGACAGAAGGTCTGGTCTTAACGGAAGAGTCCACGGTTGGCAAGAGGCCATCCGGACAAGATCCGCATACCAAAACCTGTGAGGCCATGCTGGAGCAACCAGCAGAACAAACGAGCATTCCTTCAGAATCTTGGAGATTACTCTTGGAAGAAGAACTAGAGGCGGAAAGATATAGGAAGGATGATACTTCCAAGGAAGTGACAATGCATCCACTGCTTCCGCCTGAGGATCCCTGGATCTGGACAGATACCTGGGAAGTTTCTTGTTTAGATGAGAAGCCATCAGATCTATTTCTGGAAGTCCCCACATTTGAACAATCTGAAGAAATACCTCTGGGTGAAGAGACCATTCGCCCGGATGTAACGTTTGGCGACTGAGATAATCCGCTTCCCAATTGTCTATACCTGGGATATGAACCGCAGAAATTAGACAGGAGCTGGATTCCGCCCAAACAAGAATTCGAGATACTTCTTTCATAGCCAGAGGACTGTGAGTCCCTCCTTGATGATTGATATATGCCACAGTTGTGACATTGTCTGTCTGAAAACAAATTAACGATTCTCTCTTTAGAAGAGGCCATGACTGAAGAGCTCTGAATATTGCACGGAGTTCCAAAATATTGATTGGTAATCTCACCTCCTGAGATTCCCAAACCCCTTGTGCTGTCAGAGACCCCCAAACAGCTCCCCAACCTGTCAGACTTGCATCTGTTGAAATCACAGTCCAGGTTGGAAGAACAAAAGAAGCCCCCTGAACTAAACGATGGTGATCTGTCCACCACGTCAGAGTGTAGTACAATCGGTTTTAAAGATATCAATTGATATATCTTTGTGTAATCCCTGCACCACTGGTTCAGCATACAAAGCTGAAGAGGTCGCATGTGAAAACGAGCAAAGGGGATTGCGTCCGATGCAGCAGTCATAAGACCTAGAATTTCCATGCATAAGGCTACCGAAGGGAATGATTGAGACTGAAGGTTTCGACAAGCTGAAACCAATTTTAGACGTCTGTCTGTCAGAGACAGAGTCATGGACACTGAATCTATCTGGAAACCTAAAAAGGTTACCCTTGTCTGAGGAATCAATGAACTTTTCGGTAAATTGATCCAACAACCATGATCTCGAAGAAACAATACGAGTCGATTCGTATGAGATTCTGCTAAATGTGAAGACTGAGGAAGTACCAAGATATCGTCCAAATAAGGAAATACCACAATACCCTGTTCTCTGATTACAGACAGAAGGGCACGAGAACCTTTGAAAAAATCCTTGGAGCTGTTGCTAGGCCAAACGGCAGAGCCACAAATTGGTAATGCTTGTCTAGGAAAGAGAATCTCAGAAACTGATAGTGATCTGGATGAATCGGAATATGCAGATATGCATCCTGTAAATCTATTGTGGACATATAATGCCCTTGCTGAACAAAAGGCAGAATAGTCCTTATAGTTACCATTTTGAATGTTGGTATCCTTACATAACGATTCAATATTTTTAGATCCAGAACTGGTCTGAAGGAATTCTCCTTCTTTGGTACAATGAAGAGATTTGAATAAAACCCCAGTCCCTGTTCCAGAACTGGAACTGGCATAATTACTCCAGCCAACTCTAGATCTGAAACACATTTCAGAAATGCTTGAGCCTTCGCTGGATTTACTGGGACACGGGAAAGAAAAAATCTCTTTGTAGGAGGCCTTATCTTGAAGCCAATTCTGTACCCGTCTGAAACAATGTTCTGAATCCAAAGATTGTGAATTGAATTGATCCAAATTTCTTTGAAAAAACGTAATCTGCCCCCTACCAGCTGAGCTGGAATGAGGGCCGCACCTTCATGTGGACTTGGGAGCTGGCTTTGGTTTTCTAAAAGGCTTGGATTTATTCCAGACTGGAGGTGGTTTCCAAACTGATACCGCTCCTGTGGATGAAGGATCAGGCTTTTGTTCCTTATTGTGACAAAAGGAACGAAAACGATTATTAGACCTAAATTTACCTTTAGATTTTTTATCCTGTGGTAAAAAAGTTCCTTTCCCTCCAGTAACAGTTGAAATAATAGAATCCAACTGAGAACCAAATAATTTATTACCCTGGAAAGAAAGGGAAAGCAAAGTTGACTTAGAAGACATATCAGCATTCCAAGTCTTAAGCCATAAAGCTCTTCTAGCTAAAATAGCTAGAGACATATACCTGACATCAACCCTAATGATATCAAAGATGGCATCACAAATAAAATTATTAGCATGTTGAAGAAGATTAACAATGCTATGAGAATTATGATCTGTTACTTGTTGCGCTAAAGCTTCTAACCAAAAAGTTGAGGCTGCAGCAACATCCGCTAAAGATATAGCAGGTCTAAGAAGATTACTTGAACATAAGTAAGCTTTTCTTAGAAAGGATTCAATCTTCCTATCTAAAGGATCCTTAAAGGAAGTACTATCTGCCGTAGGAATAGTAGTACGTTTAGCAAGAGTAGAGACAGCCCCATCAACCTTAGGGATTTTGTCCCAAAACTCTAATCTGTCAGATGGCACAGGATATAATTGCTTAAAACGTTTAGAAGGAGAAAATGAATTACCCAAATTATTCCATTCCCTGGAGATTACTTCAGAAATAGCATCAGGAAAAACTTCTGGAATAACTACAGGAGATTTAAAAACCTTATTTAAACGTTTAGATTTAGTATCAAGAAGACCAGAATCCTCTATTTCTAATGCAATTAAGACTTCTTTAAGTAAAGAACGAATAAATTCCATTTTAAATAAATATGAAGATTTATCAGCATCAACCTCTGAAACAGAATCCTCTGAACCAGAGGAATCATTATCAGAATCAGAATGATGATGTTCATTTAAAAATTCATCTGAAAAATGAGAAGTTTTAAAAGACCTTTTACGTTTACTAGAAGGAGGAATAACAGACATAGCCTTCTTAATGGATTTAGAAACAAAATCTCTTATGTTAACAGGAACACTCTGAGTATTAGATGTTGATGGAACAACAACAGGTAATGTAATATTACTAAAGGAAATATTATCTGCATTAACAAGTTTGTCATGACATTCATTGCAAACAACAGCTGGAGGAACAGATACCACAAGTTTACAGCAGATACACTTAACTTTGGTAGATCCAGCACCAGGCAGCGATTTTCCAGAAGTATCTTCTGACTCAAGGTCAATCTGGGACATCTTGCAATATGTAATAGAAAAAACAACATATAAAGCAAAATTGATCAAATTCCTTAAATGACAGTTTCAGGAATGGGAAAAAATGCCAGTGAATAAGCTTCTAGCAACCAGAAGCAATAAACAATGAGACTTAAATAATGTGGAGACAATAGTGACGCCCATATTTTTTAGCGCCAAAAAAGACGCCCACATTATTTGGCGCCTAAATGCTTTTGGCACCAAAAATGACGCCACATCCGGAACGCCGACACTTTTGGCGCAAAAAACTTCAAAAAATGACGCAACTTCCGGCGACACGTATGACGCCGGAAACAAGAAAAAAATTTTTGCGCCAAAAAAGTCTGCGCCAAGAATGACGCAATAAAATGAAGCATTTTCAGCCCCCGCGAGCCTAACAGCCCACAGGGAAAAAAAAGTCAAATTTTAAGGTAAGTAAAAAATTGATTTATTCATATGCATTATCCCAAATATGAAACTGACTGTCTGAAATAAGGAACGTTTGAACATCCTGAGTCAAGGCAAATAAATGTTTGAACACATATTTAGAACTTTATATAAAAGCGCCCAACCATAGCTTTAGAGTGTCAAAGAAAATAAGACTTACTTACCCCAGGACACTCATCTACATGTAGTAGAAAGCCAAACCAGTACTGAAACGAGAATCAGTAGAGGTAATGGTATACATAAGAGTATATCGTCGATCTGAAAAGGGAGGTAAGAGATGAATCTCTACGACCGATAACAGAGAACCTATGAAATAGACCCCGTAGAAGGAGATCATTGAATTCAAATAGGCAATACTCTCCTCACATCCCTCTGACATTCACTGCACGCTGAGAGGAAAACCGGGCTCCAACCTGCTGCGGAGCGCATATCAACGTAGAATCTAGCACAAACTTACTTCACCACCTCCATAGGAGGCAAAGTTTGTAAAACTGATTTGTGGGTGTGGTGAGGAGTGTATTTATAGGCATTTTGAGGTTTGGGAAACTTTGCCCCTCCTGGTAGGAATGTATATCCCATACGTCACTAGCTCATGGACTCTTGCTAATTACATGAAAGAAAGACCCTTTTACACCAGTAATATCAGAAATTATGTCTGCCGGACCAGGTCCAAACAAGGTCTTACACTTGTAAGGAAGCGCCAGAAGCTTGGAGGTAACATCAGCGGACCAAGATTTTAGCCACAAAGCCCTGCGGGCAAGACAGTGAAACCAGACATCTTGGATCCCAGTCTAATAACTTGCATGTTAGCATCAGAAATAAAGGAATTAGCTAGTTTGATAGCCTTAATCCTATCTTGGATCTCCTCCAACGGAGTCTTTACTAAAATCGATTCAGAAAAGGCGTTGCACCAATAAGATGCCACACTTGCTACTGTGGCAATACAAACTGCAGGTTGCCATTGAAGACCTTGATGAATATACATCTTTTTCAAATACGCCTCCAGCTTTTTGTCCATGGAATCCTTAAAGGAGCAGCTATCCTCTATAGGGATCGTAGTTCTCTTAGCTAAAGTAGAAATAGCCCCTTCTACTTTAGGCACCGTGCACCATGAATCCTTAATGGAGTCAGCAACAGGAAACATCTTTTTAAAGATGGGAGACAAGGAGAAAGGTATCCCTGGCTTCTCCCATTCCTGTGAAATAATCTCCGTCACATGGTCTGGAACAGGAAACACTTCCAGAGGAAGGAACATCATAGTATTTATTAAGTTTACTAGACTTCTTAGGGTTGACAACGACAGAAGTATCGTAGTTGTCCAAAGTAGCCAATACCTCCTTTAACAGTACACAAAGGTGTTCAAGCTTAAATCTGAAGTTTACTTCTTCGGTATCAGATGAAGGAATTATACTGTCTGAATCTGAGATTTCACTCTCAGAGGCTACCGACGATTCCTCCTCCTCAGACTTATGAGGGAAGGCAACCTGCGTAGCAGTAGGAGGAACAGAAACCTTACTATCTGAATGTTTAATTTTCCTCTTGTGTTTTCCGAGGAAATCTGAGAGGAACTGCAAAGAACTGTATGTGACACCATTAAGGCTTGGGACGTTTGAGGGGAAAGCTGTGGCATTGCCTGAACAGCATCATCCTGAGAGACATTAGGCAAAGAGGGCAACAATTTATCTTTACACTCTAGAGTTCTTGCTAAACATGTAGTACAGAATTGCATAGGCAAAACAATTTGGGCCTCAAGACAAACATCTGACAAAGGACTCAGAATTTTGTTCCATATCCATAGCTTACAAAAAAAATCCCCAAAGCAAACGAGAAATAAAATGTTTAAAAATAAAGTGTACTGTCACTTTAAATCACTACTTGAAACTAACAGCGATACACGCTACAAAAAACAGTTTGAAAAAACAGACACTCTACACCTCAGATATACTGAGGCGTCCTACCATACTTCAGAGGCTTTACAATTAGACAAATGCTGCCGGCAGCCCACAAACCACTTTATAATCGATCCGAGCTGAGGAGAAGACGCCACTTTGCTCTGTGTCGGAAGATCCGTCAGTCACATGACCGGTCGTCAGGAACTGCGCAGCTAAGTAAAAGTGCGCGTTCCCAGTAAAGAAAAACTACCAATAAGTTATTAGAGCCGTGCTAATTAATAAAAGTCTTATACGTTCAAAAACTCTTGTACTATAATGCCCCATTCAACACAAATTCCCTCATTTGTTTCCACACTAGAAAGTGAATAAAAATAACCATAAAATTGCCACAGAGGAACTTTCCCACATGAGGAGAAATGAATCCCTTAGTCTCCATACTTAGTGCCTGCACACTGCCTCATAAAATCCTATATATTGCTGCAGAGTTAAATAATTTACTGAAGTGCAAGTCTCCAATACCTACTTACCTGCAATCTATCTGTCCGGCAGAAGTAAGGACTAGAGAAAAAATGATTCCTGAGCACTCGGGGGAAGAAAATTAAAATAAAAAGTTTTATTAATAATTTAAAAACGGCATAGACATGCAGGGGTCAATGAATAGGTAATCCTGACGTGTTTTGCGCCGCTAGTGGTGCTTAATCATAGGATGTACAGGTAAGTAGCTATCACCTATTTAAGGAGATCTCCCACCAATCAGAGGCCATAGATTAGACCTCACAGGGGAACGCCTATCCTACAAGTAATGATATATTTAAAAACAACAATAGATAAAAATGCAAGTAGTGCTACTGAATTCCTTGAGAAGATGCTAACAGATTCATGTAAATATACATAATGAATAGATAAATAACCACAATTGGCAGTTAGTAAATATGTCTCAACAGTAAAAAGAGATTAATTACTGTGGGTACAAAAAACCTAATAGTTGTTAATACTCAAAGTTTTGATTATAGTTACTATATTATAAATAAGAAAAAGAACAATTTTGATTAATTTGTAAGGACTACCTCACAAATTCCTAACTGCTTAAAAGCCACCACTACTCTACTGAAGAGATTGACGTGGACTCAGCTAAACCCAAATCCTTGCTTGCAGGGAAAAGTACCCAAAAAAGGAATTCATTTCTTCAGACACCGAACGTCACCTCCTACATTGACAGAGGCAAAGAGAATGACTGCAGATTATGGGTAGGTGGGTGACACTAAACAGCTTTGCTGTGGTGCTCTTTGCCTCCTCCTGCTGGCCAGGAGTGATATTCCCACTAGTAATTGAAATGACGTTGTGGACTCTCCATGTCTTAGGAAATAAACTTATTTTTATATTTACACTTTGAGTCACCAGCTCCCTACTGAGCGTGTGCACAAATTAACATAATATACATATATGCATTTGTGATTGGCTGTCGCATGATACAGGAAGTGTGGAAAAAGACAATTGAAATATTTCAGGAAAAAAAATCTACTACTTACTCGAAGTTCAGACTAAGTGTTATTGCACTGTGTTGTAATCATGCATTTGTTGATTATGCAAAACTACTGTTATTTACTGGTTCCTTAAAGATCAACTTAAAAGGACATAAAGCCCAATAATTTTCTTGCATGATTCCGATACAACATACAATTTTAAACAACTTTCCAATTTACTTTTATTAAGTAATTTGCTTTGTTCTCTTGGCACCCTTTGCTGAAAAGCATACTAAGGCAGGGGCAGGAGCTAGCTGCTTATTGATGGCTGGTCACATATGCCTCTTGTCATTGGCTTACCAATGTGTTCAGCTAACTCCCAGTAGTGCATTGATGCTCATTCAATAAAAGATACAAAGAGAATGAAGCAAAACAGATAATAGCAGTAAGTTAAAAAGTTGTTTAAATTTGAATGCTCTATCTAAATCATGAAAGAAAAAAATTGTGTTTAATGTCCCTTTAAAGGGACAGTCAAGTCCAAAAAAACTGTCATGATTTAAATAGGGCATGCAATTTTAAACAACTTTCCAATTGACTTTTATCACCAATTTAGCTTTGTTCTCATGGTATTCTTAGTTAAAAGCTAAACCTAGGAGATTCATATGCAAATTTCTTAGTTCTTGAAGGCCGTCTCTAATCTGAAAGCAATTTGACAGTTTCTCACCACTAGAGGGCGTTAGTTCATGTGTTTCATATATATAACATTGAACTCACGCACGTGAATCTTCTAGGAGTGAGCACTGATTGGTTAAAATGTCTGTCAAATAAGGGGGCAGTTTGCAGAGGCTTAGACACAAGATAATCACAGAGGTAAAACGTGTATTATTATAACTGTGTTGGTTATGCAAAACTGGGGAATGGGTAATAATGTGATTATCTTTTTAAACAACAGAAAACTTCTGATGTTAACTGTCCCTTTAAGATCTTGATTGAAATAGGGATAAATATGGTGGATGAGAGAGAAGTATACCAGATATTTACGTTAAAGACTAGACATCCCAAAGATCTCAATACTGAATAAGATGCTAACATATCTGATTATTGGAACATATATCTAATTTTGATTTATGTTTTTTGGAAGCCATATATATTTTTTTTTACAAAAAATTAAACTAACAGATGTGATATTACCTTATGTTAATGATTTTAATTTATAAATAAAGGCTATGTTTTATTAGTAGGGAATAGTGCTATAAGCCCCCATACTTTCTCTTTTTTGTGTAATTTAATTGTTAATTATGGAGGATTAGCACCTTATCTCATAGGAATATTTTTATTTGATAAGTTTTTTTCCCCACTCTCTTGGACTGTAGTGTCAGTTAGCCATTATCTTTTAATCAAAAATGGATCTTATGTCAGTTCTCTACATTATCCATTTATAGTCTGGAGAAGGACTCACTATCAAGGCTTTCTCAAGGAGAGTGGACTGGTCCGTAGAGGCTTCCTCTTTCAGCATAATTTAGCGAATAAGCAGAATCTGTACATATAAGATTTTGTGTATATGTTATTATCATTATTATACTTTATTTGTATAGCGCCGCCAAATTCCGTAGCGCTGGCTATATGTTTAGACCATATGTTGTGATGTTTGATTTGCTGATATATACACATTAAAAATAATTTAAATTTAAAAAATTATGGTGCAAAAATTGAAAATGTTTAATATTAGCTCATTTTCGCATAATATTGGCGAAAAGTTTAGCCAGGTGGTCAGGAAAATCAGCTGGGTGGTGCACCCGCCAAAAAGGTCCGGGGGAGAACACTGAGCATTTATAAAATATAAAATATTAGATAATTACAATGACATATTGACAATGTATACATGCTCCTTCCATTGTTAAAACTCAGCTAGTCTAGTGAAGAGCCCCAATTTGTAATGTGTTCACCCTCATTCTAACATATCTTTCATGTAATTGACAAGAGTCCATGAGCTAGTGACATATGGGATATACAATCCTACCAGCAGGGGCAAAGTTTCCCAAACCTCAAAATGCCTATAAATACACACCTCACCACACCCACAATTCAGTTTTACAAACTTTGCCTCCTACGGAGGTGGTGAAGTAAGTTTGTGCTAAGACTTCTACGTTGATATGCGCTTCTCAGCATTTTGAAGCCCGTTTCCTCTCAGAGTACAGTGAATGTCAGAGGGAGTATCACCTATTGAATGCAATGGTTTTCCTCACGGGGGATCCATTTTATAGGTTCTCGGTTATCGGTCGTAGAGATTCATCTCCTAACCTCCCTTTTCAGACCGACAATATACTCTCATATTCCATTACCTCTACTGATAACTGTTTCAGTACTGGTTTGGCTATCTGCTATATGTGGATGGGTGTCTTTTGGTAAGTATGTTTTCATTACTTAAGATACTCTCAGCTATGGGTTGGCACTTTATGTATTTATATAAAGTTCTAAATATATGTATTGTACTTATATTTGCCATGATTCAGGTTTTCAGTATATTTCCTGTCAGTTTCATATCTGGGAAATGCTTTTTTTTATGAAAAATCTATTTCTTACCTGTCTTTTAAATTTTCGGGCAGAATTAGGCTCGCGAGGGCGCAAAATGCCAGAGTTTATTGCGTCATTCTTGGCGCAATATTTTTTTGGCGCAAATTTGTCATTTCCGGGCATCTTAGTTGACGCCGAGTCCTTTCACAAGGTTGCGTCATCTATGACGTGAGTGTATCGTTTCCGGACTTTTTTGGCGCAAAAAAATATTTTTCTGTTTGTTATGCGTCATACTTGGCGCCAAATATTTTCATTATTTAAAACCCCATTTCTATTTGCCTCCTGCCTTTTTTTCTATGTCAGAGGGCTATGTCGTTTGCATTTTTTCCCATTCCTGAAACTGCCCTAAGGAAATTGAGAATTTTGCTTTATATGTTGTTTTTTTCTCTTACATTTGCACAATGTCTCAATCTGATCCTGTCTCAGAAATCACTGTTGGAACCCTGTGGACTACCTTCAGCTGTGGTTTGTAATGGTTGTCATGATAAACTTTTACATGCAGAGAATGTATCCATCAGTAGTAGTTAATTACCTGTTGCCAGTGTTGACAAAAAACACATATAAGGCAGCACACATAAGGTAATGTTTTTGCGTATTGGTGAGGTCATTTTGAAGTCTAAGCAACAAAGTGATACTGAATAGCTGTGCAAAACTATACAAAAGTTATCAGATTTTTTTTTACCGCTCCCTGATGAACTCCGTAAACGTTTAGGCTTTCTTTCTTGTCTGTGAACAGTTTCAAAGCTTTTGTCCTCAGGTTCCACCTGCATAGAAAACAAGGTACACTATGAAGTCTTTTTAATATCTTTTTGAATTTAGGCATGTTTATATGCATGTTCTTACGGATTACAGATATATACACAAACTTACATGAGTGCTTTTCTGATCTTTCTTGTTCTCTAATTCCGGAGTACCTAAAAAGCACAAATGAAATAAAATAAACATTAAGCCCATTATATACGTATTTATTTACAGGGTAAAAGTACTGTAACATTTTTCCCTCCTCCTTTTATATATATATATATATATATATATATAAAAATAAAAATAAAATAGCTTCAGCTTTTTGACACCACAACCCACTGAAATGGGATGAGCTTGCAGGTAAAATACATTATCTTATCACTCTATATAAACACAAAGGCTTCATAGCTGTGTCAGAGAAAACAATTGAAAATGAACATTTCATTACCAATCTCTCCCACCCCCACAGTATATGTAATTTTTTTCTGATGAATCTTGTTTACATAGCTTTTCTGCACCAATTACTGCAGTACAGAACATTTCAATATCAGTTTCAGCAGGCAAAAGCAGAAAAAATAAATAAAAATAAAGTGTAAACAGTGATGCTGCTTAGCATTAACAGCAAGCAGCATCATTGTTTATGTTGCACAAATAGCGTAGAGGGTTGCGCATGCACATTTTAATTTACAAGCAGAGTTCCAAGCACGGGAGCGTGCGGTAATTGATTTACATGGAGCACATAGTGAGGCTACGATTGGCTTCAACAACTGCAAGTCAAGTCAAGTAAGCCTAAACGAAAATTGTAGTGAGAGGCTGCATTAGATGAGGAAATGTAGCGTGAATAAAATGCTGGTAAATTAAAGTGCAGTTGACTTTTGTACTAAATAAGCATATCGATATGCTAGTTAGGAGAAGACATTTCATAATATGTGAAACTGTTGGGGCGAATTTACCAGCACTTTAATGGAAAGACTCAAGGAAATGAAGATTGCATTGGTGCACACTCTTAAAATAATGACTCATTAATTTGCCATCAAAACCAGCATAATAGAGTTTTAAAGGCTGTGATTAAAGTAAGGAAAAAACCTCCATTCCAACCAAAAGTAATAATGATGAAAAAAAACAAAAAACAAAAAAAACATCCTGATATACCAACACAGGCCAAAACATTTTAGAAAGGGGAGAAAAAAATGGAATAAACTTAAAACTGCTGAATTACTTGAAAAGTTTTAGTTTATATTAGTTACATTTACCGAGCTACCACACGTTTTATACTAAAAAGAACATAATTTAGAATATTTAAGCTACTATAAAATAAGCATATTTGTGTCAAAATGTTAATGTAATTGTATCAGGAATACATAAAGGTACTGTTAGTAAGTTGTAAAAAACAAAAAAGGAATCAACATACCTTGCTTGTTATGAGCAGAGTCTACAGCTTCTTTCTGTACCTATATATATATATATAGTACAAAACCAATAAATATACATATGATTATTTGGACATAGAAATTATGAAATTAAATTGTTCACAAAAAACAAGTAAATAAGGCATTCTTTCTTTGCACAAGAAAAAAATAAATTTAACCCCTTAATGACAACTGACGTACCAGGTACGTCATGCATTAACAAGCAGTTAATGACAATAGACGTACCTGGTACGTCAGTTGTCTAACAGAGTGCTGGAACTGACAGCTGTCAGTACCCAAGATGGCGCCCATTAAGCTAGAGGGGGAGGGTTAGAGAACTGTTTGATGGGGGATCCATGAGGTTGGGAGCTAAGGGGGGATTCTATACAGCAGCATATGTAAATTTGCTATAAAAAAACCCCCAAAAAACAAATATACCTTTTATTTTAGTACTGGCAGACTTTCTGCCAGTACTTAAGATGGCGGGAACAATTGTGGGGTGGGGGAGGGAAGAGAGCTGTTTGGGAGGGATCAGGGGGTCTGATGTTTCAGGTGGGAGGCTAATCTCTACACTAAAGCTAAAATTAACCCTGCAAGCTACCTAATTAACCCCTTTACTGCTAGCCATAATACACGTGTGATACACAGCGTAATTTAGCGGCCTTCTAATTACCAAAAAGCAACGCCAAAGCCATATATGTCTGCTATTTCTGAACAAAGGGGATCCCAGAGAAGCATTTACAACCATTTCTGCCATAATTGCACAAGCTGTTTGTAAATAATTTCATTAAGAAACCAAAAATTGTGTAAAATGTAAAGTTTTTTTTTTATTTGAACGTATTTGGCGGTGAAATGGTGGCATGAAATATACCAAAATGTGCCTAGATCAATACTTTGGGTTGTTTACTACACTACAATAAAGCTAAAATTACCCCAAAAAGCTCCCTACATGCTCCCTAATTAACCCCTTCACTGCTGGGCATAATACACGCATGTGCGCAGTGGCATTTAGCGGCCTTCTAATTACCAAAAAGCAACGCCAAAGCCATATATGTCTGCTATTTCTGAACAAAGGGGATGCCAGAGAAGCATTTACAACCATTTATGCCATAATTGCACAAGCTGTTTGTAAACAATTTCAGTGAGAAACTGAAATTTTGTGAAAAAATTTGTGAAAAAGTGAACGATTTTTTGTATTTGATCGCATTTGGCGGTGAAATGGTGGCATGAAATATACCAAAATGGGCCTAGATCAATATTTTTTGATGTCTTCTAAAAAAAATATATATACATGTCATATTCAGAGATTCCTGAAAGATATCAGTGTCCCAATGTAACTAGCGCTAATTTTGAAAAAAACATAATTTATGCTTACCTGATAAATTTATTTCTCTTGTAGTGTATCCAGTCCACGGATCATCCATTACTTATGGGATATTCTCCTTCCCAACAGGAAGTTGCAAGAGGATCACCCACAGCAGAGCTGCTATATAGCTCCTCCCCTCACTGCCATATCCAGTCATTCGACCGAAACAAGACGAGAAAGGAGAAACCATAGGGTGCAGTGGTGACTGTAGTTTAATTAAAATTTAGACCTGCCTTAAAAGGACAGGGCGGGCCGTGGACTGGATACACTACAAGAGAAATAAATTTATCAGGTAAGCATAAATTATGTTTTTTCTTGTTAAGTGTATCCAGTCCAAGGATCATCCATTACTTATGGGATACCAATACCAAAGCTAAAGTACACGGATGATGGAAGGGACAAGGCAGGATTAAACGGAAGGAACCACTGCCTGAAGAACCTTTCTCCCAAAAACAGCTTCCGAAGAAGCAAAAGTATCAAATTTGTAAAATTTTGAAAAGGTGTGAAGCAAAGACCAAGTCGCAGCCTTGCAAATCTGTTCAACAGAGGCCTCATTTTTAAAGGCCCAGGTGGAAGCCACAGCTCTAGTAGAATGATCTGTAATCCTTTCAGGGGGCTGCTGTCCAGCAGTCTCATAGGCTAAGCGAATTATGCTCCAAAGCCAAAAGGAAAGAGAGGTTGCCGAAGCTTTTTGACCTCTCCTCTGTCCAGAGTAAACGACAAACAGGGAAGATGTTTGGTGAAAATCTTTAGTAGCTTGTAAGTAAAACTTCAAGGCACGGACTACGTCCAGATTATGTAAGAGACGTTCCTTCTTCGAAGAAGGATTAGGACACAATGATGGAACAACAATCTGTTGATTGATATTCTTGTTAGAAACCACCTTAGGTAAAAACCCAGGTTTGGTACGCAGAACTACCTTATCTGCATGAAAAATCAGATAAGGAGAATCACATTGTAGGCAGATAGCTCAGAGACTCTTCGAGCCGAGGAAATAGCCATCAAAAACAGAACTTTCCAAGATAAAAGTTTAATATCAATGGAATGAAGGGGTTCAAACGTAACTCCTTGAAGAACTTTAAGAACCAAGTTTAAGCTCCACGGGGGAGCAACAGTTTTAAACACAGGCTTAATTCTAACCAAAGCCTGACAAAAAGCCTGGACGTCTGGAACCTCTGCCAGACGCTTGTGCAAAAGAATAGACGGAGCAGAAATCTGTCCTTTTAAAGAACTAGCTGATAATCCTTTGTCCAAACCCTCTTGGAGAAAGGACAATATCCTAGGAATCCTAACCTTACTCCATGAGTAATTCTTTGATTCACACCAATAAAGATATTTACGCCATATCTTATGGTAGAATTTCCTGGTGACAGGCTTTCGTGCCTGTATTAAGGTAATGACTGACTCGGAGAAGCCACGCCTTGATAGAATCAAGCGTTCAATCTCCATGCAGTCAGTCTCAGAGAAATTAGATTTGGATGATTGAAAGGACCTTGTATTAGAAGGTCCTGCCTCAGAGGCAGAGTCCATGGTGGAAAGGATGACATGTCCACTAGGTCTGCATACCAGGTCCTGCTTGGCCACGCAGGCGCTATCAGAATCACCGATGCTCTCTCCTGCTTGATTTTGGCAATCAGTCGAGGGAGCAGAGGAAACGGTGGAAACACATAAGCCAGGTTGAAGAACCAAGGAGCTGCTAGAGCATCTATCAGCGTCGCTCCCGGGTCCCTGGACCTGGATCCGTAACAAGGAAGCTTGGCGTTCTGGCGAGAAGCCATGAGATCCAGTTCTGGTTTGCCCCAACGATGGATCAGTTGAGCAAACACCTGCGGATGGAGTTCCCACTCCCTCGGATGAAAAGTCTGACGACTTAGAAAATCCGCCTCCCAGTTCTCTACGCCTGGGATGTGGATCGCTGACAGATGGCAAGAGTGAGACTCTGCCCAGCGAATTATCTTTGAGACTTCTAACATCGCTAGGGAACTCCTGGTTCCCCCTTGATGGTTGATGTAAGCCACAGTCGTGATGTTGTCCGACTGAAATCTGATGAACCTCAGGGTTGCTAACTGAGGCCAAGCTAGAAGTGTATTGAATATTGCTCTTAACTACAGAATATTTATTGGGAGGAGTTTCTCCTCCTGAGTCCACGATCCCTGAGCCTTCAGGGAGTTCCAGACTGCGCCCCAACCTAGAAGGCTGGCATCTGTTACAATCGTCCAATCTGGACTGCGAAAGGTCATACCGATGGACAGATGGACCCGAGATAGCCACCAGAGAAGAGAATCTCTGGTCTCTTGATCCAGATTTAGTAGAGGGGACAAATCTGAGTAATCCCCATTCCACTGACTTAGCATGCATAATTGCAGCGGTCTGAGATGCAGGCGCGCAAATGGCACTATGTCCATTGCCGCTACCATTAAGCCGATTACTTCAATGCACTGAGCCACTGACTGGGCGTGGAATGGAATGAAGGACACGGCAAGCATTTAGAAGTTTTGATAACCTGGACTCCGTCAGGTAAATTTTCATCTCTACAGAATCTATTTTTACAGTGTATGTAACAAGTCAGCAGAGCATTGCACCCACTTGCAAATGGATGATTAACCCCTTAATAACAAAAACAGAATAATAAATGACAAAAACGTTTTTTTTTGTTTTTTGTTTTTTTTTTAAACACAGTCACAACAACTGCCACAGTCTACTGTGATTGTTACCCTCCTCAAACACGACTTTGAAGCCTTTTGAGCCCTTCAGAGATGTCCTGTATCATGCAGAGGGAAACTGAATGTCTCTGTCAGTATTTTTAGCTGCACAGAAAAGCACTAAAATAGGCCCTTCCCACTCATATTGCAACAGTGGAAAGCTTCAGGAAACTGTTTCTAGGCAAAAATCAAGCCAGCCATGTGGAAAAAACTAGGCCCCAATAAGTTTTATCACCAAACATATATAAAAAACGATTAAACATGCCAGCAAACGTTTTAAAATACACTTTTATAAGAGTATGTATCTCTATTAATAAGCCTGATACCAGTCGCTATCACTGCATTTAAGGCTTTACTTACATTACTTCGGTATCAGCAGCATTTTCTAGCAAATTCCATCCCTAGAAAAATATTTTAACTGCACATACCTTATTGCAGGAAAAATTGCACGCTATTCCCCCTCTGAAGTTACCTCACTCCTCAGAATATGTGAGAACAGCAAAGGATCTTAGTTACTTCTGCTAAGATCATAGAAAACGCAGGCAGATTCTTCTTCCAAATACTGCCTGAGATAAACAGTACACTCCGGTACCATTTAAAAATAACAAACTTTTGATTGAAGAAATAAACTAAGTCTAAAACACCACAGTCCTCTTACGACCTCCATCTTAGTTGATAGTTGCAAGAGAATGACTGGATATGGCAGTGAGGGGAGGAGCTATATAGCAGCTCTGCTGTGGGTGATCCTCTTGCAACTTCCTGTTGGGAAGGAGAATATCCCATAAGTAATGGATGATCCGTGGACTGGATACACTTAACAAGAGAAAAGTGGTTTGGAAATAGCAAAGTGTTACTTGTATTTATGGCCCTATAACTTGCAAAAAAACCCCCAAAGAACATGTAAACATTGGGTATTTCTAAACTCAGGACAAAATCTAGAAACTATTTAGCATGGTTTTTTTTTTGGTGGTTGCAGATGTGTAACAGATTTTGGGGCTAAAAGTTAGAAAAAGTTTTTTTTCCATTTTTTCCTCATTTTATAATTTTTTTATAGTAAATTATAATATATGATGAAAATAATGCTATCTTTAGAAAGTCCATTTAATGGCGAGAAAAACTGTATATAATATGTGTGGGTACAGTAAATGAGTAAGAGGAAAATTACAGCTAAACACAAACACCGCAAAAATGTAAAAAACAGAATTTATGTTTACCTGATAAATTACTTTCTCCAACGGTGTGTCCGGTCCAAGGCGTCATCCTTACTTGTGGGATATTCTCTTCCCCAACAGGAAATGGCAAAGAGCCCAGCAAAGCTGGTCACATGATCCCTCCTAGGCTCCGCCTACCCCAGTCATTCGACCGACGTTAAGGAGGAATATTTGCATAGGAGAAACCATATGTTACCGTGGTGACTGTAGTTAAAGAAAATAAATTATCAGACCTGATTAAAAAAACCAGGGCGGGCCGTGGACCGGACACACCGTTGGAGAAAGTAATTTATCAGGTAAACATAAATTCTGTTTTCTCCAACATAGGTGTGTCCGGTCCACGGCGTCATCCTTACTTGTGGGAACCAATACCAAAGCTTTAGGACACGGATGAAGGGAGGGAGCAAATCAGGTCACCTAAATGGAAGGCACCACGGCTTGCAAAACCTCTCTCCCAAAAATAGCCTCAGAAGAAGCAAAAGTATCAAATTTGTAAAATTTAGAAAAAGTGTGCAGTGAAGACCAAGTCGCTGCCTTACATATCTGATCAACAGAAGCCTCGTTCTTGAAGGCCCATGTGGAAGCCACAGCCCTAGTGGAGTGAGCTGTGATTCTTTCAGGAGACTGCCGTCCGGCAGTCTCATAAGCCAATCGGATAATGCTTTTAATCCAGAAGGAGAGAGAGGTAGAAGTTGCTTTTTGACCTCTCCGTTTACCAGAATAAACAACAAACAAAGACAAAGTTTGTCTGAAATCCTTAGTAGCTGCTAAGTAAAATTTGAGAGCACGAACTACATCCAAGTTGTGCAACAAACGTTCCTTCTTTGAAACTGGATTAGGACACAAAGAAGGCACAACTATCTCCTGGTTAATGTTTTTGTTAGAAACAACTTTTGGAAGAAAACCAGGTTTAGTACGCAAAACCACCTTATCTGCATGGAACACCAGATAAGGAGAAGAACACTGCAGAGCAGATAATTCTGAAACTCTTCTAGCAGAAGAAATTGCAACCAAAAACAAAACTTTCCAAGATAATAACTTAATATCAACGGAATGTAAGGGTTCAAACGGAACCCCCTGAAGAACTGAAAGAACTAGGTTGAGACTCCAAGGAGGAGTCAAAATTTTGTAAACAGGCTTGATTCTAACCAGAGCCTGAACAAAGGCTAGAACATCTGGCACAGCTGCCAGCTTTTTGTGAAGTAACACAGACAAGGCAGAAATCTGTCCCATCAAGGAACTTGCAGATAATCCTTTTTCCAATCCTTCTCGAAGGAAGGATAGACTCTTAGGAATCTTAACCTTGTCCCAAGGGAATCCTGCAGATTCACACCAACAGATATACCAAATAATGTGGTAATTTTTCTGGTTACAGGCTTTCAGGCCTGAACAAGAGTATTAATAACAGAATCTGAGAACCCTCGCTTTGATAAGATCAAGCGTTCAATCTCCAAGCAGTCAGCTGGAGTGGGTCGAACGGACCTAGAACAAGAAGGTCTCGTCTCAAAGGTAGCTTCCATGGTGGAGCCGATGACATATTCACCAGATCTGCATACCAAGTCCTGCGTGGCCACGCAGGAGCTATCAAAATCACCGACGCCCTCTCCTGATTGATCCTGGCTACCAGCCTGGGGATGAGAGGAAACGGCGGGAACACATAAGCTAGTTTGAAGGTCCAAGGTGCTACTAGTGCATCCACTAGAGCCGCCTTGGGATCCCTGGATCTGTACCCGTAGTAAGGAACTCTGAAGTTCTGACGAGAGGCCATCAGATCCATGTCTGGAATGCCCCATGGTTGAGTGACTTGGGCAAAGATTTCCGGATGGAGTTCCCACTCCCCCGGATGCAATGTCTGACGACTCAGAAAATCCGCTTCCCAATTTTCCACTCCTGGGATGTGGATAGCAGACAGGTGGCAGGAGTGAGACTCCGCCCATAGAATGATTTTGGTCACTTCTTCCATCGCTAGGGAACTCCTTGTTCCCCCCTGATGGTTGATGTATGAACTTGGCCCTCGCTAACTGAGGCCAAGCTTTGAGAGCATTGAATATCGCTCTCAGTTCCAGAATATTTATCGGTAGAAGAGATTCTACCCGAGACCAAAGACCCTGAGCTTTCAGGGATCCCCAGACCGCGCCCCAGCCCATCAGACTGGCGTCGGTCGTGACAATGACCCACTCTGGTCTGCGGAAGGTCATCCCTTGTGACAGGTTGTCCAGGGACAGCCACCAACGGAAAGAGTCTCTGGTCCTCTGATTTACTTGTATCTTCGGAGACAAGTCTGAATAGTCCCCATTCCACTGACTGAGCATGAACAGTTGTAATGGTCTTAGATGAATGCGCACAAAAGGAACTATGTCCATTGCCGCTACCATCAAACCTATCACTTCCATGCACTGCGCTATGGAAGGAAGAGGAACGGAATGAAGTATCCGACAAGAGTCTAGAAGTTTTGTTTTTCTGGCTTCTGTCAGAAAAATCCTCATTTCTAAGGAGTCTATTATAGTTCCCAAGAAGGGAACCCTCGTTGACGGAGATAGAGAACTCTTTTCCACGTTCACTTTCCATCCGTGAGATCTGAGAAAGGCCAGGACAATGTCCGTGTGAGCCTTTACTTGAGGAAGGGACGACGCTCGAATCAGAATGTCGTCCAAGTAAGGTACTACAGCAATGCCCCTTGGTCTTAGCACCGCCAGAAGGGACCCTAGTACCTATGAGAAAATCCTAGGAGCAGTGGCTAATCCGAAAGAAAACGCCACGAACTGGAAATGCTTGTCCAGGAATGCAAACCTTAGGAACCGATGATGTTCCTTGTGGATAGGAATATGTAGATACGCATCCTTGAAATCCACCTTGGTCATGAATTGACCTTCCTGGATGGAAGGAAGAAGTGTTCGAATGGTTTCCATCTTGAACGATGGAACCTTGAGAAACTTGTTCAAGATCTTGAGATCTAAGATTGGTCTGAACGTTCCCTCTTTTTTGGGAACTATGAACAGATTGGAGTAGAACCCCATCCCTTGTTCTCCTAATGGAACAGGATGAATCACTCCCATTTTTAGCAGGTCTTCTACCCAATGTAAGAATGCCTGTCTTCTTATGTGGTCTGAAGACAACTGAGACCTGTGGAACCTCCCCCTTGGAGGAAGCCCCTTGAACTCCAGAGAATAACCTTGGGAGACTATTTCTAGCGCCCAAGGATCCAGAACATCTCTTGCCCCAGCCTGAGCGAAGAGAGAGAGTCTGCCCCCCACCAGATCCGGTCCCGGATCGGGGGCCCGCATTTCATGCTGTCTTGGTAGCAGTGGCAGGTTTCCTGGCCTGCTTTCCTTTGTTCCAGCCTTGCATAGGTCTCCAGGCTGGATTGGCTTGAGAAGTATTACCTTCCTGCTTAGAGGACGTAGCCCTTGGGGCTGATCCGTTTCTGCGAAAGGGACGAAACTTAGGTTTATTTTTGGTCTTGAAAAGACCTATCCTGAGGAAGGGCGTGGCCCTTGCCCCCAGTGATATCAGAGATAATCTCTTTCAAGTCAGGGCCAAAGAGTGTTTTCCCCTTGAAAGGAATGTCAAGCAATTTGTTCTTGGAAGACGCATCCGCTGCCCAAGATTTTAACCAAAGCGCTCTGCGCCACAATAGCAAACCCAGAATTTTTTCGCCGCTAACCTAGCCAATTGCAAGGTGGCGTCTAGGGTGAAAGAATTAGCCAATTAAGAGCACGAATTCTGTCCATAATCTCCTCATAAGAAGAAGAATTACTAATAATCGCCTTTCCTAGCTCATCAAACTAGAAACACGCGGCTGCAGTGACAGGGACAATGCATGCAATTGGTTGTAGAAGGGAACCTTGCTGAACAAACATCTTTAGCAGACCTTCTAATTTTTTATCCATAGGATCTTGGAAAGCACAACTATCTTCTATGGGTATAGTGGCGCGCTTGTGTAGAGTAGAAACCGCCCCCTCGACCTTGGGGACTGTCTGCCATCAGTCCTTTCTGGGGTCGACTATAGGAAAACAATTTTATAAATATGGGGGGAGGTACTAAAGGTATACCGGGCCTGTCCCATTCTTTACTAACAATGTACGCCACCCGCTTGGATATAGGAAAAGCTTCGGGGGGCCCCGGGGCCTCTAAGAACTTTTCCATTTTACATAGTGGTTCTGGAATGACCAGATAATCACAATCATCCAAATTGGATAACACCTCCTTAAGCAGAGCGCGGAGATGTTCCAACTTAAATTTAAAAGTAATCACATCAGGTTCAGCTTGTTGAGAAATGTTTCCTGAATCTGAAATTTCTCCCTCAGACAAAACCTCCCTGGCCCCCTCAGACTGGTGTAGGGGCCCTTCAGAAACCATATCATCAGCGTTCTCATGCTCTACAGAATTTTCTAAAACAGAGCAGTCGCGCTTTCGCTGATAAGCGGGCATATTGGCTAAAATGTTTTTGATAGAATTATCCATTACAGCCGTTAAATGTTGCATAGTAAGGAGTATTGGCGCACTAGATGTACTAGGGGCCTCCTGTATGGGCAAGACTGGTGTAGACGAAGGAGGGGATGATGCAGTACCATGCTTACTCCCCTCACTTGAGGAATCATCTTGGGCATCATTTTTACTAAATTTTTTTATGACATAAAATACATATAGTTAAATGAGAAGGAACCTTGGTTTCCCCACAGTCAGAACACAATCTATCTGGTAGTTCAGACATGTTAAACAGGCATAAACTTGATAAAGCACAAAAAACGTTTTAAAATAAAACCGTTACTGTCACTTTAAATTTTAAACTAAACACACTTTATTACTGCAATTGCGAAAAAGTATGAAGGAATTGTTCAAAATTCACCAAAATTTCACCACAGTGTCTTAAAGCCTTAAAAGTATTGCACACCAAATTTGGAAGCTTTAACCCTTAAAATAACGGAACCGGAGCCGTTTTTATATTTAACCCCTTTACAGTCCCTGGAATCTGCTTTGCTGAGACCCAACCAAGCCCAAAGGGGAATACGATACCAAATGATGCCTTCAGAAAGACTTTTCTATGTATCAGAGCTCCACACACATGCAGCTGCATGCCATGCTGTCCTCAAAAACAAGTGCGCCATACCGGCGCGAAAATGAGGCTCTGACTATGATTAGGGAAAGCCCCTAAAGAATAAGGTGTCAAAAACAGTGCCTGCCGATATAATCATATCAAAATACCCAGAATAAATGATTCCTCAAGGCTAAATATGTGTTAATAATGAATCGATTTAGCCCAGAAAAAGTCTACAGTCTTAATAAGCCCTTGTGAAGCCCTTATTTACTATCTTAATAAACATGGCTTACCGGATCCCATAGGGAAAATGACAGCTTCCAGCATTACATCGTCTTGTTAGAATGTGTCATACCTCAAGCAGTAAGAGACTGCACACTGTTCCCCCAACTGAAGTTAATTGCTCTCAACAGTCCTGTGTGGAACAGCCATGGATTTTAGTTACGGTGCTAAAATCATTTTCCTCATACAAACAGAAATCTTCATCTCTTTTCTGTTTCTGAGTAAATAGTACATACCAGCACTATTTTAAAATAACAAACTCTTGATTGAATAATAAAAACTACAGTTAAACACTAAAAAACTCTAAGCCATCTCCGTGGAGATGTTGCCTGTACAACGGCAAAGAGAATGACTGGGGTAGGCGGAGCCTAGGAGGGATCATGTGACCAGCTTTGCTGGGCTCTTTGCCATTTCCTGTTGGGGAAGAGAATATCCCACAAGTAAGGATGACGCCGTGGACCGGACACACCTATGTTGGAGAAATAGCCTTTGTCACAAAAGGACAGAAAATGGAAAAGTACTGTTGTCATTAAGGGGTTAAAGTGGATTTCAAATCTGCTACAAACGTCAAGAATATGGGTTTCATGAAATAAACACAATGTGATGGAATGCACACACTTCAACCTAGATACTGCATTAAACAATTAACCTCACAAATGTAAATACCTATCTTTATTTATGTTAAATGAAACAAAACAACCATCTGTAAAAAAAAAAAAAAAAAAAAAGAGACACAAAGGCCTTATGGTTCTTGCACCTAAGCATAGAGGTGGAAGAGCCCTCAGAGGAAGTACACCCCCAACTGAGGAACATATAGTTGTGTATATACGTCACCAAGTCATTGCATAGCAAGGAGAACTAGTAAATCTAAGATTCATGCTTATGGGAGAGAACCTGTCAGCACTCCGATAAAATAAAATAGGACATTGTTACAGGAACCTGAGACAGTTTAGTACAGAAAATGTAAAGGTCCCTTGTAGTGTATAAATAAAATGCTCTATTTTGTTACAAGATTTTACATGAATGGCCTTTTCACTGTAAAAGGACCGTAGGAGCATGCAATTTTAAACAACTTGCCAATTTACTTATAATCAAATTTGCTGTGTTCTCTTGGTATCTTTTGTGGAAAAGCATACATAGGTAGACTCAGGAGCAGCAATGAAGCTAGCTGTTGATTGGAGTCTTCACATCTATGCCGCATCATTAGCCATCCACGCAATACGTTCAGCTAGCTTCCAGTAGTGTATTGCTGCTCCTTCAACAAAGGATACCAAGAGAATGAAGCAAATGTTATAATAGAAGTTAACTGGAAAGTTGTTTAAAAACTGTATGCTCTTTCTGAATCATGAAAGAAAAAAAATAAGTTTTGTGTCCCTTTATGCACCTAGTTAAAATGACATATCAATTACATTTTTTATCATGTATATGAAAGAAAATAATTTACACAAGTTGAAACTATTACTGCTGATACTGGTGAAGAGCGTAGAAAGAAAGAAGGAAAGAAAGAAAGAAAAAGAGAAAAAAAGAGTGAGAAAAAGAGTGAAAAAAAGAGAGAAAATGAGAGAGAAAAATAGTGAGAAAAAGAGTGAGAGCGAGTGTGAGAGAGAATGAATACTACTGCTTAAACAGAATCAACATTTCTTTAAGATAGGTTGTCCACACAGATAATATAAATGTCTTATTTTTAAAATACAATGCATGCAATTAACATATAGTTTAACATTTTGATACATACATTTGTTCCTTCTTCAGAAGACTCTTGCTTCACTGGTGTCTCTAAACATAAATAGATTAAACATAATAATTGGAGTTTATTTTCTTCATGAGAATATGTATGGAATTGTAAAGCATACTTACCAACATTAGAGGTTGCCGTTAGATTACGGTTCTTGGGAGGTCTTCCTCTTTTTCTTTTCTCAGTTTCAATTTTAGGCTGGTCTTCCTAACAAAACACCATATTAAAAATGATCATTGCTAAAAACATAAATTATGCTTACCTGATAATTTCCTTTTTTTACCCAGACAGAATGAGTCCACAGCTGCATTCATTACTTTTGGGAAATTCAGAACCTGGCCACCAGGAGGAGGCAAAGACACCCCACCCAAAGGCTTAAATACCTCTTCCACTTCCCCCATCCCCCAGTCATTCTGCAGAGAAACAAGGAACAGTGGAAAAAGCATAGGGTGAAAAAGGTGCCAGAAGAATAAAAATAATTGGCCCCCCTTTAGAAAAATTATGGGCGGGGAGGTGTGGACTCTTTCCGTCTGAAGAAAAGGAAATGATCAGGTAAGCATAATTTATGTTTTTCTTCATAAACGGAAAGAGTCCACAGCTGCATTCATTACTTTTTTGAAAACAATACCCAAGCTATAGAGGACACTAAATGCTAAAACGGGAGGGTACAAAAGGCACCCCATTCAGAGGGCATCAAACCTAAAACCCTTACACCAGAAACCCCAGCTTCGTCCGAAGCAGAGGAAAATCTAGAAAAATTTTGAAAAGGAAAAAGCCCAAGGACACAGATCCACAGATAGACCATAAGCCTTGCTAGAGACCGCAGGAACTAGACTCGACTGACCCAACGGTCTCCAAGAGACACCATCAACCGCCAGTCGGTCTCCAAACAACAAACCCGCTTGCTAAAGAAAGGGATCAAACAGCTGTAAGCTCCTAAAAGGAGAAAGACACGAAGAAGTCATAAAGGATTCCAGGGAAACTTACATAGGGCACAACAAAACCCTAAATAGGTCCCAAACAAACCTCAAGGAACGCAGATCGAGAAACCTTGAGGCCAAGCCAACCAAGACCCCGGTCTCGCAGAACAAGAAGGGCAGCTCCCAACCCTATTGTTCAAAATCCACGGAATCGAGATTGAAAAAGAGAAGAAATCTTCCCTAACCAAATACCTAGAAAGCCCCATAAACCATTAGGGACTGCTGAGAATATCCAAATCTCGTGCAGCAACTTGGATAGGGAATCCCCTGACGGCAACCCCTGAGGACTCAGAATGCTGCACGCTGCTATCATCCGAAGATGATCTAGAAATTTTAAAATAGACAAGCAAATGGAAACAGATAAAGTTAGGGACAATCCTAACCAACAGCCTGCTAGGCATCCAGCCAACCAGTGGACACCGCCAGTCCGTTCCACAAAATCTTGAACGTGGAAAAGAAACAGAGCCCCTCAAGGAAGACTCATTGAACCTCAAAGACTCAAGGACAAAAATTGCAGAGCAACAGATCTCAAATCCTACTCCAACGCCCGACTAGCCCAAGTGACGGGCATGTCTGATAGACCGGGGTAACAAAACAAAACACAACAACAAACCCCCTAGGGAATGTAAGAAAATGCTACAGGAATGTGTAGGAATCTTAACCCATGGCTCTGTGCATTACTACTCTGTTTATATGTTGAGCCGCAGACAAATCTCCAACTGTAAGGATTCCAGGCCGCCTTTTCCTCCTCTCCTCATTACCTGCACTTCCTACCTGCTTTTAAGTCGTCACCTGACTGCAAACAGGTGCTTAGTAATTACACTTGCAGCAGCTAACAGCATCATTGCAACCTCGCTACTGTGATTCACCTTTAAGCCTATCTTTGGATTACAATATGTACTTGTTCGTTGTAACTGTTCTTGTCATCTTTCCCAGCAGTGGATTACAATTCTGAGCATCTGTTTTGCTTCTCTAAAGGACTTATCTTTACCTTCCAGTAACCTATCCTAATCTATCAGCCTGTATACCCTCAGCTCTCCCCAAACTTATCAAGCATCAAGTTTACTGTGCAACTACCTAACCAGAGATTTCAAGTCCGCAGTCTTATTATCAACATCAGTTACATGGACTTTTCCTACTTACACGCCAAGCAAAGTGACCACTTCACTAAACAGTCCCGGAGTTGCAAACAGCGTGAGCCGCTGTCAGTCAAGAGCTCTATTCCTCCCACTACATCACGGAACCACGGAGATACACAGCGTAAGCCGCTGTCAGTCAGGAGCTCTGTTCCTCCTACTCCAGTACGCAGCTCCGCTCTGTAGCGGTCCTGGATTTCAGCTGCTCGTTCCTATTGACAGCTCTCTACGCTACATATGCTGGTAAGAGTGAACGATCCTCTGTAAGGTCACTGTCTCATAATTGTATCTCAGCTCTTTAGTTTAAATAACACTGAGGCTCCAGTTTGTCCTGTATCTGGTATAGCCTCTCTCTGGACGAATGTTGTGAATTTTCCCTTCCATTTCATGGCAACTGGCTCTAATATTTCTATCCACTCGACTGAAGATAAAGTCTGATCCTTCTTTCTACATTCCTTTGTTGAAGTTACATTGGAGGAAATTTATATTCTCCCATTTACTGTTAACTGACATTAACTTTAATTCACCTAAAATAAAAACAGTCTATGCTGATAAATAGCCTGTATAAATTGGTGATACATTCCTATACCTACTTAAGTCTGCACTTGTGATCCTTTTCTTTACCTTTCAGGGGGGTCCGCCTCCCAGCCCTTACACCAACAGAGCTCAGGTGTGCATGCGCACCTTCAAGTTGCAAATCACTGCAGCTGATTTTAAACAGCAACCCCCCCCCCGCTTGGTAGGCAGCTAAGCTTACCCACAGGGTATGGAAAAATACAAATAGATCCGAAACAAAGGACTTGGCACAACTGTCCTTGACAGTCTCGACACAAGGAGTCTACTTTCCAAACAGCTGTTCGAACAGCCACAAAGCAGCAGACTGCAGCCTACAAAATAAAAAGCACCCATTCCGAAAACAAGTGCTGTAACAGGCGGAACATCCCCTAAACGAAAACTGGTAAGGAAGAGACAACTGATCATCTAATATGGAACTACGAACTCCCGGGCCTCAACTACCGTCAAGAAAAACCGGACGTCCCAACAGTCTCAACCCGCAGGAAGAGATTTCCAGAGGGAATAAGTCCCAAAAGGACAATCCCAAGGAACCTTGAAAGGCAAAACCAACAGGAACTGGCTGCACAAAGGACCTAAAAACCTTCAACTTCTAACCAACAACGGGAAGAAATACTCTGGATCCCTAGTCGGAACCCATAGAGAATGTCACAGCGGATCTCAACGGAGTCACAGCCACTAGATTGAAAGGCTAATGAGGACCGAACAGGAGACTCCATGCCCCTAGACAAACCATGGACCATGAAATCCTCTTGGAATGCTAGTTGAAAACTTGTAAAACAAAAACAAATAATAGTGGGAACCACTTGGCGCCCTAACCGGACCAGCCAGGCATAGCAGGCGCCACATGACTGAAATAGGCCTGAAAACAGAAGAATTTGTACCCAGTCAGGACCAGCCTAAGACTAAGGGCTCCAATTGACAAGGCCACACATTCACCTCCGAAGTTGGGGAGATAACAACAGACAAACATAGGACTGAAACACGTCCTCATAAAAAAAACTTTCATAAAAGTAAACAGTGCAATCTCAACATCCCAAAGGAAATATTATAACAAACGTGAGCTTTAAACAAAATAGAATCCATCCTAACTGGATTAAAATAAAATATAAGGCAACCTTTAGGTTAACGCCCAGGAAGAACGGACACTGCTGCAGAACCAGCCCAACAGGAAACCGAGACTTCCAAGCTCAGAACAGGAAAGATACTCAAGAAACAAGACTATAAGAAGATTACTTCATCCCCTTATGTCTAATCCTGCAAGCCATTCGCATTGGAAGACTCATGATCCACCACACCATTGAGAGTGGGGTCCTCCAGCAATGCCAAAACATGCCTTAGAAGAACACGAAGACGCGCCAGTCTATAGCGAAAAGCATAATTTACCTCCGCCCGGGGCAAACAAAGACCCTGGCCCCGAAGGTTGACCCCCTGAAGCCTCAGGGACGGCCACTCCCCCAGGGGGCTGATCTGGACCAGGAGAACCCACGCCTGACGAGCCCTGGTTAACGGAACACGGACAATATCTTAAACAAACTACTGGGAGATTCAAATGCGCCAGCGCCAAGGATATGGCCATGTGGAACCATGCTGTCACCTCCGGAGGAAACAGGCCACCTTCCAGAGAAGGATAAGCCGCGTTTAGGTTACCTGTATGCATAGTAAGAGTTGGTTGTAGGGAACTCGACTCGCGGGAAGCAGAATCCGGGGAGGCGGATGGCTCAGCGGTCCCCTGGTTCCCCGATCCCGAGGAATGGAGCACTCTAAAACGGCATTCGGAACATAACTGATGGAAATGTATCACCTGGGCCAATTCATATTCTTCACAAGAAGTAGAATCAGAATCAGACATCCGTCCCTAAAAAATCAGAATCCTCCATAACTGGGATATTGATAAAAACTGGACCAATAAGAAAAATGTAAATGGAACCTTACACCCCCAATGGCTGGGGCACTCACCACCTCCTATGAACCAGGCACCAGCTAAACAGAATTTCTTCCGTCGCCACACGGTCAGGAATGTGGAAATGGAGAGCCCAAAACGTGACCACGCCCAGTCACAAGGTGTACCGTGCAGTCCATAAAAAAGTGCGCCCGACCGTAAAGGCAGCGTCACAATGCAATAGGCCGTTATGTTGCGAAATAGCCATGAGCCCTAGTAACGCTACACATTAGCAGACCGAATCATGTAACAAACATGATTAACCCCCCCTGTTCAATAATTCCCCATAGGAGATATTAACCCTTGATTCCAAGATACCAAAAAGAGCCTCACTGAGACCCTGTAGTTAAGATAGTCCCGAGAGGCTATAGCTCCTCGGATAAACTGTTGTATTTATTACCAAACATCCATGATGAAATAAAATGAAAAAAATCTTACCGGAATCTGCGCCGTGGAACAGGAACACGGCCCTTCAAGTGAGACAGATAGTAGCGTCGCTTCTGCCATGGACTTGAGAGAAGAAAGCAGGCAGCGAAACTCGTCAACGCTGATAGCTTGTGGAGCTGTTAATCTGAGTCGGGATGGTTTCGCAGGAAGACTCTCCCTGCATCTCCGGACTCTTTCATCCATGCTCTCACTGAGAGAGTGACAGGACTACTTAAAACTCCAGTCCCATTCCGAAGAGTACTACCCTCCATAAGAGACTAACGAAAACTTCTGACACTTCTCTGCCAACCTCCTGGGATGAAAGGCAAAGAATGACTGGGGGATGTGGGAGAGGTATTTAAGCCTTTGGCTGGGGTGTCTTTGCTTCCTCTTGGTGGCCAGGTTCTGAATATCCCAAAAGTAATGAATGCAGCTGTGGACTCTTTCCGTTTATGAAGAAAACGAACTAATCAACTCTATGGAATTTGGTGGTAGTTTAAATATACATTCTTATTATAATAACTACATATTAAAATATACCTCTGGTACACGTCATTAAAACACAATGAAAAATATGTGGATCTAATTTGATAGCTTTTTATACAAAACAACATGCTTACCTACTATTAAACATATAAATACCACAATAAACAAAGCCTGAGCACCTTTTTTAATTAATCAAAAGGTTTACCTCTTTATGATGTGGGGGGAGCTGGCTCACATCTATTCAGATAGGAACCCCTATTATGACCTGATTCATGGATATAAAAGAGGTATATAGATAATCTTCTATTTGTTTGGACAGGGCCAAAACAAGAGAGCCAAGAGTTTGTGGACTTTCTTAACCGTAATGAGGTGGGCTTAAAATGTACAGCGTCTTACGATAGAGTTGCTAAGCCATACCTGGATGTGACTTTGAAAGGGGATGCTACTCAGAAAAGAGTGGTGACATCATTATATAGGAAGCCTAAAGCATTTAATGCTTTATTGCATGCTAGAAGTTGTCATCAATGTTGCATGAGTTATGGCATAGCAAAAAGACAATTTTTATAATTATGATGCAACTGTTCTAACGATGAAGACTTCCAAACTGAGTGTGGGAGATTGAGGTCTCAGCTGTTGAGCAGGGGGAATAATTTAGAAACAATCAAAGTATTTGAGGAGGTTAAGAATTTTGACAGAACTGACGATTAAGAACAAGGATAAGAGAGTCACAAGGCCTACCTTTATCACTTTCTACAGTAACCAATAACACCTGGTATTCAGTAACCAATAACATCTGGTATTCAGTAACCAATAACACCTGGTGTTTAACATTATCCGTAAGAATTGTCAGATTCTTTTAGCAAATGGTGAACTGAGGGAGGTGGTAAAGGCAGGCTCCAACTTTGTTTCCAGAAGAAATACACCTGTAACCTGGATTTACTCGACCCCCAGCACAGCTCGATCCTCCTTTTCCTACAGAGAATTATGGAATGACCTCCCGCACACTTTCAAACCTTCCCCAAGACTAAAATCCTTTAAGAGATCCCTCTCTACATATCTCAAAACAGAATGCACCTGTCATGGTTGATTATATATTTCCAACCGATTCTATGTTAAATTTTGTATATATTGTGTATTAATATTGTTTTTGTATTTTATTGTACCCTATTGTATCAATGCAATGTTTTGTGGACCCAGGGCATACTTGAAAATAATAGATATCTAAATGTATCCTTCCTGGTAAAATATTTTATAAATAAATGAAATCACTCAGTGGCTGAGGAAGGAGTGACAACCCCGAAATGTTGCAGGAATAAAGTTTTGAGTGATTTAAATCCAGCAAGTGCTGGTACCTTTGTCTGATGTGGATAGCCTCTTAGCACCCTGGTCCTGTAACTTTCCTGTTTGTGGGAGCTCGCTACATGTAGTTGAATGGCACGAACAGGTTCACTGTGATTAGACAGTGATCCAGCGACACATGATTTGAAAAAACTGTCATGCAGAAAAGGACGGTTTTGTACAAGAGGTAAGTATAGTTTTGGTGACAAATTAGGCATGTACAAAAAAAATAAACAAAAGGCTATCCTATCATGTTACATAATTCTGTACATACAGCAGAATTATGTAACATTTTCCCCCAATGTTTACAGTCCCTTTAAGCAGGGCAGTGTGTAAAGAAGAAGGGGGAGAGTATAAGCAGTAGACAACTGGTGAGGAGGGCACTGTGCATGAGGGAAAGTGGAATAAGAGGGTGTGAAGCAGACTGTAAAAAGAAAAGGTTAGGAGGAAGCTGTTTGAGGAGGATAGGGGATATCAGGGAGGTGAGGTGGGAAGAGAGGTTAAATGGGTGGTTTGTGTCTGTGTTTGAGGAGGGAGACCTGAATGATGAACAAAAGCTGATGTGTGAGGGTTAGTTGGATTGAGAGGATGAAAAGGATGTGAGAGAGATTTCTGATACAAGTTAGGGGGAGTGAGAAGTAAAAAACCATGTTGTGTGTGGGAGAAATGGAGGTGAGAGTGGGAAGAGGAAATTGTGTGTAAGGTGGGAGGAAGAGGAGGTGGTTGGACGAGTGAGGGGGAACAAAAAGGTGACATGGGGCTTATGTAAGGGAGAGTGATCTTAGATGGTGCAGATTATACTATATATCATATGTGATGTCACTAGTGATATCATTGATGATGTCATGCAAACACTCAAGGATGGATTGGGGGCAGGTTAAGTTAGGAATTTCCTCGCTTTTAAAATGTTTGATAGAAGACAAACTCTGGCTTTAATGCAAGTTTTTTGTTGTTGTCAATTATGTAAACCTCCCTGTCTGCATTGTGTATTGTGAGTGCTAACCAAATGTGTATATTACAACTGTGAAAATGCTGGCAATATCGCTGATCTTTGAATGTTAACTTCTATCAGAGAGTACACGAATATGTGTGTACCAAAATGGTGGCAACTCAGTATAAAAACGTAGAGGTTCTCCAATAAACACTTATAGAGTGTTAAAACAAGAGAACGGCTCTGAAGAAAGCTGCAGGTACAGGACTAAAAATAGCAGTGAAAACTAACCATTCTCTTGAAGTTCTAATAAAATTAACAAATACATCTGAAGATCATAGGAGTGGAAAGGTATAATACTACAGAACTATGCACTAAAACATTTCCTGTCCCCATAAACTCTGCAGCCATAGCCACAGAACTAGAACAAAACACACCCCTGCTACACAGGGAAGAGGATTTCTCTCTCTGTCTGTAGCTATGTGATGATAAAATAAGCATTAAAGAAAAAAAAATGTCATCTGCAGGACACACTTACAATTGTAAATACAAATCAGTAAAGAACAAAATGCACTTGCCTCCTCTGGTTTTACTTTTAAATGAGTCAACTCCTCAGTTTTCGTATTATCATCTTCCTTACTAGACTCTTCTGAAATAAATACAAAATAAATAAATACAAAGTTAGAAAATATTACACTGGAGTTGCAGCTAAAAGTATTATTTAATATATTATCTGCATATTTAAATTACATTTTAAACCATTTGTTTTTAAACAGATAAATACAAATTAAACAATGGTTTATAAAAAGATGACAGACTTGTGGACTTGGTTTTGTAAAAAAGTTTTGTTTCAACACATATGAGTCTATGTGACTTACAGATCCAACTTAAAGGAAGCAGGAATCACAAAAACATAATTTATGCTTACCTGATAAATTTATTTCTCTTGTAGTGTAGTCAGTCCACGGGTCATCCATTACTTATGGGATATATTCTCCTTCCCAACAGGAAGTTGCAAGAGGATCACCCAAGCAGAGCTGCTATATAGCTCCTCCCCTCACATGTCATATCCAGTCATTCGACCGAAACAAGACGAGAAAGGAGAAACTATAGGGTGCAGTGGTGACTGGAGTTTTAATTAAAATTTAGAACTGCTTTAAAAGACAGGGCTGGCCGTGGACTGACTACACTACAAGAGAAATAAATTTATCAGGTAAGCATAAATTATGTTTTCTCTTGTTAAGTGTAGTCAGTCCACGGGTCATCCATTACTTATGGGATACCAATACCAAAGCTAAAGTACACGGATGATGGGAGGGACAAGGCAGGAACACTTAAACAGAAGGAACCACTGCCTGTAGAACCTTTCTCCCAAAAACAGCCTCCGAAGAAGCAAAAGTGTCAAATTTGTAAAATTTTGAAAAGGTATGAAGTGAAGACCAAGTTGCAGCCTTGCAAATCTGTTCAACAGAGGCCTCATTCTTAAAGGCCCAGGTGGAAGCCACAGCTCTAGTGGAATGAGCTGTAATTCTTTCAGGGGGCTGCTGTCCAGCAGTCTCATAGGCTAAACGTATTATGCTATGGAGCCAAAAAGAAAGAGAGGTGGCCGAAGCCTTTTGGCCTCTCCTCTGTCCAGAATAAACGACAAACAGGGAAGAAGTTTGCCGAAAATCCTTAGTTGCCTGTAAATAGAACTTCAGGGCACGGACTACGTCCAGATTATGCAAAAGACGTTCCTTCTTTGAAGAAGGATTAGGACATAATGATGGAACAACAATCTCTTGATTGATATTCCTGTTAGAAACTACCTTAGGTAAAAACCCAGGTTTAGTACGCAGAACTACCTTGTCTGAATGAAAAATCAGATAAGGAGAATCACAATGCAAGGCAGATAACTCAGAGACTCTTCGAGCCGAGGAAATATCCATCAAAAACAGAACTTTCCAAGATAACAGCTTAATATCAATGGAATGAAGGGGTTCAAACGGAACACCTTGAAGAACTTTAAGAACTAAGTTTAAGCTCCACGGCGGAGCAACAGTCTTAAACACAGGCTTAATCCTAGCTAAAGCCTGACAAAAAGCCTGAACGTCTGGAACTTCTGCCAGACGTTTGTGTAAAAGAATAGACAGAGCAGAAATCTGTCCCTTTAAGGAACTAGCAGATAAACCCTTTTCTAAACCCTCTTGTAGAAAAGACAATATCCTAGGAATCCTGACCTTACTCCATGAGTAACTCTTGGATTCACACCAATATAAATATTTACGCCATATTTTATGGTAAATTTTTCTGGTAACAGGTTTCCGAGCTTGTATTAATGTATCAATAACCGACTCCGAGAAACCACGCTTTGATAGAATCAAGCGTTCAATCTCCATGCAGTCAGTTTCAGAGAAATTAGGCTTGGATTGTTGAAAGGACCCTGAATTAGAAGGTCCTGCCTCAGAGGCAGAGACCATAGAGGACAGGACGACATGTCCACTAGGTCTGCATACCAGGTCCTGCGTGGCCACGCAGGTGCTATCAGAATCACCGATGCTCTCTCCTGTTTGATTCTGGCAATCAAATGAGGCAGCAACGGAAACGGAGGAAATACATAAGCCATCTTGAAAACCCAAGGGGCTGCTAGAGCATCTACCAGCACCGCTCCCGGGTCCCTGGATCTGGATCCGTAACAAGGAAGCTTGGCGTTCTGGCGAGACGCCATGAGATCCAGTTCTGGTTTGCCCCAACGCTGAATCAGTTGAGCAAAGACCTCCGGATGAAGTTCCCACTCCCCCGGATGAAAAGTCTGGCGACTTAAAAAGTCCGCCTCCCAGTTCTCCACGCCTGGGATGTGGATCGCTGACAGGTGGCAAGAGTGAGACTCTGCCCAGCGAATTATCTTGGAGACTTCTAACATCGCTAGGGAACTCCTGGTTCCCCCTTGATGGTTGATGTAAGCCACAGTCGTGATGTTGTCCGATTGAAATCTGATGAACCTCAGTGTCGCTAACTGAGGCCAAGCTAGAAGGGCATTGAATATTGCTCTTAATTCCAGAATATTTATTGGGAGGAGTTTCTCCACCTGAGTCCACGATCCCTGAGCCTTCAGGGAGTTCCAGACTGCACCCCAGCCTAGAAGGCTGGCATCTGTTGTTACAATCGTCCAATCTGGCCTGCGAAAAGTCATTCCTTTGGACAGATGAACCCGCGACAACCACCAGAGAAGAGAATCTCTGTCCTCCTGGTACAGATTCAGTAGAGGGGATAGATCTGAATAATCCCCATTCCACTGACTTAGCATGCATAATTGCAGCGGTCTGAGATGCAGGCGCGCAAATGGCTCTATGTCCATTGCCGCGACCATTAAGCCGATTACTTCCATGCACTGAGCTACTGATGGCCTTGGAATGGAATGAAGGACACGGCAAGCATTTAGAATCTTTGATAACCTGGACTCCGTCAGGTAAATCTTCATCTCTACAGAATCTATCAGAGTCCCTAGAAAAGGAACCCTTGTGAGTGGTAACAGAGAACTCTTTTCCACGTTCACTTTCCACCCATGCGACCTCAAAAATGCAAGAACTATCTCTGTATGAGACTTTGCATTTTGAAAACTCGACGCTTGTATCAGAATGTCGTCTAGGTACGGAGCCACCGCTATGCCTCGCGGTCTTAGTACCGCCAGAAGTGAGCCCAGAACCTTTGTAAAAATTCTCGGGGCCGTAGCTAACCCAAAGGGAAGAGCTACAAACTGGTAATGCCTGTCTAGAAAGGCAAACCTTAGGTACCGATAATGATCCTTGTGAATCGGTATGTGAAGGTAGGCATCCCTTAAGTCCACTGTGGTCATATACTGACCCTCTTGGATCATGGGTAGGATGGTTTGAATAGTTTCCATTTTGAACGATGGAACTCTTAGGAACTTGTTTAAGATCTATAAGTCCAAGATTGGTCTGAAGGTCCCCTCTTGTTTGGGAACCACGAACAGATTTGAGTAAAATCCTTGCCCTTGTTCCGTTCGCGGAACTGGGTGGATCACTCCCATTACTAAGAGGTCTTGCACACATTGTAGAAATGCCTCTTTCTTTATTAGGTTCGTTGATAACCTTGACAGATGAAATCTCCCTTGTGGAGGAGAAGTTTTGAAGTCCAGAAGGTATCCCAGAGATATGATCTCCAACGCCCAGGGATCCTGGACATCTCTTGCCCAAGCCTGGGCGAAGAGAGAAAGTCTGCCCCCCACTAGATCCGTTTCCGGATAGGGGGCCCTTCCTTCATGCTGTCTTAGGGGTAGAAGGAGGCTTTCTGGCCTGCTTGCCCTTGTTCCAGGATTGGTTGCTTTTCCAAATCTGTCTGTAATGAGCAGCAGTTCCTTCCTGTTTTGGAGCGGAGGAAGTTGATGCTGCTCCTGCCTTGAAATTACGAAAGGCACGAAAATTAGACTGTTTGGCCTTTGATTTGGCCCTATCCTGAGGAAGGGAGTGACCCTTAACTCCCGTAATGTCAGCAATAATTTCTTTCAAACCGGGCCCGAATAAGGTTTGCCCTTTGAAAGGAATATTAAGCAATTTAGATTTAGAAGTCACATCTGCTGACCAGGATTTAAGCCATAGCGCTCTGCGCGCCTGGATGGCAAAACCGGAGTTCTTAGCCGTTAGTTTGGTTAAGTGCACAACGGCGTCCGAAACAAATGCATTAGCTAGCTTAAGTGCTTTAAGCTTGTTCATAATCTCATCCAATGGTGCTGTGCGAATGGCCTCCTCTAGAGGCTCAAACCAGAAAGCCGCCGCAGCAGTGACGGGGGCAATGCATGCAAGGGGCTGTAATATAAAACCTTGTTGAACAAACATTTTCTTAAGGTATCCTTCTAATTTTTTATCCATTGGATCTGAGAAAGCACAACTATCCTCAACCGGGATAGTGGTGCATTTAGCTAAAGTAGAAACTGCTCCCTCCACCTTAAGGACCGTCTGCCATAAGTCTCGTGTGGTAGCGTCTATTGGGAACATTTTTCTAAATATCGGAAGAGGGGAAAAGGGCACACCAGGTCTATCCCACTCCTTGCTAATAATCTCTGTAAGCCTTTTAGGTATAGGAAAAACGTCAGTACACACCGGCACCGCATAGTATTTATCCAGCCTACATAACTTCTCTGGGATCGCGACCGTGTCACAATCATTCAGAGCCGCTAACACCTCCCCTAGTAATACGCGGAGGTTCTCAAGCTTCAATTTAAAATTTGAAATTTCTGAATCCGGTCTCCCTGGATCAGATCCGTCACCCACAGAATGAAGCTCTCCGTCCTCATGTTCTGCAAATTGTGACGCAGTATCGGACATGGCTCTCATGTCATCAGCGCGCTCTGTCCTTAACCCAGAGCTATCGCGCTTGCCTCTTAACTCAGGCAAATTAGATAATACTTCTTTCATAACATTAGCCATATCTTGTAAAGTGATTTGTAAGGGCCTTGATATACTTGGCGCCACAACATCACGCACCTCCTGAGCGGGAGGCGCAGGTACTGACACGTGAGGAGAGTTAGGCGGCATAACTTCCCCCTCGATGTCTGGTGATAATTTTTTTACCGGTAAAGATTGACCTTTATTTAAAGTAATATCAATACAATTGCTACACATATTTCTATTGGGCTCCACATTGGCTTTTAAACATAATGAACAAGCAGATTCATCTGTATCAGACATGTTTAAACAGACTAGCAATGAGGCTAGCAAGCCTGGAAATTACTTTCAGAAAGTTTTCCAGCAATGTAAAAAACGCTGCTGCGCTTTTAAAAACACAAAAAGACAATTACAGTTGAATAACAATGAACCAATTCAGTTATAGCAACCAAATTTTACATTAAATGTATGAAATCAGCAGTGGATTGCACCCACTAGTAACGGATGATTAACCCCTTAATACCCAAAAACGGATAAACAAATTAACAGTTAACGTTTTTATCACAGTCAAACACACTGTCACAGGTCTGCTGTGACTGATTACCTCCCTCAAATATAAATTTTGAAGACCCCTGAGCTCTCCGGAGACGTCCTGGATCAAGGAGGAAGAAACAGGAAGACTATGATTGAATTTTAACTGCGCAACAAGGCGCTAACACAAAGCCCCTCCCAGTCATATTACACAGTGGGAGATCAGCTATAACGGTTTCTATGCAGAAATATACGTTAGCCATGTGGAAAAAATCATGCCCAAAGAGATTTATCACCAAGTACCTCACAAAACGATTAACATGCCAGTAAACGTTTTAAAAAACAACATTTCATATGTTGTGTAAAGTTATCACTAAGCCTGCTACCAGTTCTACCGCAGTTAAGGCTCATACATTATTACAGTATTACCAGTATTTTTTCAGTCAAAATCTATTCCATAGAAAATAACTCTACTGTGTATACATTTACCAGCCTGATACCAGTCGCTACTACTGCATTTTAGGCTGTACTTACATCATATGGGTATCGGCAGTGTTTTCTTAGTCAATTCCATTCCTAGAAAATATTTTACTGCACATACCTCATTTGCAGGGGACCCCGCATGCTATTCCCTTTTCTGAAGTTACCCCACTCCTCAGAATGTGCGAGAACAGCCAGTGGATCTTAGTTACGTCTGCTAAGATCATAGAAAACGCAGGCAGATTCTTCTTCCAATACTGCCTGAGAGAAAAAACAGCACACTCCGGTGCCATTTAAAATAAACTTTTGATTGAAGAATAACTAATTAAAAAACTCCTAACTCCTCTCACGACCTCCTTCTTTGTTGAGTGTTGCAAGAGAATGACTGGTTATGACATGTGAGGGGAGGAGCTATATAGCAGCTCTGCTTGGGTGATCCTCTTGCAACTTCCTGTTGGGAAGGAGAATATATCCCATAAGTAATGGATGACCCGTGGACTGACTACACTTAACAAGAGAAAAAGAAATTTATGCTTACCTGATAAATTTATTTATTTCTTGACACAGTGAATCCACTGATCATCATCAATTACTCTTGGGGATATCACTCCTGGACAGCAGGAGGTGGCAAAGAGCACCACAGCAAAGCTGTTAAAGGGACATTATACACCCATATTTTCTTTGCAGCATTGTATGGGGCATGTACCGGTCATATAGTGTAGCTGTTTCTATCTATGAAAAATAAAGGCTAGTATAGTTTATATTAATCTGATCTTTACTGTTTTTGGGTTACTTTCCAAGCCCTTGCTTTTTAGAAGAAGAATACGTCCGGCAACTTCGTCCGCACTTCCATTTGCGCTCGACCGCGACCCGTTAATGAAGAGCGCATGCATTTAAATTGCAGTGACGTCAGCTCACCTGAAGCACTGTGCACGGCGTCCATATGAGCGCTGACGTGTATAATTCCTCATTTTTGCGCTGCACTGATTGTGGGACCTCATCTGTACAGCAGTTTTGTAGGTACTCTGTCAGCTGGCTTTGAACACAAGCCAAGCACCAGATGCTGTTTCCCAACCCTAAAAATATGCATCCATTTTAAAAGAGCAGCTTTTTTAATCTCATTGAATCCCAGATTGACTGACTCGCAGTGACAGAAGCTGTTTAGCGTAATGCATGTGAATGAAGTTCAGCTTTTCATATGTACACACTGTATATATGAAAAGTAGGTGTACATATGAAAAAACTGCACTTCATTCACATGCATTACGCTAAACAGCTTCTGTCACAGCGAGTCAGTCAATCTGGGATTCAATCAGTATCGGCTTCAAAAAATGAGAGCTGCAAAGACATTATACACCCATATTTTATTGCCATCATTGTATGGGACATGTATCATATGTCAGTGAGTCAATCTGGGATTCAATGCGCATGCGAAAAACAATGCCGTGCAGGGCGAGCTGTGCACGTAAGGGCTGGCGCATGCGCATATTGAAAGGCGAAACTTCGTCCGACAATTAGCATATGTGACCATATTGGTCAATAGACGATTCGCAGGCGTTGGTATACTGTTAGTTAGCTCTGCCCTTCTATAAAGGAGGACCATTACAGCGACGGACAGAGGGTGGTTGTGTAAGTCTAAATTTTAAATGTACCGTTGTTTAATTAACTGTTTTTGATTACATTGAGACATATTAACTAATTGATATTAAATGTACCCATTAGAAATTTTGAGTGCATAATGGTCCTTTAAGTATCACTTCCCTTCCCACAAACCCCAGTCATTCGACTGAAGGAAAGGAAATAACACAAGGTGCAGAGGTGCCTGAGATTTATATACCAAAAAACGGTCTAAAAAAAACAGGGCGGGCCGTGGACTCACCGTGTCAAGAAAGAAATAAATCCATCAGGTAAGCATAAATTTTGTTTTCTTTCTAATGACACAGTGAGTCCACGGGTCATCATCATCAATTACTGTTGGGAATCAATACCAAAGCTAGATGACACATGCTAAGGGAGGGACAAGACAGGCAACCTAAACAGAAGGCACCACTGCTTGAAGAACCGTTCTCCCAAAAGAAACCTCAGCCGAAGCAGAAATATCAATATTATAAAATTTAGAAAAAGTATGCAAGGAGGACCAAAATTGCAGCCTTGCAAAATTGCTCCACAGAAGCTTCATTTTTGAAAACCCAGGAAGAAGAAAAGACCCTCATGGAATGAGCCGTGATTCCCTCAGGAGGCTGCTGTCCAAAAGTTTCATAGGCGCAACAAATTATACTCTTCATCCAGAGCGAAAGAGAAGTAGCAGTAGCTTTTGGACCCTTTTGTTTCCCAGAAACAGACCAACAAAGCAGAAGACTGGCGAAAGTTCTTAGTCACCTGCAAGACGAATTTCAGCGCACGCACCACCTCTAGATTGTGCAGCAGCCCTCCTTATGATAAGGAGGTTTAAAGCGCTTTTTTAGCACTCGTTCTCGGAATTAACCAAATCGGCAGCTGAATAGTAATAGTTGTTATTATTACCCAATTTAATGGTACTCATTTTATCTACCTCGGAAGGATGAAGGGCTGAGTCGGCCCTGCTAGGATTTGAACCTATGACCTTGGATCTTTCAAACAGGCTTTTTGTTGTAGTCAGGGCATTTACCAACTGAGCTACCTCACGGCATAATAATAAGACAAGAGGAATCACACTGCATAAGAAATGGCAATAAGAAACAAAACCTTCCAAGATAACATCTTAATATCTAAGGCAGTGTTTTTCAACCAGTGTGCCGTGGCACACTAGTGTGCCGTGAGAGATCCTCAGGTGTGCCGCAGCAGACTGACAACAGTGCAGGGGTGTCCCTCTTTCAAATTTTGAAATATTGGGAGGTATGTGACAGGCTCATCAGGCATCATTTACAACCATGACATTGACATTCATTCACAGACAATGATTATGATTGTTTGTGAATGAATGTCAATATGTCATGTATAGTTTGTAGTAGGCATGGCATGACAGCACAGTACAGTGTATATATATATATATATATATATATATATATATATATATATATATATTTAAGAGAAAGAGGTCACATGCGCTAAAATCTAGGATATGTTATTGATTTATATATCAAATCAAGGGAAAACGGCTATCAGATGGATATGAAGTATTCCTAAATAATGATACCTATAGGTAGTCTGAGTGTGATCAAACTTGGTATAAGATGGCGTGCTGCCTCTATATTGAAACAGAGTACCCCTGACTCTGTGGAAAATGTGTGGAAAGAGAGAAATATCAATATGAAAGTAGAGGCGCTCTGCTATACTGTATACGTAATAAGTCCAAATATATAAAAAATTAGTCTTTGTTGGTGAATTTCATCACAAATGTAGATTCAATTGAGAAATTTCTGCTTACCAGCTGTTACCTCAATCATATGAGGTAAGAGATGTGCCCAGGTTTAAAGGTGATTCACTGAGGTAGTTCTTCTGTGTCCTGGTGATGTTCCTGGAAACCCGTTGTTAGAATGGGTCCCTCCTTTCTGATTCTTTATAGAAATGAAGATCCTGGACTCTCTTTAGGTAGGATGTAGACTGTAATCCGTCTGTTATATCTTTCTTGCAATGGTGGTAGGAATGCTTAATTCTTATCCTTTAGGAGGAGGTGGTGCCTCTAGGTGGTGAGAATCTCCTTTCTCTCAGGGTGCAGTCAAGACGTTGTTCATAGAAAGAAAACAGAAGCACATAGCATAATATTGTTTTGACACAATAAAAATATTTATTCAATAATAATATGCGCTTACATTAAAAACCCTCAATCAACATGAGGTAAGTGAGAAACACTTAGTATTAAACACCAGGGGTGTAGTCAATTTAGTATACACCCCTGGTGTTTAATACTAAGTGACTTTTTACTAAGGACGAGTGTTTAATTACCAAGCACCTGGCCCCTTATACCACCGCTACTCCCACCATAACCAAGGACACAGCCATTCAAGTTGTATACATGTTTCTCACTTACCTCATGTTGATTGAGGGTTTTTAATGTAAGCGCATATTATTATTGAATAAATATTTTTATTGTGTCAAAACAATACAGGTATACCTCACTTTACAGCGCTTCACTTTACAGCGCTTCGCTAATACAGCGCTTTCTGGAGCTGAAGTTCAACCTCCAAGGATTTTAAAACAGTGCTGTAATCTTTGTGAGATTGCAAGAAAAGTGACTGGCACCATTTTATTATGCTTAGTTCACTCTCTTTACAGCATTACAGTGCAATCTGTGTCTCAGTGCTATACTCTGGCAAATTGTACTACAGTGATTGTCACTATTTTACAGGTACAGTATTTATTGAATACTGTGCTGTGCAAGTGTTAAACTAAACTTAGCGCTATTGTACACCTAATATAAGTTAGTTAAAACATGTTTTTAAGTATTTAAACACACTGGCAAGTGAAAAGAAAGCCAAAACTGCCTTGTTTCACTTTAAGGCGGTTTTCACTTTACAGCGGGGCTCCGGTCCCTAACCCGCTGTATGAGTGGGGTATACCTGTATTATCCTATGTGCGTCTGTTTTCTTTCTATGAACAACGTCTTGACTGCACCCTGAGAGAAAGGAGATTCTCACCACCTAGAGGCACCACCTCCTCCTAAAGGATAAGAATTAAGCATTCCTACCACCATTGCAAGAAAGATATAACAGACGGATTACAGTCTACATCCTACCTAAAGAGAGTCCAGGATCTTCATTTCTATAAAGAATAAGAAAGGAGGGACCCATTCTAACAACGGGTTTCCAGGAACATCACCAGGACACAGAAGAACTACCTCAGTGAATCACCTTTAAACCTGGGCACATCTCTTACCTCATATGATTGAGGTAACAGCTGGTAAGCAGAAATTTCTCAATTGAATCTACATTTGTGATGAAATTCACCAACAAAGACTAATTTTTTTATATATTTGGACTTATTACGTATACAGTATAGCAGAGCGCCTCTACTTTCATATTGATATTGATATTTCTCTCTTTCCACACATATATATATATATATATATATATACATATACACATATATACACTGTATATATATATATCCTGTATTAGGCTACAATGTGTGATTTTGTAAAATTTTGGGATGGTGGTGTGCCACAGGATTTTTTTAATGTAAAAAAGTGTGCCACGGCAAAAAAAAAGGTTGCAAATCACTGATGTAAGGATTGCATAGGCTCAAACGGAGCCAACTGTAAAACTTTAAGAACAAGGCTAAGACTCCCAGGAGAAGTAACAGGCCTGATTCTAACCAAGGCCTGACAAAAGAATTGCATCTGCCAGACGCTTATGCAACAAAATATACCAGGCAGAAATCTGACCCTTCAGAGTACTTGCTGACAAACCCTTCTCCAGTCCCTCCTGGAGAAAGACAAAATCCTAGTATCCTGACTCCAAGAGAAGCCCTTGGCTACACTCCAAAAAAGATACTTACACCCTAACTTTCTTCCCCGTAACAGGCTTGCAAGCCTGAATCATGGTCTCAATTACTGACTCAGAGGCAGAACTAAGCGTTTAATAACCAAACAGTCAGAGAAAACTTCAGAGAAACTAAATGTGGATGAAAGATGGAACCCTGAATCAGAAGGTCCTCCCACAGAGGCTCCAATGTGAAGAGACGACATTGCCACAAGGTCTGCATACCAGATCCTGAGAGACCACGCAGGAATTAATTAGAATTACCAATGCTCTCTCCTGTTTGATACGAGCAATGACTCATGGAAGGAGAGCAATCTGAGAAAATAACGGTGTTCCAGCCTGAAATCCCAAGGAACCGCCAGAGCATCTATCAGAGCAGCCTGACCCCGTAATACAGAGAAGTTCAACCAGACTCAGTGCAAACAAGGTCTTATCCTAGAAAAGAAAGACCTAAAGCGAGGATTTGGAGAAAACCCAAAATACTGAACCTGCAAATGCAGAACTATAAAGCATAGGCTGTACCATTAGGCCCCAGTTAGGCTTCTTGGCTGATCAAGCTAAACTCCATAAGAATCCAAGATCTCTAATTCATAGTAGAAAAGCTCCCTTCTACTTAGACACCGAGCCTATGATTGGAGTTAATGACAGGAAAAGAAAATTTATGCTTACCTGATAAATTTGTTTCCTCTTGGAAAGGACGAGTCCACTGATCATCTTCATTACTTATGGGATATTCACCTCCTGGTCTGGAGGAGGCGGCAAAGAGCACCGCAGCAAAGCTGTTAAATAGCTCCTCCCTTCCCCACCAACCCAGTCATTCGACCGAAGTTAGTAAGAGAAAGGAAAAAAAAAACTAAAGGTGCAGAGGTGTCTGAAGTTTAGAAAAATATTATCCTGTCTAAAAGACAGGGCGGGACGTGGACTCATCATGTCCAAGAGGAAACAAATTTATCAGGTAAGCATGAATTTTCTTTTCCTCTTAAGGACATGAAGAGTCCACGGATCATTACTTATGGGATACAATACCAAGGCTTAGAGGACACAGATGATATGGGAGGGACAAGACAGGATACCTAAACCGAAGGCACCACTGCTAGAAGAACCATTCTCCCAAAAGCCACCGCAGCTGAGGCAAAAGTATCAAATTTGTAGAATTTAGAAAAAGTGTAGAATGAGTCGTAACCCTCTCAGGAGGCTGCTTCCCAGCGGTCTCATAAGCAAAGCGAATGGTACTCTTCAGCCAAAAAGAAAGCAAAGTAGCCTCAGCCTTCTGACCCCTTAGTTTCCCTGAGAAAACAACAAAGAAGACTGACGAAAATCCTTCGTTGCCTGTAAATAAAACTTTAAAGCACGAACTACATCAAGATTGTGCAGAAGACGTTCCTTCTGAGAAGAAGGATGAGGATATAAAGAAGGTACAACAATTTCCGATTAATGTTTTGATCAGAAACTACCTTAGGAAGGAAACATAATTTAGTACGCAAAACTACCTTATCAGCATGAAAAATAAGATAAGGGGAAGCGCACTGCAAAGCCGAGAGTTCGGACACTACGAGCAGAAGAAATAGCAACAAGAAATAAAACTTTCCATGATAGTAACTTAATATCTAAGGAATGCATAGGTTCAAACGGGAACCTCTTGAAGAACATTGAGAACCAAATTAAGGCTCCGATGAGGAGCAATAAACTTAAACACAGGCCTGATCCTAACCAGAGCCAGACAAAAACACTGAACATCTGCCAGACGTTTATGTAACAAAACAGACAAGGCTGAAATCTGACCCTTTAAGGAACTTGCCGACAAACCCTTCTCAAAACCCTCTTGGAGAAAGGCTAAAATTCTCGGAATCCTAACTCTACTCCATGAGTAGCCTTTAGATTTACACCAATAAAGATATTTACGCCATATCTTATGGTAAATCTTTCTAGTTACAGGCTTTCAAGCCTGACGCAAGGTCTCTACGACCGCATCAGAAAAAAAACTCGTTTTGACAAATTAAACGTTCAATCCCCAAGCAGTCGGCTTCAGAGAAACTAAATTTGGGTGAAGAAAAGAACCCTGAATGAAAAAGTCCTTCCGCAACGGAAGTCTCCAGGGTAGTAGAGACGACATGTCTACAAGGTCTGCATACCAAGTCCTGCAAGGCCAGGGAGGAGCAAAGAGGATCACTAGAGCCCTCTCCTGTTTGATTCGAGCAATGCCCTGAGGAAAAACGCAAACGGAGGAAATAGGTATGCAAGTTTGAAGGACCAAGGAACCGCCAGAGCATCTATCAGTTCCGCCTTCAGATCCCCGAACCTCGACCCGTACCTTGGAAGCTTGGCATTCTGCCGAGATGTCAGGAAATCCAACTCCGGGTGACCCCATTAGAGGATCAGACTTGAGAAAACTTCTGGATGAAGTTCCCACTCAACCAGATGGAAATTCTGTCTGGTCAGAAAATCCGCATCCCAGTTGTCCACCCCTAGGATGTGGATTGCCGACAGATGACAAGAGCGGGTCTCTGCTCACTGAATTATCTTGGACACTTTGGACATCGCCAAGAAACTCGTTGTTCCTCCCTGATGATCGATGCATGCTACAGCCGTTATATCGTCCGACTGGAATCTGATGAACTGGGCCGAGGCTATCTGAGGCCAGGCCAGAAGAGCATTGAAAATTGCTCACAGTTCCAGAATATTGATAGGATGGAGAGACTTCGAATGAGTCCACACTCTACGAGCCTTCAGAGAACCCCAGACGGCTCCCCAGCCTAAAAGACTAGCGTCTGTTATCACAATCACCCAGGACGGTCTGCGAAAGCAGATTCCCTGAGAGAGATGATCCAAAGACCACCACCATAGAAGAGAGTCCCTCGTCTCCTGTTCCATGATTATTTGAGGAGACAAGTCCGCATAATCGCCATTCCACTTGCCTGAGCATGTTCAGCTGCAGATGTCGGAGATGGAACCAAACAAACGGGATGATGTCCATCGCCCCCAACATCAGTCCAATTACCTCCATACACTGAGCCACAGACTGCTGCAGAGTGGATTGGAGCATACGACAGGTATATATAGTCTTTGATTTCCTGACTTCTGTCAGAAAAATCTTCATGAGAACAGATATATAAAAGTTCCCAAGAAGGGCACCCTTGTCCCTGGAACCAAAGAACTCCTATCCAAATTTACCTTCCACCCGAGAAACCTCAGGAAGGATATGACAATGTCGGTTTGAGACTTCGCTTGAAGACAAGACGGCACCTGGATTAGAATATTGTCTAGGTAAGGCGGTACCGCAATACCTCGTGATCTTGGGACCGCCAACAGAGAACCTAGAAACCTTGTGAAAATTCTGGGTGCCGTGGCCCAACCGAAAGGAAGAGCCACAAACTGGAAGAGTATGTCTAAAAAAGTAAATCTTAGGAACCTGTGAAAGTCCCTGTGGATAGGAACATGAAGATCTGCATCTTACAAGTCCACAATTGTCATGAATTGACCCTCCTGGATCAACGGCAGAATAGCGCGAATAGTCTCCATCTTGAATGATGGTACTCTGAAAAACTTGTTTAGACTCTTGAGGTCTAGGATTGGTCTGAAAGTTCCCTCCTTTTTGGGAACTACAAACAGATTTGAATAAAAACCCTGCCCGGGTTTCTGGGCAGGAACTGGAGTAATTACTCCCACGGAAGCAAGGTCTCTTACACAGAGTAAGAATGCCCCTTTCTACTTCTGGTTTGCAGATAATCCGGAAAGAAGAAAAGTCCCCGAGGAGGACAAGACTTGAATTCCAGTCTGTATCCTTGAGAGACTATTGCTATCGCCCAGGAAACTTGAAAGTTCCTTCGTATCCAAGCCTAAGCGAAGAGAAATAAATAATAATGACTCCTCTACCAGGTTCGGACCTGCCCGTCATGCCGATTTGGAATCGGCAGCTGGGTTTTTTTGTTTTTTTTTCCTTTTATTTTTTTGGCTGTTTACCCCTAACCCACTGATTGGGTCTCCAAATGGACTTGGATTGGGAATAGATTCCCTGTCAGCAGGAAACAAATAAAGAATCCCTCCAAATACTGTCTGTCCCCTATGAGGAATTGCCACCTTGCATGTTCCATATTAGTATAAGGAAAAAACATAATTTATGTAAGAACTTACCTGATAAATTCATTTCTTTCATATTAGCAAGAGTCCATGAGCTAGTGACGTATGGGATATACATTCCTACCAGGAGGGGCAAAGTTTCCCAAACCTCAAAATGCCTACAAATACACCCCTCACCACACCCACAAATCAGTTTAACGAATAGCCAAGAAGTGGGGTGATAAGAAAAAAGTGCAAAAGCATATAAAATAAGGAATTGGAATAATTGTGCTTTATACAAAAAAAATCATAACCACCTCAAAAAAGGGTGGGCCTCATGGACTCTTGCTAATATGAAAGAAATGAATTTATCAGGTAAGATCTTACATAAATTATGTTTTCTTTCATGTAATTAGCAAGAGTCCATGAGCTAGTGACGTATGGGATAATGAATACCCAAGATGTGGATCTTCCACGCAAGAGTCACTAGAGAAGGAGGGATAAAATAAAGACAGCCAATTCCGATGAAAAATAATCCACACCCCAAAATAAAGTTTAAATCTTATAATGAAAAAAACTGAAATTATAAGCAGAAGAATCAAACTGAAACAGCTGCATGAAGTACTTTTCTACCAAAAACTGCTTCAGAAGAAGAAAACACATCAAAATGGTAGAATTTAGTAAAAGTATGCAAAGAAGACCAAGTTGCTGCTTTGCAAATCTGATCAACCGAAGCTTCATTCCTAAATGCCCAGGAAGTAGAGACTGACCTAGTCGAATGAGCTGTAATCCTTTGAGGCGGAGTTCTACCCGACTCGACATAAGCATGATGAATCAACAATTTTAACCAAGATGCCAAAGAAATGGCAGAAGCCTTTTGACCTTTCCTAGAACTAGAAAAGATAACAAATAGACTAGAAGTCTTTCGGAAATCTTTAGTAACTTCAACATAATATTTCAAAGCTCTAACTACATCCAAAGAATGCAACGATCTTTCCTTAGAGTTCTTAGGATTAGGACACAACGAAGGAACCACAATTTCTCTACTAATGTTGTTAAAATTCACAACCTTAGGTAAAAGTTTTAAAGAAGTTCGCAACACCGCCTTATCCTGATGAAAAATCAGAAAAGGAGACTCACAAGAAAGAGCAGATATTTCAGAAACTCTTCTAGCAGAAGAGATGGTCAAAAGAAACAAAACTTTCCAAGAAAGTAATTAATGTCCAATGAATGCATAGGTTCAAACGGAGGAGCTTGAAGAGCCCCCAGAACCAAATTCAAACTCCAAGGAGGAGAAATTGACTTAATGACAGGTTTTATACGAACCAAAGCCTGTACAAAACAATGAATATCAGGAAGATTAGCAATCTTTCTGTGAAAAAGAACAGAAAGAGCAGAGATTTGTCCTTTCAAGGAACTTGCAGACAAACCTTTATCCAAACCATCCTGAAGAAACTGTAAAATTCTAGGAATTCTAAAAGAATGCCAAGAAAAATGATGAGAAGAACACCAAGAAATGTAAGTGTAAGAAAAGTAATATATCTTCCTAGACACAGATTTACAAGCCTGTAACATAGTATTAATGACGGAGTCAGAGAAACCTCTATGACTGAGAATCAAGCGTTCAATCTCCATACCTTCAAATTTAAGGATTTGAGATCCTGATGGAAAAAAGGACCTTGCGATAGAAGGTCTGGTCTTAACGGAAGAGTCCACGGTTGGCAAGTAGCCATCCGAACAAGATCCGCATACCAAAACCTGTGAGGCCATGCTGGAGCCACCAGCAGAACAAACGAACGCTCCATTAGAATCTTGGAAATCACTCTTGGAAGAAGAACTAGAGGCGGAAAGATATAGGCAGGATGATACTTCCAAGGAAGTGACAATGCATACACTGCTTCCCCCTGAGGATCCCTGGATCTGGACAGATACCTGGGAAGCTTCTTGTTTAGATGAGAAGCCATCAGATCTATTTCTGGAAGTCCCCACATTTGAACAATCTGAAGAAATACCTCTGGGTGAAGAGACCATTCGCCCGGATGTAACGTGTGGCGACTGAGATAATCCGCTTCCCAATTGTCTATACCTGTGATATGAACCGCAGAAATTAGACAGGAGCTGGATTCCGCCCATACAAGTATTCGAGATACTTCTTTCATAGCCAGAGGACTGTGAGTCCCTCCTTGATGATTGACATATGCCTCGGTTGTGACATTGTCTGTCTGAAAACAAATGACTCTCTCTTTAGAAGAGGCCATGACTGAAGAGCTCTGAAAATTGCACGGAGTTCCAAAATGTTGATTGGTAATCTCGCCTCCTGAGATTCTCAAACCCCTTGTGCTGTCAGAGACCCCCATACAGCTCCCCAACCTGTCAGACTTGCATCTGTTGAGATCACAGTCCAGGTTGGAAGAACAAAAGAAGCCCCCTGAACTAAACGATGATGGTCGGTCCACCACGTTAGAGAGTGTCGTACAATCGGTTTTAAAGATATTAATTGTGATATCTTTGTATAATCCTTGCACCACTGGTTCAGCATACAGAGCTGAAGAGGTTGCATGTGAAAACGAGCAAAGGGGATCGCGTCTGATGCAGCAGTCATAAGACCTAGAATTTCCATGCATAAGGCTACCGAAGGGAATGATTGAGACTGAAGGTTTCGACAAGATGAAACCAATTTTAGACGTCTCTTGTCCGTTAGAGACAGAGTCATGGACACTGAATCTATCTGGAAACCTAAAAAGGTTACCCTTGTCTGAGGAATCAACAAACTCTTTGGTAAATTGATCCTCCAACCATGTTCTCGAAGAAACGAAAATGTGAAGACTGAGCAAGTACCAAGATATTGTCCAAATAAGGAAATACCACAATACCCTGTTCTCTGATTACAGATAGAAGGGCACCGAGAACCTTTGTAAAAATCCTTGGAGCTGTTGCTAGGCCAAACGGCAGAGCCACAAACTGGTAATGCTTGTCTAGAAAAGAGAATCTCAGAAACTGATAATGATCTGGATGAATTGGAATATGCAGATATGCATCTTGTAAATCTATTGTGGACATATAATGCCCTTGCTGAACAAAAGGCAGAATAGTCCTTATAGTTACCATTTTGAATGTTGGTATCCTTACAGAACTGGTCTGAATGAATTCTCCTTCTTTGGTACAATGAAGAGATTTGAGTAAAACCCCAGCCCCTGTTCCAAAACTGGAACTGGCACAATTACTCCAGCCAACTCTAGATCTGAAACACATTTCAGAAATGCTTGAGCCTTCACTGGATTTATTGGGACACGGGAAAGAAAAAATCTTCTTGCAGGAGGCCTTATCTTGAAGCCTATTCTGTACCCTTGTGAAACAATATTCTGAATCCAAAGATTGTGAATCGAATTGATCCAAATTTCTTTGAAAAAACGTAATCTGCCCCCTACCAGCTGAGCTGGAATGAGGGCCGCACCTTCATGTGGACTTGGGAGCTGGCTTTGGCTTCCTAAAAGGCTTGGATTTATTCCAGACTGGAGATGGTTTCCAAACTGATACCGCTCCTATAGGGGAAGGATCAGGTTTTTGTTCCTTATTGTGACGAAAGGAACAAAAACGATTAGCAGACCTAAATTTACCTTTAGATTTTTTATCCTGTGGTAAAAAAGTTCCTTTCCCCCAGTAACAGTTGAAATAATAGAATCCAACTGTGAACCAAACAATTTATTACCTTGGAAAGAAAGGGAAAGCAAAGTTGACTTAGAAGACATATCTGCATTCCAAGTTTTAAGCCATAAAGCTCTTCTAGCTAAAATAGCTAAAGACATATACCTGACATCAACCCTAATGATGTCAAAGATGGCATCACAAATAAAGTTATTAGCATGTTGAAGAAGATTAACAATGCTATGAGAATTATGATCTGTTACTTGTTGTGCTAAAGCTTCCAACCAGAAAGTTGAAGCTGCAGCAACATCCGCCAAAGATATAGGAGGTCTAAGAAGATTACCTGAACATAAGTAAGCTTTTCTTAGAAAGGATTCAATTTTCCTATCTAAAGGATCCTTAAAGGAAGTACTATCTGCCGTAGGAATAGTAGTACGTTTAGCAAGAGTGGAGATAGCCCCATCAACCTTAGGGATTTTGTCCCAAAACTCTAATCTGTCAGATGGCACAGGATATAATTGCTTAAACCGTTTAGAAGGAGTAAATGAATTACCCAAATTATTCCATTCCCTAGAAATTACTTCAGAAATAGCATCAGGGACGGGAAAAACCTCTGGAATAACTACAGGAGGTTTAAAAACTGTATTCAAACGTTTAGATTTAGTATCAAAAGGACAAGATTCCTCTATTTCTAATGCAATTAAGACTTCTTTAAGTAAAGAACAAATAAATTCCATTTTAAATAAATATGAAGATTTATCAGTATCAACCTCTGAAACAGAATCCTCCGAACCAGAAAAATCATTATCAGAATCAGAATGATGATGTTCATTTAAAAATTCATCTGAAAAATGAGAAGTTTTAAAAGACTTTTTACGTTTACTAGAAGGGGGAATAACAGACATAGCCTTCTTAATAGATTTAGAAACAAAATCTCTTATGTTAACAGGAACACCCTGAATATTAGATGTTGATGGAACAGCAACAGGTAATGGAATATTACTAAAGGAAATCTTATCTGCATTAACAAGTTTGTCATGACATTCATTACAAACAACAGCCGGAGGAACAGTTACCATAAGTTTACAACAAATACACTTATCTTTGTTAGATCCAGCATCAGGCAGCAATTTTCCAGAAGTATCTTCTGATTCAGGGTCAATCTGAGACATCTTGCAATATGTAATAGAAAAAAACAACATATAAAGCAACATTGATCAAATTCCTTAAATGACAGTTTCAGGAATGGGAAAAAATGCCAATGAACAAGCTTCTAGCAAGCAGAAGCAAATAAACAATGAGACTTAAATAATGTGCAGACAATAATGACGTCCAGATTTTTTAGCGCCAAAAAAAAGACGCCCACATTATTTGGAGCCTAAATGCTTTAAGCGCCAAAAATGACGCCACATACGGAGACGCCGACATTTTTGGCACAAAAACGTAAAAAAAAATGACGCAACTTCCGGCGACAGGTATGACGCTGGAAATGACATAGAAAATTTTTGGCGCCAAAAAAGTCAGCGCCAAGAATGACGCAATAAAATGAAGCACTTTCAGCCCCCGCGAGCCTAACAGCCCATAGGAAAAAAAGTCAAATTTTAAGGTAAGAAAAATTGATTATTCAAATGCATTATCCCAAATAATGAAACTGACTGTCTGAAATAAGGAATGTTGAACATCCTGAATCAAGGCAAATAAATGTTTAAACACATATATTTAGAAGTTTATATAAAAGTGCCCAACCATAGCTTAGAGTGTCACAAAAATAAGACTTACTTACCCCAGGACACTCATCTACATGTAGTAGAAAGCCAAACCAGTACTGAAACGAGAATCAGTAGAGGTAATGGTATATATAAGAGTATATCGTCGATCTGAAAAGGGAGGTAAGAGATGAATCTCTACGACCGATAACAGAGAACCTATGAAATAGACCCCGTAGAAGGAGATCATTGAATTCAAATAGGCAATACTCTCTTCACATCCCTCTGACATTCACTGCACACTGAGAGGAAAACCAAGCTCCAGCCTGCTGCAAAGCGCATATCAACGAAGAATATAGCACAAACTTACTTCACCACCTCCATGGGAGGCAAAGTTTGTAAAACTGATTTGTGGGTGTGGTGAGGTGTATTTGTAGGCATTTTGAGGTTTGGGAAACTTTGCCCCTCCTGGTAGGAATGTATATCCCATACGTCACTAGCTCATGGACTCTTGCTAATTACATGAAAGAAAACTTCCAAGTCAAATCCCATTTCACTTTTTATCAAATCAAAGAGAACTACTGTGACTTTAAATGATATATCAACAATGTATGATACTGCATCTTTAGATGTTAAATGCAATGCTTTATTTAACGTATAAAAATATAAATCTCCAGACTTCAGCTAAACCTAGATTGTCCGTATTAGTAAAAAAAAACTCTTAAGTGCTTTGAGCTTGTGAAGCCTGTCCGCTGTATATATCTATCTAACACAGCCAAGAAGGCATCCTAACCCTGAAAACATTTTATAGAGCTGACTATGAAGCCTCTCTGCTGAATGATCTCAGCGCAGAAGATAAGGCATCCCAAGCACACCATACATTTCTCAAACAGTGTCAAAAGCCTCTCTGCTGTAAAAGCAGAGAAGACATCTGGAAACCCTCGTTTCGAGCTCAAAAAGGCGCGCAAGCAAAGGCGCAAACCTTAGTTCCGCCGTCGTGGGCGTATTTCACTAAATCTCCCGGGCGGCTTAAAATAACAAAAAGAAGCCGTCGGGAGAGCTAAAATCCAACATGGACATTTAATAAAAAATAATCCTGGAAAAGTTAGTAACATTATAGTAAATCTCCCTTCATAGGGAGCGAAACCTGAACCAGTCATGTCTGACCCTTCATTGAAGAGAGTACCCCTCCCCGTCGGCTGCTAGTTTAATAATGTAAGCCGTTAGGAGCCGGGATATGTAGCAGACATGTATCACACTTTCATGCTGAAACTAGTATAAATCTCCCTGTCAGCTGCTAATCTCAGTATTGTAAGCCGTAGGTAGCAAAACATGCACCAATCATTCATACTGAAGAGACATAAACCTCCCTGTCGGCTGCTAATTTAGTATTGTAAGCCGTAGGGAGCAGGGACATGCACCAGTCATTCAAAATATCATGCACATTCTTATACTGAATAAAAACAAACCTCCCTGTCGGCTGCTAATCTTAGTATTGTAAGCCGTTGGGAGCGGACACATTTCCCCTTCATACACAACACCTTTATACTCAAGAGAATAAACCTCCCTGTCGGCTGCTAATTTATGTAATGCAAGCCGATGGAAGCAAGGACATTCTTATTGAATAAAGAGAACCCTCCCTGTCGGCAGCTTAGTATTGTAAGCCTTTGGGAGCGGAGGCATTTACCCTTCGTACATAACACCTTCATACTGAAGAAAGGAAACCTCCCTGTCGGCTGTAAATTTAGAAATTGTAAGCCGTTGGAAGATACTGAACAAAAATAACCCTCCCTGTCGGCTGCTAATCTTAGTATAGTAAGCCGTTGGGAGCGGAGACATGTACCCTTCATGCATAACATCTTATACTGCAGAGAATAAACCTCCCTGTCGGCTGCTAATTTAGTAGTGTAAGCAGTAGGGAGCAGGGACATGAGCCATACATAACACGTTCCTGCTGAAGACGAATGTCAATGTGTCATTAGAAAGAAATATATTTTATGGGGAATTACACACAGCATAACAAAAACAACAGTGCTTCTTTTCCACAATTATTACATTAAAATACCAGCATTTTTTTCTTAGTCTTGTTTAAACAAAACCATTCACTGTTATGTGATAACATGAAGTGGAACGGCAACTTAATGGCATTCTCTGTTCACACTAGTTATTTAAAACACGCATTAAAAGGGACACTACAGTGCAAACATGCCATGCTCTCATTTGATAGAGCATATAATTTAGGCCCTACCAACCAACCAAGTTTATATGTTTAACCCTTGCAAAGTGGATAAATAATAAATCAAGAATAATCTTACTTTCTCTCACTAGCATCAGAATTGTCAACACGAAAGAAATGGTGAGCAAAAAACATAGTTTATGTAAGAACTTACCTGATAAATTAATTTCTTTCATATTAGCAAGAGTCCATGAGCTAGTGACGTATGGGATATACATTCCTACCAGGAGGGGCAAAGTTTCCCAAACCTCAAAATGCCTATAAATACACCCCTCACCACACCTACAAATCAGTTTAACGCATAGCCAAGAAGTGGGGTGACAAGAAAAAAGTGCGAAAGCATAAAAAATAAGGAATTGGAATAATTGTGCTTTATACAAAAAAATCATAACCACCACAAAAAAGGGTGGGCCTCATGGACTCTTGCTAATATGAAAGAAATGAATTTATCAGGTAAGTTCTTACATAAATTATGTTTTCTTTCATGTAATTAGCAAGAGTCCATGAGCTAGTGACGTATGTGATAATGACTACCCAAGATGTGGATCTTCCACGCAAGAGTCACTAGAGAGGGAGGGAAAAAATAAAGACAGCCAATTCCGCTGAAAAATAATCCACACCCAAAATAAAGTTTAAATCTTATAATGAAAAAAACTGAAATTATAGGCAGAAGAATCAAACTGAAACAGCTGCCTGAAGTACTTTTCTACCAAAAACTGCTTCAGAAGAAGAAAACACATCAAAATGGTAGAATTTAGTAAAAGTATGCAAAGAAGACCAAGTTACTGCTTTGCAAATCTGATCAACCGAAGCTTCATTCCTAAACGCCCAGGAAGTAGAAACTGACCTAGTAGAATGAGCTGTAATCCTTTGAGGTGGAGTTTTACCCGACTCGACAAAAGCATGATGAAATAAAGATTTCAACCAAGATGCCAAAGAAATGGCAGAGGCCTTCTGACCTTTCCTAGAACCAGAAAAGATAACAAATAGACTAGAAGTCTTTCGGAAACTCTTAGTAGCTTCAACATAATATTTCAAAGCTCTAACTACATCCAAAGAATGCAATGATCTCTCCTTAGAATTCTTAGGATTAGGACATAATGAAGGAACCACAATTTCTCTACTAATGTTGTTAAAATTCACAACCTTAGGTAAAAGTTTTAAAGAAGTTCGCAACACCGCCTTATCCTGATGAAAAATCAGAAAAGGAGACTCACAAGAAAGAGCAGATATTTCAGAAACTCTTCTAGCAGAAGAGATGGTCAAAAGAAACAAAACTTTCCAAGAAAGTAATTAATGTCCAATGAATGCATAGGTTCAAACGGAGGAGCTTGAAGAGCCCCCAGAACCAAATTCAAACTCCAAGGAGGAGAAATTGACTTAATGACAGGTTTTATACGAACCAAAGCTTGTACAAAACAAAGAATATCAGGAAGATTAGCAATCTTTCTGTGAAAAAGAACAGAAAGAGCAGAGATTTGTCCTTTCAAGGAACTTGCAGACAAACCTTTATCCAAACCATCCTGAAGAAACTGAAAAAATTCTCGGAATTCTAAAAGAATGCCAGGAAAAATGATGAGAAAGACACCAAGAAATATAAGTCTTCCAGACTCTATAATAAATCTCCCTAGATACAGATTTACGAGCCTGTAACATAATATTAATCACAGAGTCAGAGAAACCTCTTTGACTAAGAATCAAACGTTCACTCTCCATACCTTTAAATTTAAGGATTTGAGATCCTGATGGAAAAAAAGGACCTTGGGACAGAAGGTCTGGTCTCAACGGAAGAGTCCACGGTTGGCAAGAGGCCATCCAGACAAAATCCGCATACCAAAACCTGTGAGGCCATGCTGGAGCCACCAGCAGAACAAACGAGCATTCCTTCAGAATCTTGGAGATTACTCTTGGAAGAAGAACTAGAGGCGGAAAGATATAGGCAGGATGAAACTTCCAAGGAAGTGACAATGCATCCACTGCTTCCGCTTGAGGATCCCTGGATCTGGACAGATACCTGGGAAGCTTCTTGTTTAGATGAGAAGCCATCAGATCTATTTCTGGAAGTCCCCATATTGAACAATCTGAAGAAATACCTCTGGGTGAAGAGACCATTCGCCCGGATGTAACGTTTGGCGACTGAGATAATCCGTTTCCCAATTGTCTATACCTGGGATATGAACCGCAGAAACTAGACAGGAGCTGGACTCCGCCCATAGCAGTATCCGAGATACTTCTTTCATAGCCAGAGGACTGTGAGTCCCTCCTTGATGATTGATGTATGCCACAGTTGTGACATTGTCTGTCTGAAAACAAATGAACGATTCTCTCTTTAGAAGAGGCCATGACTGAAGAGCTCTGAAAATTGCACGGAGTTCCAAAAATGTTGATTGGTAATCTCACCTCCTGAGATTCCCAAACTCCTTGTGCTGTCAGAAACCCCCATACAGCTCCCCAACCTGTCAGATTTGCATCTGTTGATCATAGTCTAAGTTGGAGGAACAAAAAGAAGCCCCCTGAACTATACGATGGTGATCTGTCCACCACGTCAGAGAGTGTCGAACAATCGGTTTTAAAGATAATAATTGAGATATCTTTGTAAAATCCCTGCACCACTAGTTCAGCATACAGAGCTGAAGAGGTCGCATGTGAAAACGAGCAAAGGGAATCGCGTCCAATGCAGCAGTCATAAGACCTAGAATTTCCATGCATAAGACTACCGAAGGGAATGATTGAGACTGAAGGTTTCGATAAGCTGAAACCAATTTCAGACGCCTCTTGTCCGTCAGAGACAGAATCAAGAACACTGAATCTATCAGGAAACCTAAAAAGATTACCCTTGTCTGAGGAATCAAACAAACTTTAAGGTAAATTGATCCTCCAACCATGTTCTTGAAGAAACAACACTTATAAAAGACTGGAAGGTTCTTTCTAGAGAAAATGAGCAAAGGAAATTGAATCCAATGCTGTGGTCATAAGACCTAAAACTTCTATGCATATATAGCAACTGAAGGAAATAATAGAGACTAAAAGGTACCGATAGACGGAACCAAATAACATTATCCCTTGTCTGATAGAGACAAGGACAGTGACACAAACCATCTGGAAACCTAAAAAAGGTGACCCTTGTGTGAGGAATCAAGAGTTTTAGAAAAGAAGATCCTCTAACTATGTCCTGAAGAGTAAGTGAATCATATGAGATTCTGCATCCTCAGAAAATAATCTGAATGAAAACAGAAAAATGAAAATATGCATTTATTGTATCTAATGAAAACAAATAATGCTATCAAAGACCATAAAAAGGCAAAATAATTTGAATAAAACTTCAAAACCCGGTTCCTCAAAAGAAACTGGAAGAAACAGCCCAGAAGATTCCAGGTCTGAGCAGCGCTTGAACCCCATGGGTGCCCAGCCATGCTTCAACAGTACCCAAAATACATAGGACAGAAACACAGTTAAAGAAAGTGTTAGCCTTGCTGGAATAAAATCAAAGAAATTTGGACAAAATAAATTTCAAAGAAGCCTTAACCTGCCCCTTACCAGCCAAGCTGGAATACGGCACGTACATCGCAAATTTAGGGAGCTGATTTCGAACTCCAAATATAGACATGTTACTTGGGAAAGAACTCAGGAATTCGTTCCTTAATAAGAACAACCAAACTAGTATAAGCTTAAAGTTTTAGTCTTAGAACTCAACCTTGAAGCCCAGAGTAACAGTTAAGAATTAAATCCAATTATAAAACAAATAATTGATTATCTTAGAACAAAGGAAATATGGATTTTTTTTTTTTTTTTAAATCACAAAATTCTTTTAGCTAAAAAAGCTAAAGACATAGATTAACCCTCATTTGCGAAAATATTCAATAAAATGAAGACACAAATGAAATTATTAGCATAATAGTTCAGTTTAAAGGACCAGCCAATACAGTGGACTTGCATAATCAATAAATGCAAAACAACAAGACAAATGCAACAGCACCTAGTCTAGTAAATGTTGTCCCTTAAACGATGCTAAAATAAATCATAATCTGATACTTGATCTTAAAGTAAACAGAGAAAATAAAGCAATTGCAATATCCAAATAAATCACAGGACCAAGCCTGAAACTAAATAATTTTCCATGAATAAGATACAGCTATCTAAAGGAAAATAAATACTATTTTGCTATAGAAACAATAGCATAATTAGTAAAATTAGAGATAGCCCCAATAAATTGGAGAACCCTCCAAATTAAGTTTAACTGCTGGCAAAGAATATAGTTTAAAACCTTTTTGAAAAAGGAATAAAAGAAAATTCTCATCCTATTCCATTCCCTAGTACAGGGAATTGGAAAGAAAACCTCTAAAGAAATAAATAGGCAGAAATGATGTCAGCTAGTCTTAAAGAACTAGTTACCTTAATATCCAAAATAATCAACACCTTTTCAACAAAGAACAAATGTACTTTAATAATTGAAAAATAATAAAAAAGTAGATTTGTTAGTGTCAATATCTGATGAAGAAAATTTCTGAAAAAAACATCATCAGAGAAGGATAAATCAGTATGTTGTTGGTCATTTAAAACTTCAATAATTAAAAAAGAAGTGAAAAAGACCTAAAAATTTTATTAGAAGGCACGAAGTCAGACAAAGCCTTTAACATAGAATCAGAAAAATATTTCTTATAAGTCTTCTAAATATTTCTTGTAAGAAAAGAAAATATATAAAGCATAAATACTAATGGATTCCGCATGTAAAAGTATAACAAAATATCTTATTACAAACCATAGCTAAAGAAAAACATTTATAACATTTAAAATAAATGAACATAGCTTTGGTAGAACTGAAACTCAGTTAAGCGTTTTTCCAAAAGTGGCTTCTGATTCAGAGTCCAATTGAGACATCTTGCAATATGTAATAGAAAAAAACAACATATAAAGCAAAATTGATCAAATTCCTTAAATGACAGTTTCAGGAATGGGAAAAAAATGCCAATGAACAAGCTTCTAGCAACCAGAAGCAATAAATAATGAGACTTAAATATTGTGGAGACAACAATGACGCTCAAAAATTTTTAGCGCCAAAAAAGCCGCCCACATTATTTGGCGCCTAAATGCTTTTGGCGCCAAAAATGGCGCCACATCCGGTAACGCCGACATTTTTTGGCGCAAAAAACGTCAAAAAAATGACGCAACTTCCGGCGACACGTATGACGCCGGAAATGACAAGAAAATTTTTGCGCCAAGAAAGTCCGCGCCAAGAATGACGCAATAAAATGAAGCATTTTCAGCCCCCGCGAGCCTAACAGCCCACAGGAAAAAAAGTCAAATTTTAAGGTAAGAAAAAATTGATTATCCATATGCATATTCCCAAATATGAAACTGACTGTCTGAAAATAAGGAACGTTGAACATCCTGAATCAAGGCAAATAAATGTTTAAACACATATATTTAGAACTTTATATAAAAGTGCCCAACCATAGCTTAGAGTGTCACAGAAAATAAGACTTACTTACCCCAGGACACTCATCTACATGTAGTAGAAAGCCAAACCAGTACTGAAACGAGAATCAGTAGAGGTAATGGTATATATAAGAGTATATCGTCGATCTGAAAAGGGAGGTAAGAGATGAATCTCTACGACCGGCAACAGAGAACCTATGAAATAGACCCCGTAGAAGGAGATCATTGAATTCAAAAAGGCAATACTCTCTTCACATCCCTCTGACATTCACTGCACGCTGAGAGGAAAACCGGGCTCCAACCTGCTGCGGAGCGCATATCAACGTAGAATCTAGCACAAACTTGCTAGTTTGTAAAACTGATTTGTGGGTGTGGTGAGGGGTGTATTTATAGGCATTTTGAGGTTTGGGAAACTTTGCCCCTCCTGGTAGGAATGTATATCCCATACGTCACTAGCTCATGGACTCTTGCTAATTACATGAAAGAAAGGCAAATTCTTAATCAAGAAGAGTCAGCCAACAAGACTGTTCAAAAGCTGGTTGTAAAGGCGCACAGACATGAATAGCTCTTCTCACGCCATATTAGGAAAACTGAGCCTGTATTGTGATAAGGCTTCAGCCACAAATGGCTTAAAGGTCTGATACGAGCTGAAAAACAACAACTTTTCTCTTCAGAAACAAAGACATGGGCCTAGTTTACATTGCTATTGTAAACTGGTGGTAACAACTATCTCTAATAAAAGTTTTATGTTACCAGTTTACAATAGCAATGGAATATAGAAAAATAAAAAATAACTAACTAAAGTCCATACAGGTAAACTTTAAGGTCATAAGAATATATTTTAACACACACTGTATCTTAGTCAGAATATGACTGCTGTATCCCACAGGGTCAAAGAAGACACCATTGATTTTAAACTGCTTTACCACAAACATGTCTCTTCTGTGCTCCAAAAAACAGAGCTCTGTCCTGAGTTTGTAATAAAAACCTAAATGCAGAACCCTTGGTGGTATATTCATAGTCAGGAACCTTGATAAAGTCATCAGTAATAATAACTGAGAGGGGGATGGCTGAAACCTTGCCCATACTCTGATGAGAATGGTTATAATAATTATTTCTTCATCTGTCCAGATAAATATATTCTTCACGCTAGGGTAAAGCTGCAATCTACACTAAAATACAACAGAAGAGACAGGCGCAGCCCGACTCAAGCGTAACAAAATGTAATAGAGCGTAAGACAAATGGCTACTTACAAACATAAAACATTTAAAAGCGATTTAAAACCAATGCGATTTAAAACCTTGTTATAGGTGGAAGTCTCTTACCAACGTCCTCTCCACCTCAGCCGTATGATAACCGAGTCTGGAGCTGGGTAAAGTGAATATCTCCAAGAGATCCGGAAAATGCTGTGAAACTCTATGCGTTTCGTCTGAGAACGCTCAGACTTTCTCAAGAGTAAATTCACTCTTGAGAAAGTTTGAGCATTCTCAGACGAAATGTCACATCCTCCCACCACTGATTGTGGAAAACCGGCTTCTACACTTTCACAGTACTATTGATTGCCAGCGCAGAATACCGGTACTTTTGGTTTGCAATCTACACTACCATACTCCAAAAAGTATATAAAGAACACTTCAAGGTATGGCACAGGAATATGAAAGATGCCACAGGTTTCTGAAGAATTTTAGGAATGTTTTTACCTACTCCAAAGCACAAGACATACAACCCAACTTATATGTATTAATGACATTAATATAATGTGCTAATGTGCTATAAATACCTTATGTATATAAATAATCTTTACACATGTATACTCATAATTTTGCACCTCTTACTACTCTTCAACAGCAGTGAACAAACCTTTCAGTTGTGCAAGACTTTTGCGTCCTCTTCGCTTTTTTATTTGCACAGGAGTTGTTTCTTCTGTATCTTCTGAACTCTGAACCTAAACATTTCATTTACAGAAAGATACACTGAATTAGTCACATATTCTTAGAGATCTACAATCAATAAACTAATCTTCTAATTTATATAAGCAGCCTTTATATAATAACATATCTATATTTTGACATCAAGAAAATTTACAAAAAAAAGTTAAGTTTGTGGTGACAAAATTAGTCAGCTACTAGACAATGCTAGATTATATGCAAGTCATTCATGATTTGTTTCTAGAAGGGCACAGTACAATAGCTTGTATGACACAATTTACATCTTCAGAAGCAATACACCACAGCCACCTCTCTGAGCATGAATAGTGTTTGAATACTGGTGCACCTGATATGTACGTATGCCACTGAAAAACAGCAATAACGTTTACTAGAAGCATTTTTGCTAATGGAAGTACAGGTAGCCCTCAGTTTACGCCGGGGTTAGGTTCCAGAAGGAATGGTTGTAAATTGAAACCCAGTTTATAATGTAAGTCAATGGGAAGTGAGGGAGTTCGATTCCAGGCACCTATCAAAATTGGCATAAGTAACACCTAATACATTATTTTTAAAGCTTTGAAATGAAGACTTTAAATGCTAATCTGCATTATAAACCTTAGGAAATAATCACACAACACAGACTTTACTTGCATTTTTCTGCAAACAGTTCTTTCTATGCATTCCAATCTGGACTGATTTATAGACAGGAAGATCTTGTTCCTATGAAAGCTGCTCGATAGCTCATGTCTAGCGAGACTAATTAATTCCAGCCTGTTTCTGTGCTTGGCTTTGCATACCTTTGCTGCAACACAAGCAGACCGCTCCACCTACTGGCTATTTTAATCAATGCAATGCTTTTCAAGGCTTTTTAATAGCAGTCACATGACTGAAAAAAAAGGTTGTTATTCTGAAATGGTGCAAATTGAACCAGCGTAAATCGAGGGCCACCGTTTAGTTTAGTTTTAACAGTTTGCTGGTCTGGAGCATTCAGGTGTGTGTTAACACAATGCCAAGGAGGAATGACATTAGCAATGATCTTAAAGAAGCAATTGTTGCTGCCCATCAATCTGGGAAGGGTTAGAAGGCCATTTCCAAACAATTTAAAGTCCATCATTCTACAGTGAGAAAGATTATTCACAAGTGGAAAACATTCAAGACCGTTGCCAATCTTCCCAAGAGTGGACATCCCAGCAAATTAACCCCAAGGTCAGACCGTGCAATGATGATTTGGGCTGGTTTTCAAGCCACAGGACCTGGGCATCTTGCAGTCATTGAGTCGACCATCAACTCCTCTGTGTATTCTAGAGTCAAATGTGAGGCCATCAGTTCGACAGCTAAAGCTTGGCTGAAATTGGGTCATGCAACATGACAATGATCCCAAGAACACCAGCCAATGGTGACTTCAAGTTATTGCTGCTAAAGATGGTTCTACAATCTATTAAATCATAAGGTGTACTTAGTTTTTCACACATGGCTTCTCCATTTTAGCTTTATTTTTGTTAAATAAATCATGACACGGTGTAATATGTTGTGTTGTTGTTCATCTGAGGTTGCATTTACCTAATTTTAAGACCTGCTAAGGACCAGATGACTTATGTCCTGATACGAAAAACCAAAGAATTCAAAGAGGGTGTACTTTCTTTTTCACATGACTATAAATTGCAAACATGCTTATATTTCAAACTGAAATGCACCCATGCACATTTTATTTTTGACCTTTCTATCCCTTTAATGATAGCTCTTACATCATAATAAAAAATAATAATATGAAAAGCTTTAATCTATCCTACTTCCCATGATTCTTTAGTCTTACATATGGCCAAGAGAAAGGAGAAAAAGTAGGAAAGGAAAAGCAGGGTAAAAGGGCGGCAAACTAGTACTGCCGTTGTTATGGCGGGTCTCGTAGACTCTCACCATCATGAAAGTTTTCTTTCATAAGATGGTGAGAGTCCACAAGCCATCACATGTGGGATTCTATACCCTAGCTGTGAAGTCCACAAGACCACCATGAAATAGCGAGTGAACAACAGTTAAGGCAAGTAGAGGTACTACATAGGCACTACAGCATGCAGAACTTTCCTACCAAAAGCAAAGGTGGAGGCAAAGACACTCCAGCCAAAGGCCTTAAATACCTCCCCCACTTCCCTCATCCCCCAGTCATTCTGCCAAGGAAACAAGGAACAGTAGGAGAAATATCAGGGTGAAAAAAGGTGCCAAAAGAATGAATCAAAAAAGAATTAAAGGCCGCCAACAGAAAAAAACGGGCAGGAGCTATGGACTCTACCCGTTCAGAAGAAAAGAAAATTATCAGGTAAGCATAATTTAAGTTTTTCTTCTTAAAACAGAGAGAGTCCACAGCTGCATTAATTACTTTTGAGAAAACAATACCCAAGCTTATAGAGGACACAATGCAAACAGGCGGGAACAAAAAAAGGCAGCCCAATCTGAGGGCACCACCGCCTGACACAAGCCAGATTCCCGATAAAAAACTACTTCAACAGAAAGAGGAAGTACAAAAATATGGAAAGAGGACAAGGTAACTGCCCATCAATTAGACCATAAGGATCCCAATTAGAGATCACTCTAAATTCTGGACTCCACTGAGCATAAAAGCCTTTGAGGAGACCAAAGTCCCCTTCTCTAGAAGCACACAAATAAAAACCTCTCCCTGAACAATGGCAAGGGAAACAACAAAACAACTTCCACACCACATTTTTCCTAACTGAAAAAAGGGAAGAATCAAACAAGAAGGTCCGAAAGAACCTCCAGACACCATCCCTGAATATTCAAGGACAAAAACAGAGAGTAGCCCCCAGCAGAACTTATTGAAAAGGAACGGCTATCAGGCTGGACAAAGTCCCGTAGAAAATACTCTACCGACTGAGGAGAGCAAAGAAAGGAAAATATTCCATATCACCTCCTACATGGATCCAAAAAGAACAAAAAAAAAAGCCTTAACCAGAACCGAAGTCCCAGAAGGACAATGGACAAAAGGTAGAACAAGACTACCTTACCATGTCAGCTAACCAGCACAGAGAAAACTGCACACCCATAGGTCAGAAAAAAACCCCGGGAGCAGAACAGGAACGGAATGATAACATCCATTTACGCCCCAAACGAAAGCCGGAGGCTTCCATCAGATAGGCAGTCAGACAAAACATCAAACCACAGTAACTAGCCAAATGAGCAGCTACATTCCTGGGAAGAGCAAGAAAAACTCAGAAAGCAGGGGGGACCAACTTCCCCCTCTATTAGAAAACGGGGTAAGGGAGGAGAACACCCTGACCAAAAGTGAAGAACCAACTACCCGCTAAGGGAAGGTTCCCGAACCCACGGCAAGGCCTCCCAATCAAAGTAAGGATCCATCGGGAGACAAAATACGTGGTCGATGCCCAAACAGAGCAGTCAGAAAACCTGATCCCTACTCTGCAACGAACAGTCCTATCACAGAAACGACTGTCAATGTCCCCAAGGACAAAGATTAAAAAATCCACGCATCGACAAGGCAAAGAATGACTGGGGGATGAGGGAAGTGGGGGAGGTATTTAAGCCTTTGGCTGGGGTGTCTTTGCCTCCTCCTGGTGGCCAAGTTCTGTATTTCCCAAAAGTAATGAATGCAGAAGTGGAGTCTCCCCGTTTTAAGAAAAGAGCAGCCAGAGAAGAAATAGACCCTTCTCTACTTTAGGCACCATGAATCTTTAATGGAGTAAGCAACAGGAAACATCTTTTTAAAAATGGGAGATGGGGAGAAAGGTATCCCTGGCTTCTCCCATTCCTGTGAAATAATCTCTGCCACACTGTCTGGAACAGGTAATACTTCCACAGAGGAAGGAACATCATAGTATTAAGTTTACTAGATTTCTTAGGGTTAAAAACGACAGAAGTATCAGAGTCGTCCAAAGTAGCCAATACCTCCTTTAATAGTACACAAAGGTGTTCAAGCATAAATCTGAAGTTAACTTCTTCAGTATCAGATGAAGGAATTATACTGTCTGAATCTGCGATTTCACCCTCAGAGGCTATCGAGGTAGTTCAGCAGACGTAACAGACACCTTACACTCTGATTTTTTTTTAGATTTCCTCTTGCACTTCCCCAACATGGTAAAAGCAGATAATGCCAAAGATATCGCAGAAGATGTCTGAACCACAAAATCTGATGGCACATAAACTCCTCCAGGAGGCTGAGAGGAACTGCAGGGTACTGTGACGCCATTGAGGCTTGGGACGTTTGAGGAGAAAGCTGCGGCACTGCCTGAACAGCATCATCCTGAGAGACATTGGGCTCAAAGGGCAACAATCTACCTTTACATTCAAGAGTTCTAGCTAAGCATGCAGCACAGAATTGCATAGGCAAAAAAAATCTGTGCCTCAAGGCATAGTAAGCATTTGTCAAAAGACACAGAGTCTTTCTCCATGTCCATAATATTCAATAAGATATACCCCATTTGAGAAATTGTATTAAATAATTTTAAATAGTTACTGTCACTTCAAGTACCTCAGAGCGTTTAACGCTATGTATCGCAAGCTAACAAAAACTAAATCAGGACCTCCACACCTCAGCCTGACTGAGGTGTCTTACCTGACCTCTGTTTTGAAATATGCCAAAAAGAAACAGAGCTCTCCTGATGAACGAAGGAACCCCAGAGATGCCGGCAACAGAGAAGACGCCGCACCACTTAACACACTGAAGCGGAAAAGCGGGTCACATGACCTTCCGGCTAGAAACTGTGCAGCTAAAATAAAGTGTGCTTTTCTAAGAGACAGTTAAACCGCAACAGCCCCTTGCACATAAACTCCTCATACTATTCATAAACCCATATGAATATAAAATATTTGAGCCACAAAAAGAAACAGAATGAGGGAAATGCCTTGTTACCAAAAAAAGAATTAACCCCTTAGTCTCCACTTCCACAGAGGAAGCATTAGTCACAATACAGTGCTTGCATCCTGCCTAGAAATATCCTGTATAAAGGATACAGCATGTCCCAATAAAAGTTGCAGATATTCTTCATTAAGTGCAAGTCTCTACCTAAAAGACAAAAGCACTTATCTGCAATCCAGCTGTCAGGCAGGACGACAGCTTACAAGGTGTGAAAGGACACATACTCCTCACAGAGACCTGTAGAAAAAAGAAAAAACAGAGTAACCAACTCTGGCTTTCTATAACTAGGGCAGCAATATGTTAGGAAACAAAGTAAGGACCACCTCACAACTTCCTAACTGATTAAAAGCCACCACTACTCTACTGAAGAGATTGACATGGACTCAGTTAAACCTAAATCCTTGCTTGCAGGGAAAAGTACCCAAAAAAGGAATAACTTCTTCAGACACCAAACTTCACCTCCTCCAATGACAGAGGCAAAGAGAATGACTGGGGATTATGGGTAGGGGATTGACACTTAACAGCTTTGCTGTGGTGCTCTTTGCCTCCTCCTGCTGGAATGACGTTGTGGACTCTCAATGTCTTTGGAAAGGAAAAATTATTTTAAAAATATAAAAAAAATGACAGTTTGAGTCAATAAAGGGTTAAATGAATATAAAATAATGGAACTCTCTAGTTATTAAGGGAGCTTACAACTTTAAGGCACTGTCTGAGGAAAGGAGAAAACAGAGCAGAGTTTTGGTGGGAAAAAGTTAACTCCCAGAGCTATGCACAGAAGGAAGCTCAGAGAATTCTGAAAATGAGCTCCTCCACTTCAGAAATGATCCTGGTCATCTGAAAGCCTGCTGAGAATGAGGAGCTGAGCTCTGGTATGTAGTGAACACCGAAAACAAATTTAAAGAGAAAGTACCTCAGTTTTACTGTAAATGTGTAAAAGTGCCTAAAACTGTATGTAGTGTTATCTGGTGTATGTAGCTATGTCCCCAGACTCATGCTAATATCCTTCTGTCTATGTGAATATAAGGCCCTAGATACCTGTCAGCACTCAGTCTACTGGGCTTTTAAAGCTGTAAGGGACCTGTTTCCAGTAGAATAGCCTATCTTGTGTAGTATGCATTGACACAGGATCTAAGGACAGAGTACGCTGACGAGGCCAACAGTAGGATCCTGTCCGATACCAGGCTCTTTGAAGAAAATATCACATCATTTGAAAACCCCATTCAATTGACGTGTATATCAGCGCTTCAAGTTTCACCATCCTCTAAACTGTGAGCAGTGTTTTGCCTCTTCCTGTAGGACTGGACTTTAATCCCACATGTGATGGCTCATGGACTCTCCACTAATTTACTTCTATTATCAAATGTATCGCTTTCACTTGGTATCCTTTTTTGAAATACAGCTCTCTTTTTCCTGATAGCTTACTGAGGTAGGATCAGGAGTGTCATCTTGTCTAACTACTTTAAATAAACCCATAAATAAAAATTAATGTCAGTTTACTTACTAGTGACTCCACCTCTTGTTCCAAATGTTCACTCTGGTGGTTCTGGTCTGTATAAAGTACAGTAAAAAAAAACATAGTAGTTTTTTAGTAATATTTATGCATGTTTTCAGTAAATAATGCCTGGTTTTCTGCATCATCATCATTATTATTATTATATCACTGCTCAGATTAATATAAATCTTTTGAAGAACATATCAGGAGCAAATATACACATTTTTGAAAAGCATTATTATGTATTTAAGGTTCAGAAATACATCAGAGCGCCAACTAGTGAAGGCTGGGTGTAAGTGAAATGATGTATAAAACTCCACAATTTTAAAAGGTGATAACAATTTATTCATTCTGGTAACATGGAATGGGTACAATAAAAAGGAACGCGGTAAAACTCATGGATCCATGTAGTTAACAATAAATAATTAAAATAACAATAAAGTGATAACAGCAAACAAATTAATACTTGATAGTTGTAGCACGTTTCAAATTGGGTAATATATACTTTGAAAATTGCAGACAGAATTGATTCTTAGTAATCGTGGCAAATTTTAAAATATTGCTGATACTTGTTAGCAATCGTGACAAATTTTAAAAATAATTGTATACATATACTTTAAAAATTGATACATGTAACAGCAAAATAGATGTAAATTCAGATCATTAAAAACAATGGAGACCAAAAGTTAATTTGGGCATATACAAGATAAGTGAGCAATTGTTTAGAAACGAAAAGTAGAAATAGTGCGATCAGTTCAACCTGGGTATGTTAAAACTGAAAAAGTGTTTTGGTGCTAAATAGGTGAACCGGTACTCCTGACCGGGTAAATGTGATGAATCAAAAAAGAAATTTGTGATGTACCCGTTAATGTGTGATGAAGTGTATGTCTCTGTTAGCTGAAGATGAGATACTTAGTACCTCTGTAGTATTATGAACTATTATGAACAAAGAAGAGAGAAGGGAGTATCATACTAACCCATATGGAGAAAGAAAGAGACAATTCGACTATAATTATAGAGGGAGACATGAACAACGGAGAAATTGGAAAAACCAAGATCACTATGAGGGAGGCTGGAGAAATCAAGACTACCCTGAAAGACGTCATTATCAAGATAGGGTAGACTTCCAACAAAGACAAAGTTTCGAGGGAGGAAAACATCATAAAGGTGAATCTGACCACTACTTTGAAAACAAAGATGTATATGAAACACCAAGATGGGAAAGGAAACAACAAACATTAAAAGATGAACCCTATAAGGAAAAATTAAGGGAGGGGAAGAAGATTGAAAAATCCGAAGGACAAGTAACTATGAAAGAAAAAGAAATCAGAACCAAATTGTCAAACATCACAGAATCCCGAAATATACAATCACCACACTCTTCCTCTACTTTTTTAGAGTTGGACCATCATCATCACAAAGAATGGGAACAAAACCAATCAACAACACAATAAAAAAAAGACCCACAGAGGGAAAAGAGGAGGTGCGAAAATAAGAAAGAAATATGATAAAATCGAAGATCAAACGGAAAAGAGCAATGACAAAGGTATATTTAACTTGAGCTCATATGAACTAAATAAAGATGAGAAATCTATTTTAGGACTAGGCTTATCGTTTGCACCATCCCTAAGTATGGATAAATTCACCACTTTTGTGAACACAAAAGAATTTATCAGAAAATTAACCCTAAAAAGATTTTTTCTTAAATCCCCTCTTGAAAGGACAGGATATGGATATAAAGAATATGACAATACTTCGAAAGAGGACTGTTATATACACATAGACCTTAAGCCTAAGTCCACATTTTACCCTCTAACCCACAAAGGAACTGCACTGGAAACCTTTGAAACAATAGTATGCAGGGAAATAAGAGACATCAATCTCAAAAAGTTAAGTTTGAAAAATAAAAACTTATCTAATAAACAACTTCAAACAATCAAACAATTAGAACTGAACCACAATCTCACCATTAACCCGGCTGATAAAGGTGGTGGGATTGTGGTGATGAATAAAACAGACTATAAGAACGAAAAAGAAAGGATTTTATGTGACGAAAACACCTATCTAAGACTGAAGGAAAATCCAGTGATTATGTACAAAAGAAAATTAATGTACCTTCTGAAGGGAGCTAAAGATGATGACATACTGAGTGATAAAGAGTACAACTATATTAATGTACAATACCCAAGGATCCCAATCATATACCATCTACCAAAGATCCACAAAAATCTTAAAAATCCCCCTGGGAGACCGATAATATCGGGGATAGGATCTCTGAGTAGCAATCTGTCCGAATATGTGGACAGACATCTACAAAAACATGTAAGGGAACGTCGCTCTTATTTAAGAGACTCCAACCAGATAATAAACCTTCTGGAAAATATAAAGTGGGAGAATAACTACATTTTGGTTACTTGTGACGTAACAGCCCTGTACACAAGTATTCCCCACAAAGAAGGACTGGAGGCAGTAAGATTCTATCTAGAGAAAGACATAGAATTACCAACAAGACAATGTGACTTCATACTGGATAGTATTCATTACATCCTTAATCATAACTATTTTTGTGATGATGGAAAATACTATCGACAGGTTTGTGGCACGGCGATGGGGACCAGGTTCACGCCTAGTTATGCCAATCTCTACATGGCTAAGTGGGAAGAGATCTTCTGGGAGTCCTGCCCAGCAAGCGCGGACCTGGTCCTCTATCGCCGTTACATTGATGATATTATAATGATTTGGAAAGGGCCACAAGAAGATCTGGAACATACCATCAATGTCATGAATAAGAGCGAGGCCAACCTTAACTTCACATATGAATTGAGCAAAACATCACTCACATTTTTGGACCTACATATAGAGGTGAAAGAAGGTAAGAATGAGACATCAACTCATTTCAAAAAGGTGGACAGCAACAACTATGTCCACCAAACAAGTTGTCACCACAGAAATTGGAAGAATAATATGCCAAAGGGACAACTTCTTAGAATGAAGAAAAACTGTTCTAACCCATTGAAAATGGGAAGAACAAGCACAAATAATAAAATAATTTTTTTTAGAGAGAGGCTATAAGGAAGAACCATTAGACCAGAAGATAGAGGAAATCAGAAAAATTGAAAGAAAAGATCTAACTAAATACAAAGAAAAGACGAAACTGAATAAGGACAATGAAATTCTTAATGTTCCTTTAATAACGGAATACAGCGAAAATAGTCAAATTATTGAAAACATCTTCAGGAAAAACTGGAACATCCTTAAAGATGATGACATTCTTGTGGAAAAATTACCTCAAAGACCTACATTTGTGTATAGACGGACCAACAATCTGAAAAACAAATTGGCACCTAGCACACAGAAGAAGCAGCCTGAGATAAAAAGATGCATTTGGGAAAACAGTAAGGGTTTTTTCCCTTGTCATACATGCAAGGCGTGCAAGTGCGGGGAAAAAGCCACTCAATTTCAATCCTACCACAACAAGAAGAAATATAAAATCAAAGACCTGATCCGCTGTCAAGATAAGAACGTAGTTTACCTACTCCAATGTACCTGTGGGCTCCAATATGTGGGGCAAACGTCCAGACCACTAAGGGACAGAATACGTGAACATCTTTTATGTATTGAGAAACTCAATAAGGAGACTCTCCTATATAAACATTTTTCCGAGAAATATCATGGAAACATCAAATCTTTAAAATATATGGGGATAAAAAAAGTCCCCAAGAACTGGAGAGGAGGTAACCATGAAAGAAAGCTACTAACAGAAGAATCAAAATGGATTTTTTATCTAGTTTGCCTGTACCCGAGAGGGTTAAACAATAAAGAAGATTTGTTTCATCTTTTAAACCTCAATTAAATGGAATTGGGTAACCAACAGCGTATGAGATATGCTCCGCTCTACCAACTTGTAAATATTTTCCGATAGCCTCTTCTGTAATCATTAATTAATATCTGTCTCACCTTACAAACCTTGATTGTTCTAGGGATAAGAATTTTGCCATAAAAATTTCTCTAGTCCACATTGGGCTTCTAAAAGTGAGACCATGTGGATTTGTCTTTCCCCTGTGGCAAGATGATTATTGTCCTCGTCTTTCTCTCTGTCCATACCAGTACTCCAAAGTAGATTCATCCTAAAGAACTGTTCAGGAAACAATGGAAATACATGATAAACATGATAAAAGACTTACCTTAACCGAGGGGACATATTACTATCAAGCAAAATATCACTACTTCGAAGTAGTTTTCACTTCGCTTCATATTCATCAAATCTTTTCTGGTCCATTTTTATTTTTATATTTCTTATTTTCATTGATAAGAGCTGAACAATTTATTTTATTTTAATATACAACATTATTTTAAATACAATCCAGGCACTCCTCTTTTTACACTAAACATATATTCCTCTAAGAAAATATTCTCCCAATTGTGAGAAAACATTCAAACATAGTACACTTTTCACTTAGTTAGATGAAACTAGTGACAAAGAAAATAAGGGTCTCTTAGGATAAAAATATACATATCGACTTAAAGGGCCATAATACCCAAATGTTTAAACACTTGAAAGTGATGCAGCATAGCTGTAAAAAGCTGATTAGAAAATATCACCTGAACATCTCTATGTAAAAAAGAAAGATATTTTACCTCAAAAGTTCCTCAGTAGCCACCTCCCATTGTAAAGGATTTCTAAGCAGCATTTTAGTGTGTCTGTCCTGGGACATCTGAAGGGATGAGCATCGTGCACTCTCATATTATTTCACCAATCAGGTAAAGGAAGCTTACTATGAAATCTAATGAGAGTTAAGTGAAATCGCATGAGATCACAGTAAGAGTTCATGACCTCAGCACTGCTGATGCTGATTGGCTGCTGTTCATTTCTTCATTTTTTTAATTTTTTTTACCTCCAGCTGGGAGCAGCTGAGTATAACTTTTTACACAGAACTTACTCTACTGAGCTGAGGAAATTGTGAGGTAAAATATCTTCCTTTTTTTACATAGAGATGCTCAGGTGATATTTTCCTGTCAGCTTTTTACAGTTATACTGCATCAGTTTCAAGTGATTTAGCATATGAGTATTATGTCCCTTTAACATAACCTAACATAAATATGATGCTCTGAAATATCCTACAAGTATCTGAACACACCAGAATGAATACACACTAAAAGTTACTAAGATCTTGTGTTCTTGTGTCCTACAACTGTTCAGATAGTTGTAGGATATTTCAGAGCATCATATTTATGTTCAAGACTCTGACACTACAATACCCAATAGGGACATTTCAATTGGGGCTCTCTACATATTAGTGTTATCACTCACCCTCTCGATATAAGAGGATCTCACCCGAATAGGGGGTTCTTGTATTTTGAAAGTGATATAATCCCAAAACCATGGGCTATATCCTAGATTTTTATATACACATATAATTATATATACTTCACCCCCTCCTAGAGTGTACATAACTTGGAGAGCATACCATATACTGGCCAGACAATTCTCCCTAGGAGTTGCATTCTCCCATCTTCACACTGGTTGGAATTTTAAATACCCTTCTTTTTTTATTATTTGATAAAACCAATAAAAGTTAAGTTTTAATTCGCCTTTTCCTGGGCCTTTTTACCTAGGTATCCATGGCCATTTACCTCCTATTTGCTGTTGAGTGCTAAATATGTACACTCTTTCAATTGTCGTTCGCAATTGATTATTCTAGTTTGCCTCTTTCAATGTACAGCACCTAAGTCCCCGTACACACATTTTTTTGATATCTCTCACACCAAATGAGAATAGGATAAACAGTGGGACACAGCAATCGTAGTGCCGTTGTCTTTTTTCTTTTTGTTTTTCATATTTAAAGACTCTTGTTCGGTCATACACTGAGAAAGGTCAGTGTATGACCGAAACGCGTTGACTGGTAAGGAGCTCTCTGATATTCTATTTTATAAAAACAATCTACACTATTTATTTTTTTTAACAGAAGGAATAATTTCTGAAACACTTTTGAATCTACGTTGAAAAAACCTGCAAACACTCTCTTCGCTTAAGAAACTATCTACACACATAGAAAATGGGAATCGTTTTGTGATATACACTATTATCTTTGGGAACATTTGTACTTTTTGTAACAGAACGGTTATTTCTATTTTTGTTTTCAAATACTGAATCATCTAAATCTGTGAACCTCACTTTTTTGTCTTTTTTTTTCAATTTGTCTTGGAAAACTGTGTCAAGGATAGACTATTACACATAATATTTGCCGTGGTTAGTTTTGGAGTTGCCACATCACCTACAATTTTTTACAATTGATATTATTTGTAGTTAAATTTGCTTGCAGCGTCTCTACAGCTGCAATTTTTTGTTTTTGTTTTGTTTTTCAATTCACGTATATTCTTACAATTATTTTTGTTATTTTGACACTTTATTTTAGATCACAGCCAATATATATTTGTTATAACTGCAGAGGTACTAAGTATCTCATCTTCAGCTAACAGAGACATACACTTCATCACACATTAACGGGTACATCACAAATTTCTTTTTTGATTCAGCACATTTACCCAGTCAGGAGTACCGGTTCACCTATTTAGCACCAAAACACTTTTTCAGTTTTTTCAGTTTTAACATACCCAGGTTGAACTGATCGCACTATTTCTACTTTTCGTTTCTAAACAATTGCTCACTTATCTTGTATATGCCCAAATTAACTTTTGGTCTCCATTGTTTTTAATGATCTGAATTTACATCTATTTTGCCGTTACATGTATCAATTTTTAAAGTATATGTATACAATTATTTTTAAAATTTGTTACGATTACTAACAAGTATCAACAATATTTTAAAATTTGCCACGATTACCAAGAATCAATTCTGTCTGCAATTTTCAAAGTATATATTACCCAATTTGAAACGTGCTACAACTATCAAGTATCAATTTGTTTGCGGTTATCAATTTATTGTTATTTTAATTATTTATTGTTAACTACATGGATCCATGAGTTTTACTGCGTTCCTTTTTATTGTACCCATTCCGTGTTACCAGATTGAATAAATTGTTATCACCTTTTAAAATTGTGGAGTTGTATACATAATTTCACTTAGACCCAGCCTTCACTAGTTGGCGCTCTGATGTATTTCTGAACCTCATATATTCCATACTTGACCACTAGGGGTCATCCATATTGGAGCTAAGGGTCTAATTCAGTAGGCGCTCAGGGTACCTCTTTAATATTATTATGTATTTATTAGCAACACAACTAAAAGGAGAATTTATGTAATGCATTAAAGAATATAAAGTAGCTGTGACAAGTTCAAAGCAACAATAATTACTATGATGATAAATCAAACAGCCTTATAAAAATAATGAAAATAGAGATTTAGTACCTTCATGATGCAGCTCTTCTGGCAATTTTTCTAAAGTGTCTTTCTGGTCCTATGATTAAAACATTATTTTAGAATATTTCTGCACTAGGAGGTAAAATGTCATTTTAAAGAGGCTGGCACCTCAAAACCTTGGGTCTATTTTAAAGATGACCTGGCTAGAAATAATCTCTCATCCTGGCCAATAAACAGTTTGCTTTAAGGCTGAGAATGCTGAAGAGATAAGATGAAGACGGAAATCCCAACATAAAAACAGAATTTATGTTTACCTGATAAATTTCTTTCTCCAACGGTGTGTCCGGTCCACGGCGTCATCCTTACTTGTGGGATATTCTCTTCCCCAACAGGAAATGGCAAAGAGCCCAGCAAAGCTGGTCACATGATCCCTCCTAGGCTCCGCCTACCCCAGTCATTCGACCGACGTTAAGGAGGAATATTTGCATAGGAGAAACCATATGGTACCGTGGTGACTGTAGTTAAAGAAAATAAAATATCAGACCTGATTAAAAAAACCAGGGCGGGCCGTGGACCGGACACACCGTTGGAGAAAGAAATTTATCAGGTAAACATAAATTCTGTTTTCTCCAACATAGGTGTGTCCGGTCCACGGCGTCATCCTTACTTGTGGGAACCAATACCAAAGCTTTAGGACACGGATGAAGGGAGGGAGCAAATCAGGTCACCTAAATGGAAGGCACCACGGCTTGCAAAACCTTTCTCCCAAAAATAGCCTCAGAAGAAGCAAAAGTATCAAACTTGTAAAATTTGGTAAAAGTGTGCAGTGAAGACCAAGTCGCTGCCCTACATATCTGATCAACAGAAGCCTCGTTCTTGAAGGCCCATGTGGAAGCCACAGCCCTAGTGGAATGAGCTGTGATTCTTTCGGGAGGCTGCCGTCCGGCAGTCTCGTAAGCCAATCTGATGATGCTTTTAATCCAAAAAGAGAGAGAGGTAGAAGTTGCTTTTTGACCTCTCCTTTTACCTGAATAAACAACAAACAAGGAAGATGTTTGTCTAAAATCCTTTGTAGCATCTAAATAGAATTTTAGAGCGCGAACAACATCCAAATTGTGCAACAAACGTTCCTTCTTTGAAACTGGTTTTGGACACAGAGAAGGTACGATAATCTCCTGGTTAATGTTTTTGTTAGAAACAACTTTTGGAAGAAAACCAGGTTTAGTACGTAAAACCACCTTATCTGCATGGAACACCAGATAAGGAGGAGAACACTGCAGAGCAGATAATTCTGAGACTCTTCTAGCAGAAGAAATCGCAACTAAAAACAAAACTTTCCAAGATAATAACTTAATATCAACGGAATGTAAGGGTTCAAACGGAACCCCCTGAAGAACTGAAAGAACTAAATTGAGACTCCAAGGAGGAGTCAAAGGTTTGTAAACAGGCTTGATTCTAACCAGAGCCTGAACAAAGGCTTGAACATCTGGCACAGCTGCCAGCTTTTTGTGAAGTAATACCGACAAGGCAGAAATCTGTCCCTTCAGGGAACTTGCCGATAATCCTTTTTCCAATCCTTCTTGAAGGAAGGATAGAATCCTAGGAATCTTAACCTTGTCCCAAGGGAATCCTTTAGATTCACACCAACAGATATATTTTTTCCAAATTTTGTGGTAAATCTTTCTAGTCACAGGCTTTCTGGCCTGAACAAGAGTATCGATCACAGAATCTGAGAACCCTCGCTTCGATAAAATCAAGCGTTCAATCTCCACGCAGTCAGCTGGAGTGAAACCAGATTCGGATGTTCGAACGGACCCTGAACAAGAAGGTCTCGTCTCAAAGGTAGCTTCCAAGGTGGAGCCGATGACATATTCACCAGATCTGCATACCAAGTCCTGCGTGGCCACGCAGGAGCTATCAAAATCACCGACGCCCTCTCCTGCTTGATCCTGGCTATCAGCCTGGGGATGAGAGGAAATGGCGGGAACACATAAGCTAGTTTGAAGGTCCAAGGTGCTACTAGTGCATCCACTAGAGCCGCCTTGGGATCCCTGGATCTGGCCCCGTAGCAAGGAACTTTGAAGTTCTGACGAGAGGCCATCAGATCCATGTCTGGAATGCCCCACAGGTGAGTGACTTGGGCAAAGATTTCCGGATGGAGTTCCCACTCCCCCGGATGCAATGTCTGACGACTCAGAAAATCCGCTTCCCAATTTTCCACTCCTGGGATGTGGATAGCAGACAGGTGGCAGGAGTGAGACTCCGCCCAAAGAATAATTTTGGTTACTTCTTCCATCGCTAGGGAACTCCTTGTTCCCCCCTGATGGTTGATGTACGCAACAGTCGTCATGTTGTCTGATTGAAACCGAATGAACCTGGTCCTCGCAAGCTGGGGCCAGGCCTGGAGCGCATTGAATATCGCTCTCAGTTCCAGAATATTTATCGGTAGAAGAGATTCTTCCCGAGACCAAAGACCCTGAGCTTTCAGGGATCCCCAGACCGCGCCCCAGCCTATCAGACTGGCGTCGGTCGTGACAATGACCCACTCTGGTCTGTGGAACATCATCCCTTGAGACAGATTGTCCAGGGACAGCCACCAACGGAGTGAGTCTCTGGTCCTCTGATTTACTTGTATCTTCGGAGACAAGTCTGTATAGTCCCCATTCCACTGACTGAGCATGCACAGTTGTAATGGTCTTAGATGAATGCGCGCAAAAGGAACTATGTCCATTGCCGCCACCATCAACCCGATCACTTCCATGCACTGAGCTATGGAAGGAAGAGGAACGGAATGAAGTATCCGACAAGAGTCCAGAAGCTTTGTTTTTCTGGCCTCTGTTAGAAAGATCCTCATTTCTAAGGAGTCTATAATTGTTCCCAAGAAGGGAACCCTTGTTGACGGGGATAGAGAACTCTTTTCCACGTTCACTTTCCAGCCGTGAGATCTGAGAAAGGCCAGGACAATGTCCGTGTGAGCCTTTGCTTGAGGAAGGGACGACGCTTGAATCAGAATGTCGTCCAGGTAAGGTACTACTGCAATGCCCCTTGGTCTTAGCACCGCTAGAAGGGACCCTAGTACCTTTGTGAAAATCCTTGGAGCAGTGGCTAATCCGAAAGGAAGCGCCACGAACTGGTAATGTTTGTCCAGGAATGCAAACCTTAGGAACCGATGATGTTCCTTGTGGATAGGAATATGTAGATACGCATCCTTTAAATCCACCGTGGTCATGAATTGACCTTCCTGGATGGAAGGAAGGATAGTTCGAATGGTTTCCATCTTGAACGATGGGACCTTGAGAAATTTGTTTAAGATCTTGAGATCTAGGATTGGTCTGAACGTTCCCTCTTTTTTGGGAACTATGAACAGATTGGAGTAGAACCCCATCCCTTGTTCTCTTAATGGAACAGGATGAATCACTCCCATTTTTAACAGGTCTTCTACACAATGTAAGAACGCCTGTCTTTTTATGTGGTCTGAAGACAACTGCGACCTGTGGAACCTCCCCCTTGGGGGAAGTCCCTTGAATTCCAGAAGATAACCCTGGGAGACTATTTCTAGCGCCCAAGGATCCAGAACATCTCTTGCCCAAGCCTGAGCGAAGAGAGAGAGTCTGCCCCCCACCAGATCCGGTCCCGGATCGGGGGCCAATATTTCATGCTGTCTTGGTAGCAGTGGCAGGTTTCTTGGCCTGCTTTCCCTTGTTCCAGCCTTGCATTGGTCTCCAAGCTGGCTTGGCCTGAGAAGAATTACCCTCTTGCTTAGAGGACGTAGCACCTTGGGCTGGTCCGTTTTTACGAAAGGGACGAAAATTAGGTCTATTTTTTGCCTTGAAAGGCCGATCCTGAGGAAGGGCGTGGCCCTTACCCCCAGTGATATCAGAGATAATCTCTTTCAAGTCAGGACCAAACAACGTTTTCCCCTTGAAAGGAATGTTTAGTAGCTTGTTCTTGGAAGACGCATCAGCCGACCAAGATTTCAACCAAAGCGCTCTGCGCGCCACAATAGCAAACCCAGAGTTCTTAGCCGCTAACTTAGCCAATTGCAAAGAGGCGTCTAGAGTGAAAGAATTAGCCAATTTGAGAGCATTGATTCTGTCCATAATCTCCTCATAAGGAGGAGAGTCACTATCGAGCACCTTAAGCAGTTCATCAAACCAGAAATATGCGGCAGTAGTGACAGGGACAATGCATGAAATGGGTTGTAGAAGGTAACCCTGCTGAACAAACATCTTTTTAAGCAAACCTTCTAATTTTTTATCCATAGGATCTTTGAAAGCACAACTATCCTCTATGGGAATAGTGGTGCGTTTGTTTAAAGTAGAAACCGCTCCCTCGACCTTGGGGACTGACTGCCATAAGTCCTTTCTAGGGTCGACCATAGGAAACAATTTTTTAAATATGGGGGGAGGGACGAAAGGAATACCGGGCCTTTCCCATTCTTTATTAACAATGTCCGCCACCCGCTTGGGTATAGGAAAAGCTTCTGGGAGCCCCGGCACCTCTAAGAACTTGTCCATTTTACATAGTTTCTCTGGGATGACTAAATTTTCACAATCATCCAGAGTGGATAATACCTCCTTAAGCAAAATGCGGAGATGTTCCAATTTAAATTTAAATGTAATCACATCAGATTCAGCCTGCTGAGAAATGTTCCCTAAATCAGTAATTTCTCCCTCAGACAAAACCTCCCTGGCCCCCTCAGATTGGGTTAGGGGCCCTTCAGAGATATTAATATCAGCGTCGTCATGCTCTTCAGTAACTAAAACAGAGCAGCCACGCTTACGCTGACAAGGGTTCATTTTGGCTAAAATGTTTTTGACAGAATTATCCATTACAGCCGTTAATTGTTGCATAGTAAGGAGTATTGGCGCGCTAGATGTACTAGGGGCCTCCTGAGTGGGCAAGACTCGTGTAGACGAAGGAGGGAATGATGCAGTACCATGCTTACTCCCCTCACTTGAGGAATCATCTTGGGCATCATTGTCATTATCACATAAATCACATTTATTTAAATGAATAGGAATTCTGGCTTCCCCACATTCAGAACACAGTCTATCTGGTAGCTCAGACATGTTAAACAGGCATAAACTTGATCAGAAAGTACAAAAAACGTTTTAAAATAAAACCGTTACTGTCACTTTAAATTTTAAACTGAACACACTTTATTACTGCAATTGCGAAAAAACATGAAGGAATTGTTCAAAATTCACCAAATTTTCACCACAGCGTCTTAAAGCTTTGAAAATATTGCACACCAATTTTGGAAGCTTTAACCCTTAAAATAACGGAACCGGAGCCGTTTTAAGCTTTAACCCCTTTACAGTCCCTGGTATCTGCTTTGCTGAGACCCAACCAAACCCAAAGGGGAATACGATACCAAATGACGCCTTCAGAAGTCTTTTATAAGTATCAGAGCTCCTCTCACATGCGACTGCATGCCATGCCTCTCAAAAACAAGTGCGCAACACCGGCGCGAAAATGAGACTCTGCCTATGCTTTGGGAAAGCCCCTAAAGAATAAGGTGTCTAAAACAGTGCCTGCCGATATTATTATATCAAAATACCCAGATAAAATGATTCCTCAAGGCTAAATATGTGTTAATAATCAATCGATTTAGCCCAGAAAAAGTCTACAGTTTAAATAAGCCCTTGTGAAGCCCTTATTTACAATCGTAATAAACATGGCTTACCGGATCCCATAGGGAAAATGACAGCTTCCAGCATTACATCGTCTTGTTAGAATGTGTCATACCTCAAGCAGTAAGAGACTGCACTCTGTTCCCCCAACTGAAGTTAATTGCTCTCAACAGTCCTGTGTGGAACAGCCATGGATTTTAGTTACGGTTGCTAAAATCATTTTCCTCATACAAACAGAATTCTTCATCTCTTTTCTGTTTCTGAGTAAATAGTACGTACCAGCACTATTTGAAAATAACAAACTCTTGATTGAATAATGAAAAACTACAGTTAAACACTAAAAAACTCTAAGCCATCTCCGTGGAGATGTTGCCTGTACAACGGCAAAGAGAATGACTGGGGTAGGCGGAGCCTAGGAGGGATCATGTGACCAGCTTTGCTGGGCTCTTTGCCATTTCCTGTTGGGGAAGAGAATATCCCACAAGTAAGGATGACGCCGTGGACCGGACACACCTATGTTGGAGAAAGGACCATTAAATTTCACATTTCAACAACGTTTAAAGGGCCAGATTACAAGTGGCGCGCTATTTAGTGCTTACGTTAGATCGCTAATTGTAAACTTTTTGCATGCGTTGGGTTGCACTTGTATTAGGAGTTGAAATTAAAAAGTTTGCGCTCTCGCTCAAACGACTGTTTATATTTTTTTATTGAGGTTTATAAGATGGCGTACAAACAAAAGGGTACATAAAACCAAGGGCAATATCAGATACATTCCCTTATAGATTGTATATAGAAAATCCAGAAAAAAAAAAAAACATAAGAAAAGAGTTCCAGTATATTATAATAAGATTGCTTGCCAGTTAACATGTAAAATCTCCAGTGCAATCTAGAGGCCACTTTTGGACCCACCTCATAGTAATATAATATAAATCTAATAATGGGAGATTATCCTGAAATAAAGGAAACCACTTTTGGGTCTCATATCAAACCTCTTTTTTAACTTTAAGTAACTTAAACAGTGTATATATGTGTGTGTGTACATGTGAATAGAGGGCATAATAATACAAACAATACTTAACATCAAGTATATAACATCAGTCAGCACAGGAATAGATGAACAGTTTGTGACTGATGAACCAATAATCAATGATGTGCAATTAGAGCGTAAAAAACATACTAATGTGTTACCTTAATATCTGTAGTGTGTGACAGAGGCTGGAGAGATATGTTCCCTTCCAAACACTATCTAATGAGTCATTAAGCTGTTTCTCTGAAGATGTGAGGAGAAATTGGCATGGTGCATATGGATTTAAATTGCATTATCATTATCTCCTCTTTGAAAGAAACTATGTATATATACATCCAGAGGGTTATCACAGGAGGTCCCGTGTCAGTGCAATATTTTGCATTAATTCTTCTTTATCTTATACTTGCTGTCTAGTAGGATACCTTAAGTATCAATTTGGCGAGGATATAATAACAGATACAGATTTCACTCTGTCTCGGCCGCTGACAGAGCGAAACTGGGGGACCAAGTGGAAGTTCAAATGTTAGTGCAGTAACCTATTAAGATGTTCAGACCATTGCAGAGGATCAGGGGTGAGAATATAAGAGCATCTACTGAATAAAGACATATTGCACTTAATAAATTGTTCTAAGAAACTTTAAGGTAGATAGTGAACAGGATATAAGTAATTAGGTACTTAATCTTAAGACTCAATACAGGTATGTAGCATATCATACATTTTGAAGTATTTACTTTTTAAGGCTCTATCCCACTACTCTCAAACATGGAACAGATACGGTTAATATATTAGGCACCCACTTATATATGACAAAATGGAAATAAGTAATGATGTAGCTTAGCATTTAGAGGCAAGGACACTTAGGATGGCACAGACTTCTCATATAACTAGATATAAAACCATAAGGCAACATTGTCTATCACATTTTGTGTTTGGTATAGTAAGCTATCTAACAAATTTGCCTAGCTAGTGGAGCAAGGGAGAACAGTGCATGACAAAAATAAAGGTCCTTCATACCAATATAAATGTTAACATCTGCACTATCCCGCTAATAGTATATACATAAAACAGTTACTCTCTTTATCTTACTTATTAACCAGCAGTATATAAACATCAAACAACAGATTATCTCACATTATGCTAGTAAAGCCTCATATAACATATCTTGGTAGAGTCCTACTACGGTAACATGTCAGGCTCAGAAGAATATCCTTTAAAAGAGAAGTCTAGCATTCAAATGGAGAAGTCTCTCATCACTATGAGTTATCATAGGACCACCTAGGCAAGTCAACATCTATCCTATACCTGCTGCGTCTAAGGAAGGTAAAATGAACATTGCGATGTAGCCATGCGTTGAGAACAAACAATCCAACACTGTGCTAAAGATGGTCTGTCCAGCGGCGCACAAGTGCACCTTCGACATGTTAAGCCCTGTTGTTGCGGATCTCCCAGTGGGGTAAACACTGTTTTTACCTTCCCTAGCACTTTCCTCCTTGATGATGTGGGGTTGGTTCACATCCACTGCTTTGCTTTCAGTTTGTGGAATGCTTGGTATAGCGGGTGGTGTTTGCAGGCTCTGTTTGATGTGAAGACAGCCCATCTCTAACCTTCTGATCACTAACAAAAAATCTGCAATCCGACCTTGGAGTGATTACATTGTTAGAATTCAACAGTAGTATCTGGTCTTGGGTCGGCGAATATAGCATTTTTTGCAAACTTTGTTTTACTTCTCAGAACTGTTGATCCAGAAGGAGTTGTATGCGTTGCTCCCATGCGTTTAGCGCTGCCTTATTAGTAATGTTTGCTTTAATTTAGCTTACTATTCCGATCATAGGATTCTGTTCCCCAGGTGTAGTAATGGCCACAAATTAAAAGCTTTGAGCAGTCTAGTGACTGTGGTACCCCGCTCTCATGTCGGGAGGGGGGAGGGGGGGACTGAGAGCCGATTTGTGTCCGCCGTCTTAGGCCTCAGCTGTCCAGTTCAGGAGCCTGCATTCATGAATACATCAATCAAAGTTTCCTTAAGAACCTCAGAATATGAAGCAGGTGCATATGTAGGTTATATGTAGAAATGTCGATGTGTTGAAGATAATCAGCGGTTTAATCAAATCTTATCAGGAGCCTAGACACGACCCCACCCGCATTTACTTTTAACTCTTAATACAAGCACAATTTAAAATGCGCGCAAATAATAACGAAAACCCAATATCGCTTGCATGCAAACGTTTGTGGTCCAAAATGTTTTATTATTGCAATATACATTTCATTATTTATTTTTCAGACTTTTGCAGTAAAATACATTTAAAAAACATAATTTATGCTTACCTGATAAATTTATTTCTCTTGTGGTGTATCCAGTCCACGGATCATCCATTACTTGTGGGATATTCTCATTCCCAACAGGAAGTTGCAAGAGGACACCCACAGCAGAGCTGTCTATATAGCTCCTCCCCTAACTGCCATATCCAGTCATTCGACCGAAAACAGAGAAAGAAGAAACCATAGGGTGCAGTGGTGACTGTAGTTTAAAATTAAAAAAACATAATTTATGTAAGAACTTACCTGATAAATTCATTTCTTTCATATTAGCAAGAGTCCATGAGCTAGAGACGTATGGGATATACATTCCTACCAGGAGGGGCAAAGTTTCCCAAACCTCAAAATGCCTATAAATACACCCCTCACCACACCCACAATTCAGTTTAACGAATAGCCAAGAAGTGGGGTGATAAAAAAGTGCAAAAGCATATAAAATAAGGAATTGGAATAATTATGCTTTATACAAAATCATAACCACCACAAAAAAAGGGCGGGCCTCATGGACTCTTGCTAATATGAAAGAAATGAATTTATCAGGTAAGTTCTTACATAAATTATGTTTTCTTTCATGTAATTAGCAAGAGTCCATGAGCTAGTGACGTATGGGATAATGACTACCCAAGATGTGGATCTTTCCACACAAGAGTCACTAGAGAGGGAGGGATAAAATAAAGACAGCCAATTCCTGCTGAAAATAATCCACACCCAAAATAAAGTTTAACGAAAAACATAAGCAGAAGATTCAAACTGAAACCGCTGCCTGGAGTACTTTTCTACCAAAAACTGCTTCAGAAGAAGAAAATACATCAAAATGATAGAATTTAGTAAAAGTATGCAAAGAGGACCAAGTTGCTGCTTTGCAGATCTGGTCAACCGAAGCTTCATTCCTAAACGCCCAGGAAGTAGAAACTGACCTAGTAGAATGAGCTGTAATTCTCTGAGGCAGAGTTTTACCCGACTCAACATAGGCAAGATGAATTAAAGATTTCAACCAAGATGCCAAAGAAATGGCAGAAGCTTTCTGGCCTTTTCTAGAACCGGAAAAGATAACAAATAGACTAGAAGTCTTACGAAAAGATTTCGTAGCTTCAACATAATATTTCAAAGCTCTAACAACATCCAAAGAATGCAACGATTTCTCCTTAGAATTCTTAGGATTAGGACATAATGAAGGAACCACAATTTCTCTACTAATGTTGTTGGAATTCACAACTTTAGGTAAAAATTCAAAAGAAGTTCGCAACACCGCCTTATCCTGATGAAAAATCAGAAAAGGAGACTCACAAGAAAGAGCAGATAATTCAGAAACTCTTCTGGCAGAAGAGATGGCCAAAAGGAACAAAACTTTCCAAGAAAGTAATTTAATGTCCAATGAATGCATAGGTTCAAACGGAGGAGCTTGAAGAGCTCCCAGAACCAAATTCAAACTCCAAGGAGGAGAAATTGACTTAATGACAGGTTTTATACGAACCAAAGCTTGTACAAAACAATGAATATCAGGAAGAATAGCAATCTTTCTGTGAAAAAGAACAGAAAGAGCAGAGATTTGTCCTTTCAAAGAACTTGCGGACAAACCCTTATCTAAACCATCCTGAAGAAACTGTAAAATTCTCGGTATTCTAAAAGAATGCCAGGAAAAATGATGAAAAAGACACCAAGAAATATAAGTCTTCCAGACTCTATAATATATCTCTCGAGATACAGATTTACGAGCCTGTAGATAAAATTATTAGCATGCTGAAGGAGAATAATAATATAATGAGAATCACGATGTGTTACTTGTTGCGCTAAAGTTTCCAACCAAAAAGTTGAAGCTGCAGCAACATCAGCCAAAGATATAGCAGGTCTAAGAAGATTACTTGAACACAGATAAGCTTTTCTTAGAAAGGATTCAATTTTCCTATCTAGAGGATCCTTAAACGAAGTACCATCTGACGTAGGAATAGTAGTACGTTTAGCAAGGGTAGAAATAGCCCCATCAACTTTAGGGATCTTGTCCCAAAATTCTAATCTGTCAGACGGCACAGGATATAATTGCTTAAAACGTTTAGAAGGAGTAAATGAATTACCCAAATTATCCCATTCTTTGGAAATTACTGCAGAAATAGCATTAGGAACAGGAAAAACTTCTGGAATAACCACAGGAGCTTTAAATACCTTATCTAAACGTTTAGAATTAGTATCAAGAGGACCAGAATCCTCTATTTCTAAAGCAATTAGTACTTCTTTAAGTAAAGAACGAATAAATTCCATTTTAAATAAATATGAAGATTTATCAGCATCAACCTCTGAGACAGAATCCTCTGAACCAGAGGAATCATCAGAATCAGAATGATGATGTTCATTTAAAAATTCATCTGTAGGGAGAGAAGTTTTAAAAGATTTTTTACGTTTACTAGAAGGAGAAATAACAGACATAGCCTTCTTTATGGATTCAGAAACAAAATCTCTTATATTATCAGGAACATTCTGCACCTTAGATGTTGAAGGAACTGCAACAGGCAATGGTACTTTACTAAAGGAAATATTATCTGCTTTAACAAGTTTGTCATGACAATCAATACAAACAACAGCTGGAGGAATAGCTACCAAAAGTTTACAGCAGATACACTTAGCTTTGGTAGATTCAGCACTTGACAGCGATTTTCCTGTAGTATCTTCTGACTCAGATGCAACGTGAGACATCTTGCAATATGTAAGAGAAAAAACAACATATATATAAAGCAAAATTGATCAAATTCCTTAAATGACAGTTTCAGGAATGGGAAAAAATGCCAAAGAACAAGCTTCTAGCAACCAGAAGCAATAAAAAATGAAACTTAAAAGGACACTCAGGTTAAATTAGATTTTCATGATTCAGATACAGCATGTAATTTTAAACAACTTTCCAATTTACTTCCATTAAAAAAAATGTGCACAGTCTTTTATATTTGTAATTTTTGAGTCACCAGATCCTACTGAGCATGTGCAAGAATTCACAGACTATACGTATATGCATTTGTGATTGGCTGATTGCTATCACATGGTACAAGGGGAGTGGAAATATACATAAGTTTGAAATTTTGTTATAAAAAAATCTACTACTCATTTAAAGTTCAGACTAAGTGCCATTGCATTGTCTTGTTATCTTGCATTTGTTGATTATGCAAATCTAATGTGTTGACTGGTCCTTCAAATAATGTGGAGACAAAAGAGACGCCCATATTTTTTCGCGCCAAATAAGACGCCCACATTATTTGGCGCCTAAATGCTTTTTGGCGCCAAAAATGACGCCACATCCGGAACGCCGACATTTTTGGCGCAAAATAACGTCAAAAAATGACGCAACTTCCGGCGACACGTATGACGCCGGAAACGGAAATAGAATTTTTGCGCCAAAAAAGTCAGCGCCAAGAATGACGCAATAAAATGAAGCATTTTCAGCCCCCGCGAGCCTAACAGCCCACAGGGAAAAAGTCAAATTTTAAGGTAAGAAAAATGTTAAATTAAAATGCATTATCCCAAATATGAAACTGACTGTCTGAAAATAAGGAAAGTTGAACATTCTGAGTCAAGGCAAATAAATGTTTGAATACATATATTTAGAACTTTATAAACAAAGTGCCCAACCATAGCTTGGAGTGTCACAGAAAATAAGACTTACTTACCCCAGGACACTCATCTACATATAGCAGATAGCCAAACCAGTACTGAAACGAGAATCAGCAGAGGTAGTGGTATATATAAGAGTATATCGTCGATCTGAAAAGGGAGGTAAGAGATGAATCTCTACGACCGATAACAGAGAACCTATGAAATAGATCCCGTAGAAGGAGATCACTGCATTCAAATAGGCAATACTCTCCTCACATCCCTCTGACATTCACTGCACGCTGAGAGGAAAACCGGGCTCCAACTTGCTGCGGAGCGCATATCAACGTAGAATCTAGCACAAACTTACTTCACCACCTCCATCGGAGGCAAAGTTTGTAAAACTGAATTGTGGGTGTGGTGAGGGGTGTATTTATAGGCATTTTGAGGTTTGGGAAACTTTGCCCCTCCTGGTAGGAATGTATATCCCATACGTCACTAGCTCATGGACTCTTGCTAATTACATGAAAGAAATACCTGCCTTAAAATGACAGGGCGGGCCGTGGACTGGATACACCACAAGAGAAATAAATTTATCAGGTAAGCATAAATTATGTTTTCTCTTGTAAGGTGTATCCAGTCCACGGATCATCCATTACTTGTGGGATACCAATACCAAAGCTAAAGTACACGGATGAAGGGGGGAACAAGGCAGGTACTTAAACGGAAGGTACCACTGCCTGTAAAACATTTCTCCCATAAATAGTCTCCGAAGAAGCAAAAGTATCAAATTTGTAGAATTTTGAAAAAGTATGAAGCGAAGACCAAGTCGCCGCCTTGCAAATCTGTTCAACAGAAGCCTCATTTTTAAAGGCCCATGTGGAAGCCACAGCTCTAGTAGAATGAGCTGTAATCCTTTCTGGAGGCTGCTGGCCAGCAGTCTCATAGGCTAAGCGGATTATGCTTCTTAGCCAAAAAGAAAGAGAGGTTGCCGAAGCCTTTTGACCTCTCCTCTGTCCAGAGTAGACAACAAACATAGCAGATGTTTGATGAAAATCTTTAGTAGCTTGTAAGTAAAACTTTAAAGCAGGAACCACGTCCAGATTGTGTAATAGACGTTCCTTCTTTGAAGAAGGATTAGGACACAAAGACAGAACAACAATCTCTTGATTGATATTCTTATTAGATACCACCTTAGGTAAAAACCCAGGTTTGGTACGCAGAACTACCTTATCTGCATGGAAGATCAGATAAGGAGAATCACATTGTATGGCAGATAACTCGGAAACTCTACGAGCCGAGGAAATAGCTACCAAAAAAAGAACTTTAAAAGATAAAAGTTTGATATCTATGGAATGAAGAGGTTCAAACGGAACCCCCTGAAGAACTTCAAGAACCAAATTTAAGCTCCAAGGTGGAGCAACAGGTTTAAACACAGGCTTGATTCTAACTAAAGCCTGACAAAATACCTGAACGTCCGGGACATCCGCCAGACGCTTGTGCAAAAGAATAGATAGCGCAGAAATCTGTCCCTTTAAGGAACTAGCTGACAATCCTTTCTCCAATCCTTCTTGGAGAAAAGATAATATCCTGGGAATCCTGACCTTACTCCATGAGTAGCCCTTGGATTCACACCAATAAAGATATTTACGCCATATCTTATGATAGATTTTCCTGGTGACAGGCTTTCGTGCCTGAATTAAAGGTATCAATGACTGACTCTGAGAAACCACGCTTTGATAAAATCAAGCGTTCAATCTCCAGGCAGTCAGCCTCAGAGAAATTAGATTTGGATGGTTGAAAGGACCTTGAAGTAGAAGGTCCTGTCTCAGCGGCAGAGTCCATGGTGGAAAAGATGACATGTCCACTAGATCTGCATACCAAGTCCTGCGTGGTCACGCAGGCGCTATCAAGATCACCGATGCTCTCTCCTGCTTGATCTTGGCAATTAGACGAGGGAGCAGAGGAAACGGTGGAAACACATAAGCCAGGTTGAAGGACCAAGGCACTGCTAGAGAATTTATCAGCGTTGCCATGGGGTCCCTGGACCTGGATCGGTAACAAGGAAGCTTGGCGTTCTGGCGAGACGCCATGAGATCCAGTTCTGGTTTGCCCCAACGATGAACAAATTGTGCAAACACCTCCGGATGGAGTTCCCACTCCCCCGGATGAAAAGTCTGTTGACTTAGAAAATCCGCCTCCCAGTTCTCTACACCTGGGATATGGATAGCTGTTAAGTGGCAAGAGTGAATCTCTGCCCAGCGAATTATCTTTGAGACTTCTAACATCGCTAGGGAACTCCTTGTTCCCCCTTGATGGTTGATGTAAGCCACAGTCGTGATGTTGTCAGACTGAAATCTGATGAACCTCATTGTCGCTAGCTGAGGCCAAGCCTGAAGAGCATTGAATATCGCTCTTAGTTCCAGAATGTTTATTGGAAGGAGTGACTCCTCCTGAGTCCACGATCCCTGAGCCTTCAGGGAGTTCCAGACTGCACCCCAAGAAGGCTGGCATCTGTCGTTACAATTGTCCAATCTGGCCTGCGAAAGGTCATACCTTTGGACAGATGGACCCGAGATAGCCACCAGAGAAGAGAATCCCTGGTGTCTTGATCCAGATTTAGTAGAGGGGACAAATCTGTGTAATCCCCATTCCACTGACTGAGCATGCAGAGTTGCAGCGGTCTGAGATGTAGGCGTGCAAACGGCACTATGTCCATTGCCGCTACCATTAAGCCGATTACTTCCATACACTGAGCCACCGAAGGGCGAGGAATGGAATAAAGAACACGGCAGGAATTTAGAAGTTTTGATAACCTGGACTCAGTCAGGTAAATTTTCATTTCTACAGAATCTATCAGAGTCCCTAGGAAGGAAACTCTTGTGAGGGGGAATAGAAAACTCTTTTCCTCGTTCACCTTCCACCCATGCGACCTCAGAAATGCCAACACTATGTCCGTATGAGACTTGGCAATTTGGAAGTTTGACGCCTGAATCAGGATCTCGTCTAAATAAGGGGCCACTGCTATGCCCCGCGGCCTTAGGACCGCCAGAAGCGACCCCAGAATCTTCGTAAAAATTCTTGGGGCTGTAGCTAACCCAAAGGGAAGAGCTACAAACTGGTAATGCCTGTCTAGGAAGGCAAACCTGAGAAACCGATGATGATCTTTGTGCATCGGAATGTGAAGATAAGCATCCTTTAAATCCACTGTAGTCATGTATTGACCCTCCTGGATCATAGGTAGGATGGTACAAATAGTCTCCATCTTGAATGATAGAACTCTGAGGAATTTGTTTAAGATCTTTAGATCCAAAATTGGTCTGAAGGTTCCCTCTTTTTTGGGAACTACAAACAGATTTGAGTAAAATCCCTGTCCCTGTTCCTCCTTTGGAACTGGATGGATCACTCCCATAACTAGGAGGTCTTGTACACAGTGTAAGAATGCCTCTCTCTTTATCTGGTTTGCAGATAATTGTGAAAGGTGAAATCTCCCTTTTGGGGGGGAAGCCTTGAAGTCCAGAAAATATCCCTGGGATATAATTTCCAACGCCCAGGGATCCTGGACATCTCTTGCCCACGCCTGGGCGAAGAGTGAAAGTCTGCCCCCTACTAGATCCGTTACCGGATAGGGGGCCGCTCCTTCATGCTGTCTTAGAGGCAGCAGCAGGCTTTTTGGCCTGATTACCCTTGTTCCAGGTCTGGTTAGGTCTCCAGACCGTCTTGGACTGAGCAAAAGTTCCCTCTTGTTTTGCATTAGAGGAAGTTGATGCCGCACTTGCCTTGAAGTTTCGAAAGGCACGAAAATTAGACTGTTTGGCCCTTGATTTGGACCTATCCTGAGGAAGGGCATGACCTTTACTTCCAGTGATATCAGCAATAATCTCCTTCAAACCAGGCCCGAATAGGGTCTGCCCCTTGAAGGGAATGTTAAGCAGCTTAGACTTTGAAGTAACGTCAGTTGACCATGATTTAAGCCATAGCGCTCTGTGTGCGCCTGGATAGCAAAACCAGAATTCTTAGCCGTTAGTTTAGTCAAATGAACAATGGCATCAGAAACAAAAGAATTGGCTAGCTTAAGTGCTCTAAGCTTGTCAAGTATGTCATCCAATGGAGTCGCTACCTGTAAAGCCTCTTCCAGAGACTCAAACCAGAACGCCGCAGCGGAAGTGACAGGAGCAATGCATGCAAGGGGCTGTAGGATAAAACCTTGTTGAATAAACATTTTCTTAAGGTAACCCTCTAACTTTTTATCCATTGGATCTAAGAAAGCACAACTGTCCTCGACAGGGATAGTAGTACGCTTTGCTAGAGTAGAAACTGCTCCCTCCACCTTAGGAACTGTCTGCCATAAGTCCCGTGTGGTGGCGTCTATTGGAAACATTTTTCTAAAAATAGGAGGGGGAGAGAATGGCACACCTGGTCTATCCCATTCCTTAGTAATAATTTCTGTAAACCTTTTAGGTATTGGAAAAACATCAGTGCACACCGGCACTGCATAGTATTTATCCAGTCTACACAATTTCTCTAGCACTGCAATTGTATCACAGTCATTCAGAGCAGCTAAAACCTCCCTGAGTAACACGCGGAGGTGTTCAAGCTTAAATTTAAATGTAGAGATATCAGAATCAGGTTGCATCATCTTCCCTGAGTCAGAAACATCACCCACAGAAAGAAGCTCTCCTTCTTCAGCTTCTGCATATTGTGAGGCAGTATCAGACATAGCTCTTAAAAAGTCAGTATGCTCTGTATTTCGTCTAACTCCAGAGCTATCTCGCTTTCCTCTAAATTCAGGTAGTCTGGCTAATACCGCTGACAGTGTATTATCCATGACTGCCGCCATGTCTTGTAAAGTAAACGCTATGGACGCCCTAGATGTACTTGGCGCCATTTGAGCGTGAGTCCCTTGAGCGGTTGTCAAAGGATCTGACACGTGGGGAGAGTTAGTCGGCATAACTTCCCCCTCGTCAGATTCCTTTGGTGATAAATTTTTTAAAGACAGAATATGATCTTTATTGCTTAAAGTGAAATCAGTACATTTGGTACACATTCTAAGAGGGGGTTCCACCATGGCTTTTAAACATAATGAACAAGGAGTTTCCTCTATGTCAGATATGTTTGTACAGACTAGCAATGAGACTAGCAAGCTTGGAAAACACTTTAAATCAAGTTAACAAGCAAATATAAAAAACGGTACTGTGCCTTTAAGAGAAACAAATTTTGTCAGAATTTGAAAAACAGTGAAAAAAGGCAGTAAATCAAACAAAATTTTTACAGTGTGTATAATAAGCTAACAGAGCATTGCACCCACTTGCAAATGGATGATTAATCCCTTAGTTCAAAAAACGGATCAAAAAAACTTTTTTAAACAGTCACACCAAACTGCCACTGCCTTGCTGTGGGCCTAGTAACACAGTGGAAAGCCTCAGGAAACTGTTTCTAGGCAAATTTAAGCCAGTCATGTGGAAAAAACTAGGCCCCAATAAAGTTTTATCACCAAAGTATATATAAAAACGTTTAAACATGCCAGCAAACGTTTTATATTGTAAATATAAAAGAGTATTACCTCAGAAAGTAAGCATGATACCAGTCGTTATTAAATCACTGTATTCAGGCTTACCTTACATAAATTTGGCATCAGCAGCATTTTCTAGCATTCACATCTTCTAGAAAAATCTTAACTGCACATACCTCATAGCAGGATAACCTGCACGCCATTCCCCCGCTGAAGTTATCTCTCTCTTCAGTCATGTGTGAGAACAGCAATGGATCTTAGTTACAACCTGCTAAGATCATAGAAATCACAGGCAGATTCTTCTATTTTCTGCCTGGGACAAAATAGTACAACTCCGGTACCATTTAAAAATAATAAACTTTTGATTGAAGCAAAATAACAGCTACATTTCACCACTTATCTTACTACCTCCATGTTTGTTGAGAGTTGCAAGAGAATGACTGGATATGGCAGTTAGGGGAGGAGCTATATAGACAGCTCTGCTGTGGGTGTCCTCTTGCAACTTCCTGTTGGGAATGAGAATATCCCACAAGTAATGGATGATCCGTGGACTGGATACACCTTACAAGAGAAATTGTGTTTGTTTTATTATTTTTTCCCAAGGAGGCTTGGGTTAATACAATTTATGCAAACCTTTTTCAGTATTCCCTCCCTCCCTAAACTTCTATGGTGTCACATGCTTTTAAAAGGTGGATATCAGTTTTGGATCAACAATCACGATTGGCGAATCATTCTTTACAATAGTAACTAAGTTGAACCAGTGCTAAACCACCTTAAGGGAATACAAGAGTGCAGGCCACCCCAGTCTGCACATGTGCAACTGCAAACAGAGTTTGTGCTATACCTGAATATTAGTTTGTGATTGGTTAGCTGGGGTTCTTTTGTTCTGGGGGACAGGGAAATCAGTGAAAAGAAAAAAACCTAAAACAATATACTGATTTGACAAAATAAAGCTGCAGTTTTTGTTGCAAAAACATAAATTATGCTTACCAGATAATTTAATTTCCTTCTGTACAAGGAGAGTCCACGGCTTCATTCCTTACTGTTGTGAAATACTGAACCTGGCCACCAGAAGGAGGCAAAGACACCCCAGTCAATGGCTTAATTACCTCTCCTACTTCCCCTAGTCTAGAGCTGCAACAACTAATCGTCATAATCGATAATAATTGATTATGAAAATAGTTGTCAGCAAATCTCATAATCGATTAGTTGGTTTGCAATTAGTTGGTCTGTGCACAGCACCAGCTGCTTCACCCAGATGAGCTCCTGCACATGGTATTGTGTTTTATGGTTATGCCCTTAGCCTAACCGATGTCTACAGATGTTTACTTTTCACTTTTTTAGGACAGTATAAGTTTCTTTTTAAGTTTACAACTACCCCTGTCTTATGTGCAACCCAGAAATAAAATAGGAGTCATAATTTGGATTGTTTATATAAAATCAGGTGATTTGAGACGGTGCTTTGCATGATATAGTGCTGAGATTGTTATTCATATCTAGCTCTAGATTGATGGCATTTGTTATATGAATTTATGTCACTATTACCTGTTTGCACAATTTTTAGCGGATCGCTTGCTATTGCTGATATATGTACTCTATAGATAAATGTGTAAGGCTGTGTCCTTTTACTGATATATAGTCTTTAGCCCTTTTGCCTTTTTTTTCTTAATATTTTTAGTTAATTGGAATATGTACCAAATTCAACCTCTGTAAGTATATATCTGTTATTTTAAGAGTGGACTAGATATTTTCCACCCTAACCTTATAGATGGTTATTTACTACTGCATATAGATAGAAGATATTTTTATGTTAAAATGAAGCCTAGACTCACTTTGTTGAGAGGCCCCTTGCATTGGTGGAGAGCTAACAAAGATAAATAGCACACCTTGGTGAAATTGTCAAACCCCTATTTATGCATCTCAGGCACCTCAACACCATCTTAGTGCCTCTTCTCTGCTGCAGGCAAATAGCTGCAAAAAGAGAGCCAGCCTCAGCCAGGAGCATGTGGTCATGTTGACGTTTTTGCATTTCAATGCAAAGTTTTTGAAAGAGTGAATAACAGAATTTTATTAACAGTGATAGTCTATCTCCTTCTAGTTCTACCTTTTTACAAACAGTTTGTGGTTTTGTTTTGCTTAATTATAAAAATTTGTTCTGTTGCTTAAAAAACTGGGTCAACAGTTGTTTTAATGTAAAGTTTTAGTCGGAAGTTTCTATTTATAACACTTGGTATGTGGATTTTATTTTAAATATAGGAAAAAAATGATTTATTTATTTTTCATCCGATTAGTCGATTAATCGAAAAAATAATCGGCCGATTAATCGATTATGAAAATAATTGTTAGTTGCAGCCCTACCCCAGTCATTCTGCCGAGGGAACAAGGAACAGTAGGAGAAATATCAGGGTATAAAAAGGTGCCAGAAGAAAATTATAATTTAGGGGTCCGCCCATCGGAGAACACGGACGGGGGCCGTGGACTCTCCTTGTACAGAAGGAAATGAAATAATCTGGTAAGCATAATTTATGTTTTCCTTCTTAATACAAGGAGAGTCCACGGCTTCATTTCTTACTGTTGGAAACTTATACACAAGCTCTAGAGGACACTGAATGATAACGGGAAGGACAAAAAGAGAGGCGGAACCTAATCTGAGGGCACCACAAACTGCAAAACCTTTCTCCCGAAGGCTGCTTCAGCTGAAGCAAAAACATCAAACTTGTAAAATTTAGAAAAAGTGTGTAAGGAGGACCAGGTAGCCGCCTTACAAATCTGACCCATAGAGGCCTCCTTCCTAAAGGCCCAAGAGGAAGCCATTGCTCTAGTAGAATGAGCCGTAATTCTCTGAGGAGGTCTATGTCCCGCTGTCTCATAAGCTAAGTGGATAAGACTCCTCAACTAAAAAGATAAGGAAGTCGAAGAGACCTTCTGACCCCTACGCTTCCCAGAATATGCCACAAACAAGGAGGAAGTTTGTCTAAAATCCTTAGTAGCCTGAAGATAAAACTTCAAGGCACGAACTACGTCCAAATTATGAAGTAAACGTTCCTTCGAAGAAGGATTAGGACACAAAGAAGGTACCACAATCTCTTGATTGATGTTGTGGTCTGACACGACTTTAGGGAGAAACCCTAACTTAGTACGCAGGACAGCCTTATCCGAATGGAACACCAGAAAAGGAGGCTCACATTGCAAGGCGGCCATCTCAGATACTCTGCGTGCCGAAGCAATAGCCAATAGAAAAGAACCTTCAAGGACAACAATTTAATGTCAATTTCATGCATAGGCTCAAATGGAGCCCATTGCAAAACTTTATGACCCATATTCAGACTCCAAGGGGGAGCCGAGAACATGGCCGGACTGGGACCAGAAAGAGGCCTGGGCATTTCAGGGCAAAGAGGCCCCCCCCCCTTATTTAAAGGGACAGTCTAGTCAAAATTAAACTTTCATGATTCGGATAGGGCATATCACTTTAAACAACTTTTCCAATTTACATTTATCATCAAATTTGCTTTGTTCTCTTAGTGTTCTTTGTTGAAAGTTAAACCTAGATAGGTTCTTATGCTAATTTCTAAGGCCTTGAAGGCCACTTTTTCTCTGTATGCATTTAACAGCTTTTCATAGCTAGAGGGCATTAGTTCATGTGTGCCAATATACACTGCTCTCATGTCCGTGGAGTTATGTATGAGAGGGCACTGATTGACTAAAATGCATGTCTGTTAAAATAACTGAGATAAGGGGACAATCTGCAGAGACTTGGATACAAGGTAATCACAGAGGTTAAAAGTATATTAATATAACTGTGCTGGTTATGCAAAACTGGGGAATAGGTAATAAAGGGATTATCTATCTTTTTAAACAATAACAATTCTGGAGTAGAAATGTTATTGTTTAAAAATTGCTAGCAGCCTCTTATTTATTAGGGACTCTAATGATAATTATCCTACATAAAATGAGAAATAAACAAAGTACAAAAACACAAATACATAGAAATTGTCCAGAGAAGATAAATTAAAAGCTCCAGTTTCACAAAGATTCAAATATCTGTATATGACAAACTATGTATAGGTAAAGATGTTAACTGTCCTTTTATGTAGACACTGAAATCAACCTCTTGTATAATGTATAGTGTTAAGGAGCGTAGGGGCATACTTGAACATTACTAATCAGGTGCTTAGGTGTTCAGGCACCCTGTGAGGGCTACTGAGTGTGATTGGGGTTACAAGGGGGACTCTGGGGCTAATGCGGGTTACAGTGTGGGGGGTGCTGAGACTGATTGGGGTTACAAGGGGGGGTGCTGAGGCCGATGATGGTTACAGGGGGGCACTGGGGCTGATGGTGGTTACAAGGGGGCCCTGGGGCTGGAGGTGGTTACAGGGGGGGGGGGGGTGCTGAGGCTGATTGGGGTTACAGAGAGGGGTGCTGAGGCTGATTGGGGGTTAAAAGTAGGACCCTGGGGCTAATGGGGGTGCTGAGGGTGATGGTTACGGGGGAGGGGGGCCCTAGGGCTGATGGTGATTACAGGGGGGGGCCCTGGGGCTGATGCTGGTCACAAAGGGGGCCCTTGGGCTGATGGTGGTTACAGGGGGGCCACAGGGCCCCCTGTAACTCCCATCAGCCCCAGGGTCCCCCTGTAACTCCCATTAGCCCCAGGGTCCCCCTGTAACTCCCATCAGCCCCAGGGTCCCCCTGTAACTCCCATCAGCCCCAGGGTCCCCCTGTAACTCCCATTAGCCCCAGGGTCCCCCTGTAACTCCCATTAGCCCCAGGGTCCCCCTGTAACTCCCATTAGCCCTAGGGTCCCCCTGTAACTCCCATTAGCCCCAGGGTCCCCCTGTAACTCCCATTAGCCCCAGGGCCCCCCTGTAACTACCATCAGCCCCAGGGCCCCCCATGTAACTCCAATCAGCCTCATCAGAGTTATCACCTCCCTATAAACCCCATCAGCCTCAGGGCACCACCTGTAACTACCATAAGCCCCAGGGTCCCCTCATTTAAATACCATCAGCCACAGGGCAACGCCCCTGTAACTACCATCAGCCACAGGGCCCCCCCCGTAACTACCATCAGCCACAGGGCCCCCCTGTAACTACCATCAGCCACAGGGCCCCCCCTGTAACTACCATCAGCCACAGGGCCCCCCCCTGTAACTACCATCAGCCACAGGGCCCCCCCCTGTAACTACCATCAGCCACAGGGCCCCCCCCTGTAACTACCATCAGCCACAGGGCCCCCCCCCTGTAACTACCATCAGCCACAGGGCCCCCCCCCTGTAACTACCATCAGCCACAGGGCCCCCCCCCTGTAACTACCATCAGCCACAGGGCCCCCCCCCTGTAACTACCATCAGCCACAGGGCCCCCCCTGTAACTACCATCAGCCACAGGGCCCCCCTGTAACTACCATCAGCCAGAGGGCCCCCCTGTAACTACCATCAGCCACAAGACCCCCCCGTAACTACCATCTGCCACAAGACCCCCCCCCCCTGTAAACCCAATCAGCCAGTGCCCCCCCCACCCCGTAACCACCATCAGCCCCAGGACCCCCCTGTAACCCCCATCAGCCTCAACACCCCCCTGTAACCCCATCAGCCTCAGCAGAGTCAGTAACCCCCATAAGCACCAGCCCCTAGCGCCTTGAGTTGTCTCCATCTCCACAGTGTTACACTGTCAGTGCCGCTGAAGTCCCGCCCCCGAAGCTCCGCCTCTCCCGACGCCGGTAATATAATTAAAAAAAAATTAAAAACTGGCTTCAATTTTTTGTTTTCTTTAAAACTGCTTTATACAAATTTGATCACACACACTGTCACACAGATAGCCTAAGCCTAGCCTACCGTTCTCCACTCCTGCTCTCCTGGCTGTGACGGTCTCAATCTCCGATCACCAACTTCTTCTCTGTCTTCAGGCTGCTATGCAGCTCCTCCTTACTGGTCAGCCCCATCGTCATACTAAGAGCCTGCGTGCTCTTAGTGAGTGGTTATTTTTCTTATTTTTTATGTGTGCCTTTGTGTCTATTCTCATTGGCCTTTTTGGGGACAGTGGCCTGCCTGGAGCTGCAGCTCCAATAGCCCCTATGTTAATCTGGCGCTGGAGCTAAAGTAATCTGCGGCCCAACAGCCGCACCGGCACCACACTAAAAAATGTTTTGGTGCACTCAATATGCGCGGTTAGTGGGCAGGGCTAAGAAAACCAGCAGCCCAGCAACCAGCTATGCCCTATGGTTAGTCGGGGCCTGGCCGAGGATATGAACACCGGTCTGATCCTAATCAGAGCCTTAACAAAAGACTGAACATCTGGAAGCTCAGAGAGCCTCTTGTGCAGTAAAACAGACAAGGCCGAAATTGCCCCCCCTCAAGGAACATGGCTGAAAGACCCTTCTCCAGTCCATCCTGGAGAAACAATAGAATCCTGGCAACTTAAACTTTATGCCAGGGAAATCCACGCTCTTCACACCAGAATAAGTAGGTTCTCCACACCTTATGATAGATGAGATGAGTAACTGGGTTAAGAGTTTGAATAAGAGTATCTATAACTCTCTTAGAAAACCCTCCCTTGGCAAGGACTAAGCGTTCAACCTCTACGCAGTCCGCCTCAGAGAATCTAGATTTTGATAAATAAAATGACCTTGTTCCAATAGATCCCTGCGACAAGGTAACTTTCATGGAGGAGATGACATCCTCACTAGCTCCGCAAACCACGTCCTTTGTGGCCACGATGGAGCAATCAGTATCACCGACGCCTGCTCCGGGCCACTACCCGAGGTAGGAGTGGTAACGGCGGAAACAGGTAGATTAGGCTGAACCTCCAAGGCACTGCTAATGCTAATCTATCTATATGCATCTAGGATCCCTGGACCTCGACCCATATCTGGGTAGCTTGGTATTGAGATGAGACGCCACTCCAGAATCGGAGATACTTCCCTCATTGCTAGGAGCTTCTCTTTCTCCCCTGATGGTTGATGTAAGCCACCGAGGTTATATTGTCTGATTGGAATCTGATAAACCGGGACGAACCCAGAAGAGGCCAAGCCTTCAGAGCATTGTAGATTTCTCAAAGTTCTAGAATGTTGATCGGGAGGGAGCATTCCTCCTGAGACCAAAGGCCCTGTGCCTTCTTGGCACCCCAAACGGCTCCCCATCCTGAGAGACTCGCGTCCATAGCGACAATCTCCCAGGATGGTCTTAGAAAGGATGTCCCTTGGGACAGATGATCTGGACAGAGCCACCAAGAAAGCAATTCTCTCGACCGGCTGTCCAGAGAAATCTGTTGAGAAAGATCAGAATGATCGTCGTTCCACTATCTCAGCATGCACAGCTGTAACAGTCTGAGACGGAACCTGACAAAGGTAATTATGCCCATCCTGGACACCATGAGACCACTTACTTCCATACACTGAGCCACAGATGGCCTTAAGGAGGCACGGAGGGCAAGATATGCCAAAGCTATCTTGCACCGTCTCTGGTCGGTTAGAAATATCCTCCTGGAAATTGAATCTATTATAGTACCCAGGAATTCTACCCTGGTGCTTGGAATAAGCAAACTCTTCTCTAAGTTTGGTCCTCCGCTAGGCGAAAGGATGGTGCTTGGACCAAAATGTCATCCAAGTAGGGAGCTACTGCTATACCTTGGGTTCTGGCAATGGCCCGGAGAGCCCCTAGAACCTTTGTAAAGATTCTTGGGGCCGTGGCTAGACCAAAGGGAAGTGCAATGAACTGAATGTGCTGATCCAGGAACTCAAACCTTAGGAACTGGAAGTGGTCCCTGTGGATTGGAACGTGAAGGTAGGCATCCTTCAGAAACATAGTGGTCATGAACTGTCCTTCCTGAAGTAGAGGAGGAATGGACCAGATTGTCTCCATCTTGAACGAGGGGGCATTTAGAAAGTTGTTTAAGCACTTTAGGTCCAGAATTAGGTGGAAAGTTCCCTCCTTCTTTGGGACCACAACCAGGTTTGAGTAGTATCTCAAACCTCTTTCCACAATAGGAACCGGGACAATGACCCGTAAGGAGGACAGATCCTGCACACACCCCAGAATGGCTTCCTTCTTTTCTGGTTTTAAAGACAAGCTTGAGAGGAGAAATCTGTCCTTGGGTGGATGAGATTTGAAACCTATCTTGTATCCCTGAGTTAGACCTCCAGGACCCAGGGATCCTGCACGTCCCTAGACCAAGAGTCTGAAAACAATGACAGTCTGCCACCCTACATGGTCCAGGTCTGGATCGGGGGCCGCCCCTTCATGCCAACAAGTTCTCGGCTGGCTTCTTGTTCTGCTTGGATTTATTCCAGGATTGAGCCGGCTTCCAAGTGCTCTTGGTTTGCTCGGGCTTAGAGGAGGACAGCGGACGTTGGGATTTTTCAGAATGAAAGGAACGAAAATTAGATCCTTGTCCCTTAGATTTGTTCTTTTTATCCTGCGGTAGGAAGGCACCCTTGCCCCCTGTAACGGTGGAAATAATGGAGTCCAGGCCTGGACCAAATAAAATGTTTCCTTTAAAGGGGAGGGAAAGTAGTCTAGACTTAAAAGTCATGTCCGCAGACCAGGACTTCAGCCATTTTAGCATTCAGGTGAATAATCTGCATGTTTGCATTACAGATAAAACAAGTAGCAATTCTCAAAGCCTTAATTCTTTCTTGGATAACATCAAGGGGACCCTCCATCTCAATCAAATCCGCTAAGGAGTCACACCAGTAGGCTGCAGCTCCAGCAACCGAGGCAACAGCCGCTGCCAGTTGAAATAAATATCTCATCTTCTTATCCATTGGCTCTCTGAAAGACTAACTATCCTCCAGAGAAATAGTAGTACGCTTAGCTAACGTGGTGATAGCGCCATCCACCTTAGGGACGGAACCCCACAATTCCAGCTGAGAGTCCGGGACCGGGAATAATTTTTTAAAGGCAGACTAAGGGAAAAGGAAGATCCAATTCTATCCCATTCATTCTTAATAAGGTTTGCCATTTTTACAGGTACAGGAAAAGTTAGCGGCACTACCCTGTCCTCGTACACCGTCTAATTTAGGGATCAAAGGTTCATCAGGCAACTTGGCCTTCTAATGTCAACAGAACCTCCTTTACAAGAAAACGTAAGTGTTCAATTTTAAATCTAAAGGCTGGCTGTTCCGCAGCCTGAGGCTTAGCGGTAGCAGACTCCTCCTGGTGGCCAGGTTCAGTGTTTCCCAACAGTAAGGAATGAAGCCATGGGCTCACCATGTATTAAGAAGGAAATTATTCCTATATAAGAAGGTTTATAATCATGTAGTTTATAATTTGTGTTTAGTGTCCCTTTAATGTGAATGAAAGTTTTGAGATGCCAGAAAATCTTAAATTATAAAACTCTAAAAGAAAACCTTTTGGCAAATATATACTGTAGAACTTATCGGGGGGTAGGGGGATCAAAATATTTAAGCCACATTCAGGTCTATTAAAGATAAAATGTTATTGAAATGTTTTCTTTGTGATAGATATGACATCTCATGTGCAAATGTGCAACCTTGATATCTCAGCTATACTGTATAATAATGAATCACCAAATATAACATTTTCAAAGCATATAAATCTGCAAGTTCTCACCATTGTTCTTCATTGTGCATTTTCTTGTGTTCACAAAAAGTTTTGAATATTAAAAAAAAATAATAATTTAAAAACAGTTACTAAAACTTCATTTTAAACATTAGTCTCTATTTTAAAATTGAAAACCTTGACAACTATTTGTCAACAGCTTGCCTCAATTATTAAAAATATGTGCCAGAAGAAATGCAAAACTTTTTTCAAAAGAAAATCAAAGGATCAATAAAAAAAGAACTTACCTCTTGAATCACGGTAACAGGTATTTCATTCTTTTCTGTTTGGTTGCTAGCTGTTTGTCCGTCTATTACATAAGAAACACATTTATAAAACAGGCATACACGTGCAAAAGTCAACAACTAAAAGACAACCTTTTCATAGTAAGCGGGTGCAAGTGTGTGTGTCTGCGTGTTTTATAGGACCAGTAAGGCTTGTAACATTAAACATTTGTATTAAAAGGGATAGGAAACCTCAAAATTTTCTTTTGTGATTTGGATGGAACATACAATTTTAAAGGGATAGGAAACTCCAAAATGTTATTTTATGATTTAGATAGAACATATCATTTTAAACAACTTTCCAATTTACTTCTATTATCACATTTACTTAATTCTCTTGTTATCCATTGCTGAAGGAACAGCATTGCACTACTGTCAGATAGCTAAACACATCTAGTTAGCCAATCACTAGAGACAAATGTGTGCAGGCATCAATTAGCAGCAGCTCCCACTGGATTAGGATATGTGCGTATTCATTTTTAACATACTAAGAGAACGAGGCACATTTGAAAATAGAAGTGAATTTAAAAGTGTCTTAAAATTACATGCTCTATCTGAATCAAGCAAGTTTAATTTTGACTTTCCTATCCCTTTAATCAACTTTCCAATTTACTTCTATAATAAAAACAGAATTTATGTTTACCTGATAAATTACTTTCTCCAACGGTGTGTCCGGTCCACGGCGTCATCCTTACTTGTGGGATATTCTCTTCCCCAACAGGAAATGGCAAAGAGCCCAGCAAAGCTGGTCCCATGATCCCTCCTAGGCTCCGCCTACCCCAGTCATTCGACCGACGTTAAGGAGGAATATTTGCATAGGAGAAACCATATGGTACCGTGGTGACTGTAGTTAAAGAAAATAAATTATCAGACCTGATTAAAAAAACCAGGGCGGGCCGTGGACCGGACACACCGTTGGAGAAAGTAATTTATCAGGTAAACATAAATTCTGTTTTCTCCAACATAGGTGTGTCCGGTCCACGGCGTCATCCTTACTTGTGGGAACCAATACCAAAGCTTTAGGACACGGATGAAGGGAGGGAGCAAATCAGGTCACCTAAATGGAAGGCACCACGGCTTGCAAAACCTTTCTCCCAAAAATAGCCTCAGAAGAAGCAAAAGTATCAAACTTGTAAAATTTGGTAAAAGTGTGCAGTGAAGACCAAGTCGCTGCCCTACATATCTGATCAACAGAAGCCTCGTTCTTGAAGGCCCATGTGGAAGCCACAGCCCTAGTGGAATGAGCTGTGATTCTTTCGGGAGGCTGCCGTCCGGCAGTCTCGTAAGCCAATCTGATGATGCTTTTAATCCAAAAAGAGAGAGAGGTAGAAGTTGCTTTTTGACCTCTCCTTTTACCGGAATAAACAACAAACAAGGAAGATGTTTGTCTAAAATCCTTTGTAGCATCTAAATAGAATTTTAGAGCGCGAACAACATCCAAATTGTGCAACAAACGTTCCTTCTTTGAAACTGGTTTCGGACACAGAGAAGGTACGATAATCTCCTGGTTAATGTTTTTGTTAGAAACAACTTTTGGAAGAAAACCAGGTTTAGTACGTAAAACCACCTTATCTGCATGGAACACCAGATAAGGAGGAGAACACTGCAGAGCAGATAATTCTGAAACTCTTCTGGCAGAAGAAAGTGCAACTAAAAACAAAACTTTCCAAGATAATAACTTAATATCAACGGAATGCAAGGGTTCAAACGGAACCCCCTGAAGAACTGAAAGAACTAAATTGAGACTCCAAGGAGGAGTCAAAGTTTTGTAAACAGGCTTAATTCTAACCAGAGCCTGAACAAAGGCTTGAACATCTGGCACAGCAGCCAGTTTTTTGTGAAGTAACACCGACAAGGCAGAAATCTGTCCCTTCAGGGAACTAGCAGATAATCCTTTTTCCAATCCTTCTTGAAGGAAGGATAGAATCCTAGGAATCTTAACCTTGTCCCAAGGGAATCCTTTAGATTCACACCAACAGATATATTTTTTCCAAATTTTGTGGTAAATCTTTCTAGTTACAGGCTTTCTGGCCTGAACAAGAGTATCGATAACAGAATCTGAGAACCCACGCTTCGATAAAATCAAGCGTTCAATCTCAAAGCAGTCAGCTGGAGTGAAACCAGATTCGGATGTTCGAACGGACCCTGAACAAGAAGGTCTCGTCTCAAAGGTAGCTTCCAAGGTGGAGCCGATGACATATTCACCAGATCAGCATACCAAGTCCTGCGTGGCCACGCAGGAGCTATCAAGATCACCGACGCCCTCTCCTGATTGATCCTGGCTACCAGCCTGGGGATGAGAGGAAACGGCGGGAACACATAAGCTAGTTGGAAGGTCCAAGGTGCTACTAGTGCATCCACTAGAGCCGCCTTGGGATCCCTGGATCTGGACCCGTAGCAAGGAACTTTGAAGTTCTGACGAGAGGCCATCAGATCCATGTCTGGAATGCCCCACAGCTGAGTGACTTGGGCAAAGATTTCCGGATGGAGTTCCCACTCCCCCGGATGCAATGTCTGACGACTCAGAAAATCCGCTTCCCAATTTTCCACTCCTGGGATGTGGATAGCAGACAGGTGGCAGGAGTGAGACTCCGCCCATAGAATGATTTTGGTCACTTCTTCCATCGCTAGGGAACTCCTTGTTCCCCCCTGATGGTTGACGTACGCAACAGTTGTCATGTTGTCTGATTGAAACCGTATGAACTTGGCCCTCGCTAGCTGAGGCCAAGCCTTGAGAGCATTGAATATCGCTCTCAGTTCCAGAATATTTATCGGTAGAAGAGATTCTTCCCGAGACCAAAGACCCTGAGCTTTCAGGGATCCCCAGACCGCGCCCCAGCCCATCAGACTGGCGTCGGTCGTGACAATGACCCACTCTGGTCTGCGGAATGTCATCCCTTGTGACAGGTTGTCCAGGGACAGCCACCAACGGAGTGAGTCTCTGGTCCTCTGATTTACTTGTATCTTCGGAGACAAGTCTGTATAGTCCCCATTCCACTGACTGAGCATGCACAGTTGTAATGGTCTTAGATGAATGCGCGCAAAAGGAACTATGTCCATTGCCGCTACCATCAACCCGATCACTTCCATGCACTGAGCTATGGAAGGAAGAGGAACGGAATGAAGTATCCGACAAGAGTCTAGAAGTTTTGTTTTTCTGGCCTCTGTCAGAAAAATCCTCATTTCTAAGGAGTCTATTATTGTTCCCAAGAAGGGAACCCTTGTTGACGGGGATAGTGAACTCTTTTCCACGTTCACTTTCCATCCGTGAGATCTGAGAAAGGCCAGGACAATGTCCGTGTGAGCCTTTGCTTGAGGAAGGGACGACGCTTGAATCAGAATGTCGTCCAAGTAAGGTACTACAGCAATGCCCCTTGGTCTTAGCACAGCTAGAAGGGACCCTAGTACCTTTGTGAAAATCCTTGGAGCAGTGGCTAATCCGAAAGGAAGCGCCACGAACTGGTAATGTTTGTCCAGGAATGCGAACCTTAGGAACCGATGATGTTCCTTGTGGATAGGAATATGTAGATACGCATCCTTTAAATCCACCGTGGTCAAGAATTGACCTTCCTGGATGGAAGGAAGAATAGTTCGAATGGTTTCCATCTTGAACGATGGAACCTTGAGAAACTTGTTTAAGATCTTGAGATCTAAGATTGGTCTGAACGTTCCCTCTTTTTTGGGAACTATGAACAGATTGGAGTAGAACTCCATCCCTTGTTCTCTTAATGGAACAGGATGAATCACTCCCATTTTTAACAGGTCTTCTACACAATGTAAGAATGCCTGTCTTTTTATGTGGTCTGAAGACACTGAGACCTGTGGAACCTCCCCCTTGGGGGAAGTCCCTTGAATTCCAGAAGGTAACCTTGGGAGACTATTTCTAGCGCCCAAGGATCCAGAACATCTCTTGCCCAAGCCTGAGCGAAGAGAGAGAGTCTGCCCCCCCCCCAGATCCGGTCCCGGATCGGGGGCCAACATTTCATGCTGTCTTGGTAGCAGTGGCAGGTTTCTTGGCCTGCTTTCCCTTGTTCCAGCCTTGCATTGGTCTCCAAGCTGGCTTGGCTTGAGAAGTATTACCCTCTTGCTTAGAGGACGTAGCACCTTGGGCTGGTCCGTTTCTACGAAAGGGACGAAAATTAGGTTTATTTTTTGCCTTGAAAGGCCGATCCTGAGGAAGGGTGTGGCCCTTACCCCCAGTGATATCAGAGATAATCTCTTTCAAGTCAGGGCCAAACAGCGTTTTCCCCTTGAAAGGAATGTTAAGTAGCTTGTTCTTGGAAGACGCATCAGCCGACCAAGATTTCAACCAAAGCGCTCTGCGCGCCACAATAGCAAACCCAGAATTCTTAGCCGCTAACCTAGCCAATTGCAAAGTGGCGTCTAGGGTGAAAGAATTAGCCAATTTGAGAGCATTGATTCTGTCCATAATCTCCTCAAAGGGAGGAGAATCACTATCGACCGCCTTTATCAGATCATCGAACCAGAAACATGCGGCTGTAGCGACAGGGACAATGCATGAAATTGGTTGTAGAAGGTAACCTTGCTGAACAAACATCTTTTTAAGCAAACCTTCTAATTTTTTATCCATAGGATCTTTGAAAGCACAAATATCCTCTATGGGTATAGTGGTGCGTTTGTTTAAAGTGGAAACCGCTCCCTCGACCTTGGGGACTGTCTGCCATAAGTCCTTTCTGGGGTCGACCATAGGAAACAATTTTTTAAATATGGGGGGAGGGACGAAAGGAATACCGGGCCTTTCCCATTCCTTATTAACAATGTCCGCCACCCGCTTGGGTATAGGAAAAGCCTCTGGGAGCCCCGGCACCTCTAGGAACTTGTCCATTTTACATAGTTTCTCTGGGATGACCAACTTGTCACAATCATCCAAAGTGGATAATACCTCCTTAAGCAGAATGCGGAGATGTTCCAACTTAAATTTAAATGCAATCACATCAGGTTCAGCCTGTTGAGAAATGTTCCCTGAATCAGTAATTTCTCCCTCAGACAAAACCTCCCTGGCCCCATCAGACTGGGTTAGGGGCCCTTCGGAAATATTATTATCAGCGTCGTCATGCTCTTCAGTATCTAAAACAGAGCAGCCGCGCTTACGCTGATAAGTGTTCATTTTGGCTAAAATGTTTTTGACAGAATTATCCATTACAGCCGTTAATTGTTGCATAGTAAGGAGTATTGGCGCGCTAGATGTACTAGGGGCCTCCTGAGTGGGCAAGACTCGTGTAGACGAAGGAGGGAATGATGCAGTACCATGCTTACTCCCCTCACTTGAGGAATCATCTTGGGCATCATTGTCATTATCACATAAATCACATTTATTTAAATGAATAGGAATTCTGGCTTCCCCACATTCAGAACACAGTCTATCTGGTAGTTCAGACATGTTAAACAGGCATAAACTTGATAACAAAGTACAAAAAACGTTTTAAAATAAAACCGTTACTGTCACTTTAAATTTTAAACTGAACACACTTTATTACTGCAATTGCTTAAAAACATGAAGGAATTGTTCAAAATTCACCAAATTTTCACCACAGTGTCTTAAAGCCTTAAAAATATTGCACACCAAATTTGGAAGCTTTAACCCTTAAAATAACGGAACCGGAGCCGTTTTGAACTTTAACCCCTTTACAGTCCCTGGTATCTGCTTTGCTGAGACCCAACCAAGCCCAAAGGGGAATACGATACCAAATGACGCCTTCAGAAAGTCTTTTCTAAGTATCAGAGCTCCTCTCACATGCGACTGCATGCCATGCCTCTCAAAAACAAGTGCGCAACACCGGCGCGAAAATGAGGCTCTGCTTATGCTTTGGGAAAGCCCCTACAGAATAAGGTGTCTAATACAGTGCCTGCCGATATTATTATATCAAAATACCCAGATAAAATGATTCCTCAAGGCTAAATATGTGTTAATAATGAATCGATTTAGCCCAGAAAAAGTCTACAGTCTTAATAAGCCCTTGTGAAGCCCTTATTTACAATCGTAATAAACATGGCTTACCGGATCCCATAGGGAAAATGACAGCTTCCAGCATTACATCGTCTTGTTAGAATGTGTCATACCTCAAGCAGCAAGAGACTGCACACTGTTCCCCCAACTGAAGTTAATTGCTCTCAACAGTCCTGTGTGGAACAGCCATGGATTTTAGTGACGGTTGCTAAAATCATTTTCCTCATACAAACAGAATTCTTCATCTCTTTTCTGTTTCTGAGTAAATAGTACATACCAGCACTATTTCAAAATAACAAACTCTTGATTGAATAATAAAAACTACAGTTAAACACTAAAAAACTCTAAGCCATCTCCGTGGAGATGTTGCCTGTACAACGGCAAAGAGAATGACTGGGGTAGGCGGAGCCTAGGAGGGATCATGTGACCAGCTTTGCTGGGCTCTTTGCCATTTCCTGTTGGGGAAGAGAATATCCCACAAGTAAGGATGACGCCGTGGACCGGACACACCTATGTTGGAGAAATGTGCTTTATTCTTTTTTTATCCTTTGCTGAAGGAACATTGACAGCTAGCTAAACACATCTTGTTAGCCAATTACAAGCAACAAATATTTGCAGGGACCAATCAGCAGCTAGCTCCCCACTAGTGTAGGATATGTGCGTATTCTTTTTCAACATCGGATACTAAGAGGACAAAGCACATTTGAAAATAGAAGTGAATTTAAAAATGTCTTTAAAAAACACGCTATCTGAATCATGCAAGTTTAATTTTGACTTTCCTATCACTTTAAGCAATAGATGGCAACTAAACAAGTCTAAAATCAATGTATGGTTGATGTAGCTACTACGTCAACAGGGTACTCTGGGCAAAGTACCCTGTGATGTAGTAGCTACAGCCAATAGACAAAAAAGGTTAATTTCTGACCAAAGGAGCTAAAGACCTAAAGTAATGGTGGAAATCAGAGTAGCTCAACTTTATACTTTAGGGCTAGAGGCACAGTGGATTCTAGAGATATACGGGTGTAAACGCAAGGTATTCTGTAAGGTCAGGTGTATAGAGATTCTCATAAAATTTAGTCCGTCTCCAGCCTTTGAGGAAAAATGTTGGAAAACCTTGTTGTATATTATATTATGTTTTTAATTAATTTCTCCCAAATAAATTACTGCCATAAACACATTAATTCCATTGGAACTCCACATACATTTCCTTATCTTAGCTTAAGTCCCTTATTATTATTATCGGTTATTTGTAGAGCGCCAACAGATTCCGCAGTGCTATAAACAAAGGCAGAGTACAACAAAACAATTATAGGGATCAAATGGGTAGAGGGCCCTGCCAGGAATTGCACTGTTGTAGTCAGCTCTTAAGAAGGTGATCTACAAAGAGCTGGACTCTTAGGCTTACATGCTAAGGGGGTTCAGGGGTTAGCAATGGAGGAGTGGAACTGGTATAAAGTAAGGTTAGCGCAGGTTGTATGCATCCCTGAACAGTAGAGTCTTTAGGGAGCCCTTGAAGCTTTTAAAAGCTAGAAAAGAGTCTTGTGGAGTGAGGCAGAGAGTTCCACAAGATGGGAGCCAGTCTGGAGAAGTCCTGTAAACGGGAGTGTGATGAGGTAACCAGAGAGGAGGAGAGTAGGAGGTCATGAGCAGAGCGAAGGGGACGGGAGGGCGAGTATCTGGAGACAAGGTCTGAGATATAGGGGGGAGCAGTGCAGTTGAGGGCTTTGTATGTCAGAGTGAGAATTTTGTGTTTGATCCTAGAGGCAAGAGGAAGCCAGTGAAGGGATTGGCAGAGAGGTGCAACAGATGGAGAGCGACGTGTAAGGAAGATGAGTCTGGCAGAGGCATTCATTATGGAATGTAAAGGAGCTAGGCAGCAGGTGGGGAGACCAGAGAGGACAGAGCTGCAGTAATTGAGGCGGGAAAGAATGAGACAGTGGATTAAAATCTTAGTTGTGTCTTGTGCAAGCGCTTAGTTGTGTCTTGTGTTAGCGCTGCGGAACCTGTTGGCGCTCTACAAATACCTGATAATAATAATAATAATAATTGTGCAAGGAAGTGCCTAATTTTAGAGATGTTTTTAAAGGTGGAAGCGGCAGGCTTTAGCCAAGGACTGAGGGGCCAAAACAACGTAGATCCACATCATGCTGTACATAGCCCATCAAACTGCATAAAGAAGATTAACGTTGCATCTGAAGTTATTGCAGTGATCACATTAAGTAAAATGTAACAAAAATAAAGTAACTATTCCTGCCTGACAACTGCCCAGTTGCAATTTTGCCTCCAGTCAGGCATGATCATTACTCTGTAGCATAAAAGCTTTTCTGAAATTACAATTACAATCCATTAACTTTTTCATTGCCATCAAGAAATCAATAGATTGGCATCAATAAACAGCTTTTTTCAAAGCTATTTTATTATATTTCTGATATACTCGTAATAGTATATATTAATAATTGTCTCTATAGTGTATATAATATGAGGGTATGCGATTTCTGAATTGCAACAGGTTGGTATTTTTCAGTAAAAACGGCTTCTTTACCTCTTTTCCACAAGCAATCACTGATCTCTCCTCCAGGGAGGCGGATTAGGAAGCATCCTCCTAAAGGGACAATTCCTGGTCGGCCCCTTGGAGGAGCAACCCGTGACTGACTGGTGTAAATCCGGTTTGGCGCCCATAGGAGCTGGATTTACTGTACGGCTATTTGCTAAGGTGTGAAAAATGTCACCTCTTAGCAAAATATTTTTTTTTCCGTGGGCTGCTGTAGCAGCTAAGAACAGCGAACGGTTGAAACGAATAAAAGGAAGAGAACATGAAAGTGTTATGGACCGGAGGCAAATTCAGCTAAGGTTGTCAGAAGTTGCAATTAGGATAAACATGGGCTGCTTCCTGAGAAAATGGCCGAGCAAACAATTTCTGAGCCATTTTAAAGGGACACTGAACCCAAATTTTTTCTTTCGTGATTCAGATAGAGTATGCATTTTTAAGCAACTTTCTAATTTACTCCTATTATCAATTTTTCTTCGTTCTCTTGCTATCTTTATTTGAAAAAGAAGGCATCTAAGCTATTTTTTGGTTCAGCCTCTGGACAGCACTTGTTTATTGTTGGGTGAATTTATCCACGAATCCGCAAGAACAACCCAGGTTGTTCACCAAAAATGGGTCTGCATCTAAACTTACATTCTTGCTTTTCAAATAAAGATACCAAGAGAATGAAGAAAATTTGATAATAGGAGTAAATTAGAAAGTTGCCTAAAATTGCATGCTCTATCTGAATCGCGAAAGAAAAAATTTGGGTTCAGTGTCCCTTTAACTTCAGTAAAAGTAGAAATAAATAAAAGTTTTCAAGGCACTAGCACCAACACTTTAATTTTTTGCTAGTCAGTACATGAGATAAAATAATTAAATCCTTAGTTACTTCCTGTAACTGGATCCAAGCATAAAGCAACAGCACAAGCAAATAGTCCAAAGATCAAACACAGATAAAAACACAGAGCTGTTACTATCTTTGCTTTGTTTGAATGCTTTTCAAACCAACAAAAACTGCCACTATACTTTGCAAGGAACAAGGCAAAACCACTATAATAAATCAGAAAAAAAAACAGAATTTATGTTTACCTGATAAATTTCTTTCTCCAACGGTGTGTCCGGTCCACGGCGTCATCCTTACTTGTGGGATATTCTCCTCCCCAACAGGAAATGGCAAAGAGCCCAGCAAAGCTGGTCACATGATCCCTCCTAGGCTCCGCCTACCCCAGTCATTCGACCGACGTTAAGGAGGAATATTTGCATAGGAGAAACCATATGGTACCGTGGTGACTGTAGTTAAAGAAAATAAATTATCAGACCTGATTAAAAAACCAGGGCGGGCCGTGGACCGGACACACCGTTGGAGAAAGAAATTTATCAGGTAAACATAAATTCTGTTTTCTCCAACATAGGTGTGTCCGGTCCACGGCGTCATCCTTACTTGTGGGAACCAATACCAAAGCTTTAGGACACGGATGAAGGGAGGGAGCAAATCAGGTCACCTAAATGGAAGGCACCACGGCTTGCAAAACCTTTCTCCCAAAAATAGCCTCAGAAGAAGCAAAAGTATCAAACTTGTAAAATTTGGTAAAAGTGTGCAGTGAAGACCAAGTCGCTGCCCTACATATCTGATCAACAGAAGCCTCGTTCTTGAAGGCCCATGTGGAAGCCACAGCCCTAGTGGAATGAGCTGTGATTCTTTCGGGAGGCTGCCGTCCGGCAGTCTCGTAAGCCAATCTGATGATGCTTTTAATCCAAAAAGAGAGAGAGGTAGAAGTTGCTTTTTGACCTCTCCTTTTACCTGAATAAACAACAAACAAGGAAGATGTTTGTCTAAAATCCTTTGTAGCATCTAAATAGAATTTTAGAGCGCGAACAACATCCAAATTGTGCAACAAACGTTCCTTCTTTGAAACTGGTTTCGGACACAGAGAAGGTACGATAATCTCCTGGTTAATGTTTTTGTTAGAAACAACTTTTGGAAGAAAACCAGGTTTAGTACGTAAAACCACCTTATCTGCATGGAACACCAGATAAGGAGGAAAACACTGCAGAGCAGATAATTCTGAAACTCTTCTAGCAGAAGAAATTGCAACTAAAAACAAAACTTTCCAAGATAATAACTTAATATCAACGGAATGTAAGGGTTCAAACGGAACCCCCTGAAGAACTGAAAGAACTAAATTGAGACTCCAAGGAGGAGTCAAAGGTTTGTAAACAGGCTTGATTCTAACCAGAGCCTGAACAAAGGCTTGAACATCTGGCACAGCTGCCAGCTTTTTGTGAAGTAACACCGACAAGGCAGAAATCTGTCCTTTCAGGGAACTTGCCGATAATCCTTTTTCCAATCCTTCTTGAAGGAAGGATAGAATCCTAGGAATCTTAACCTTGTCCCAAGGGAATCCTTTAGATTCACACCAACAGATATATTTTTTCCAAATTTTGTGGTAAATCTTTCTAGTTACAGGCTTTCTGGCCTGAACAAGAGTATCGATAACAGAATCCGAGAAACCTCGCTTCGATAAAATCAAGCGTTCAATCTCCAAGCAGTCAGCTGGAGTGAAACCAGATTCGGATGTTCGAACGGACCCTGAACAAGAAGGTCTCGTCTCAAAGGTAGCTTCCAAGGTGGAGCCGATGACATATTCACCAGATCTGCATACCAAGTCCTGCGTGGCCACGCAGGAGCTATCAAGATCACCGACGCCCTCTCCTGATTGATCCTGGCTACCAGCCTGGGGATGAGAGGAAACGGCGGGAACACATAAGCTAGTTTGAAGGTCCAAGGTGCTACTAGTGCATCCACTAGAGCCGCCTTGGGATCCCTGGATCTGGACCCGTAGGAGGGAACTTTGAAGTTCTGACGAGAGGCCATTAGATCCATGTCTGGAATGCCCCACAGCTGAGTGACTTGGGCAAAGATTTCCGGATGGAGTTCCCACTCCCCCGGATGCAATGTCTGACGACTCAGAAAATCCGCTTCCCAATTTTCCACTCCCGGGATGTGGATAGCAGACAGGTGGCAGGAGTGAGACTCCGCCCATAGAATAATCTTGGTCACTTCTTCCATCGCTAGGGAACTCCTTGTTCCCCCCTGATGGTTGATGTACGCAACAGTCGTCATGTTGTCTGATTGAAACCGTATGAACTTGGTCCTCGCTAGCTGAGGCCAAGCCTTGAGAGCATTGAATATCGCTCTCAGTTCCAGAATATTTATCGGTAGAAGAGATTCTTCCCGAGACCAAAGACCCTGAGCTTTCAGGGATCCCCAGACCGCGCCCCAGCCCATCAGACTGGCGTCGGTCGTGACAATGACCCACTCTGGTCTGCGGAATGTCATCCCTTGTGACAGGTTGTCCAGGGACAGCCACCAACGGAGTGAGTCTCTGGTCCTCTGATTTACTTGTATCTTTGGAGACAAGTCTGTATAGTCCCCATTCCACTGACTGAGCATGCACAGTTGTAATGGTCTTAGATGAATGCGCGCAAAAGGAACTATGTCCATTGCCGCTACCATCAACCCGATCACTTCCATGCACTGAGCTACGGAAGGAAGAGGAACGGAATGAAGTATCCGACAAGAGTCCAGAAGTTTTGTTTTTCTGGCCTCTGTTAGAAAAATCCTCATTTCTGAGGAGTCTATAATTGTTCCCAAGAAGGGAACCCTTGTTGACGGGGATAGTGAACTCTTTTCCACGTTCACTTTCCAGCCGTGAGATCTGAGAAAGGCCAGGACGATGTCCGTGTGAGCCTTTGCTCGAGGGAGGGACGACGCTTGAATCAGAATGTCGTCCAGGTAAGGTACTACTGCAATGCCCCTTGGTCTTAGCACCGCTAGAAGGGACCCTAGTACCTTTGTGAAAATCCTTGGAGCAGTGGCTAATCCGAAAGGAAGCGCCACAAACTGGTAATGTTTGTCCAGGAATGCAAACCTTAGGAACCGATGATGTTCCTTGTGGATAGGAATATGTAGATACGCATCCTTTAAATCCACCGTGGTCATGAATTGACCTTCCTGGATGGAAGGAAGGATAGTTCGAATGGTTTCCATCTTGAACGATGGGACCTTGAGAAATTTGTTTAAGATCTTGAGATCTAAGATTGGTCTGAACGTTCCCTCTTTTTTGGGAACTATGAACAGATTGGAGTAGAACCCCATCCCTTGTTCTCTTAATGGAACAGGATGAATCACTCCCATTTTTAACAGGTCTTCTACACAATGTAAGAACGCCTGTCTTTTTATGTGGTCTGAAGACAACTGAGACCTGTGGAACCTTCCCCTTGGGGGAAGTCCCTTGAATTCCAGAAGATAACCCTGGGAGACTATTTCTAGCGCCCAAGGATCCAGAACATCTCTTGCCCAAGCCTGAGCGAAGAGAGAGAGTCTGCCCCCCACCAGATCCGGTCCCGGATCGGGGGCCAATATTTCATGCTGTCTTGGTAGCAGTGGCAGGTTTCTTGGCCTGCTTTCCCTTGTTCCAGCCTTGCATTGGTCTCCAAGCTGGCTTGGCTTGAGAAGTATTACCCTCTTGCTTAGAGGACGTAGCACTTTGGGCTGGTCCGTTTTTACGAAAGGGACGAAAATTAGGTCTATTTTTTGCCTTGAAAGGCCGATCCTGAGGAAGGGCGTGGCCCTTACCCCCAGTGATATCAGAGATAATCTCTTTCAAGTCAGGGCCAAACAGCGTTTTCCCCTTGAAAGGAATGTTTAGTAGCTTGTTCTTGGAAGACGCATCAGCCGACCAAGATTTCAACCAAAGCGCTCTGCGCGCCACAATAGCAAACCCAGAATTCTTAGCCGCTAACCTAGCCAATTGCAAAGTGGCGTCTAGAGTGAAAGAATTAGCCAATTTGAGAGCATTGATTCTGTCCATAATCTCCTCATAAGGAGGAGAATCACTATCGAGCACCTTTATCAGTTCATCAAACCAGAAATATGCGGCTGTAGTGACAGGGACAATGCATGAAATGGGTTGTAGAAGGTAACCCTGCTGAACAAACATCTTTTTAAGCAAACCTTCTAATTTTTTATCCATAGGATCTTTGAAAGCACAACTATCCTCTATGGGTATAGTGGTGCGTTTGTTTAAAGTAGAAACCGCTCCCTCGACCTTGGGGACTGACTGCCATAAGTCCTTTCTGGGGTCGACCATAGGAAACAATTTTTTAAATATGGGGGGAGGGACGAAAGGAATACCGGGCCTTTCCCATTCTTTATTAACAATGTCCGCCACCCGCTTGGGTATAGGAAAAGCTTCTGGGAGCCCCGGCACCTCTAGGAACTTGTCCATTTTACATAGTTTCTCTGGGATGACCAACTTTTCACAATCATCCAGAGTGGATAATACCTCCTTAAGCAAAATGCGGAGGTGTTCCAACTTAAATTTAAATGTAATCACATCAGATTCAGCCTGATGAGAAATGTTCCCTGAATCAGTAATTTCTCCCTCAGACAAAACCTCCCTGGCCCCCTCAGATTGGGTTAGGGGCCCTTCAGAGATATTAATATCAGCGTCGTCATGCTCTTCAGTAACTAAAACAGAGCAGCCACGCTTACGCTGACAAGGGTTCATTTTGGCTAAAATGTTTTTGACAGAATTATCCATTACAGCCGTTAATTGTTGCATAGTAAGGAGTATTGGCGCGCTAGATGTACTAGGGGCCTCCTGAGTGGGCAAGACTCGTGTAGACGAAGGAGGGAATGATGCAGTACCATGCTTACTCCCCTCACTTGAGGAATCATCTTGGGCATCATTGTCATTATCACATAAATCACATTTATTTAAATGAATAGGAATTCTGGCTTCCCCACATTCAGAACACAGTCTATCTGGTAGTTCAGACATGTTAAACAGGCATAAACTTGATAAGAAAGTACAAAAAACGTTTTAAAATAAAACCGTTACTGTCACTTTAAATTTTAAACTGAACACACTTTAACCCCTTAGTGACCAGAGCACTTTTCCATTTTCTGTCCGTTTGGGACCAAGGCTATTTTTACATTTTTGCAGTGTTTGTGTTTAGCTGTAATTTTCTTCTTACTCATTTACTGTACCCACACATATTATATACCGTTTTTCTCGCCATTAAATGGACTTTCTAAAGATACCATTATTTTCATCATATCTTATAATTTACTATAAAAAAAATTATAAAATATGAGGAAAAAATGGAAAAAAACACACTTTTTCTAACTTTGACCCCCAAAATCTGTTACATATCTAAAACCACCAAAAAACACCCATGCTAAATAGTTTCTAAATTTTGTCCTGAGTTTAGAAATACCCAATGTTTACATGTTCTTTGCTTTTTTTGCAAGTTATAGGGCCATAAATACAAGTAGCACTTTGCTATTTCCAAACCATTTTTTTCCAAAATTAGCGCTAGTTACATTAGAACACTGATATCTTTCAGGAATCCCTGAATATCCCTTGACATGTATATATTTTTTTTTAGTAGACATCCCAAAGTATTGATCTAGGCCAATTTTGGTATATTTCATACCACCATTTCACCGCCAAATGCGATCAAATACAAAAAATTGTTCACTTTTTCACGAATTTTTTCACAAACTTTAGGTTTCTCACTGAAATCATTTACAAACAGCTTGTGCAATTATGGCATAAATGGTTGTAAATTCTTCTCTGGGATCCCCTTTGTTCAGAAATAGCACACATATATGGCTTTGGCGTTGCTTTTTGGTAATTAGAAGGCCGCTAAATGCCACTGCGCACCACAAGTGTATCATGCCCAGCAGTTAAGGGGTTAATTAGGGAGCTTTTAGGGAGCTTGTAGGGTTAATTTTAGCTTTAGTGTAGTGTAGTAGACAACCCCAAGTATTGATCTAGGCACATTTTGGTATATTTCATGCCACCATTTCACCGCCAAATGCGATCAAATTAAAAAAAACGTAAAATTTTTCACAATTTTAGGTTTCTCACTGAAATCATTTACAAACAGCTTGTGCAATTATGGCACAAATGGTTGTAAATGCTTGTCTGGGATCCCCTTTGTTCAGAAATAGCAGACATATATGACTTTGGCGTTGCTTTCTGGTAATTAGAAGGCCACTAAATCCTGTTGCGCCTCACACGTGTATTATGGCTAGCAGTGAAAGGGTTAATTAGGGAGTTTGTAGTGAGCTTGCAGGGTTAATTTTAGCTTTAGTGTAGAGATCAGCCTCCCATCTGACACATCCCACCCCCTGATCCCTCCCAAACAGCTCCCTTCCCTCCCCCACCCCACAATTGTCCCCGCCATCTTAAGTACTGGCAGAAAGTCTGCCAGTACTAAAATAAAAGAGTTTTTAAAAAAAAATGAATTTTTTTTTTTAGCATATTTACATATGCTACTGTGTAGGATCCCCCCCTTAGCCCCCAACCTCCCTGATCCCCCCCAAAACCGCTCTCTAACCCTCCCCTCTGCCTTATTGGGGGCCATCTTGGGTACTGGCAGCTGTCTGCCAGTACCCAGTTTACAATAAAAAGTGCTTTTTTTTGTTTTTTTCTGTAGTGTAGCTTCCCCCAACCCCCCACCCCCCACAAACAAACCCCCACCACCTTGCTCATTGTATATATTTTATTTTGATTATATTTTTTATTTCCACATTTTCTGCAGTGTAGCGGTTCCCACCCGCTCCCTCCCCGTGCACGCGCCCGCCCCCCACCCTCCCGTGCACCGCGCGCGCGCCCGTGCGCGCCCCCCAGCCACCCCCGCCCACGATCCCGCCCCCCTTCAGATCCACATGGCCATCGATGGCCGCCACCCGCCTCCCGGTCCGGCTCCCACCCACCAACGCCGGTAGCCACCGATCTCCGGTGCAGAGAGGGCCACAGAGTGGCTCTCTCTGCACCGGATGGCTTACAAACGTTATTGCAGGATGCCTCCATATCGAGGCATCACTGCAATAACCGGAAAGCAGCTGGAAGCGAGCAGGATCGCTTCCAGCTGCTTTCCACACTGAGGACGTGCAGGGTACGTTCTCAGGCATTAACTGCCTTTTTTCTGAGGACGTACCCTGCACGTCCTCAGTCGTTAAGGGGTTAATACTGCAATTGCGAAAAAACATGAAGGAATTGTTCAAAATTCACCAAATTTTCACCACAGTGTCTTAAAGCCTTAAAAATATTGCACACCAAATTTGGAAGCTTTAACCCTTAAAATAACGGAACCGGAGCCGTTTTAAGCTTTAACCCCTTTACAGTCCCTGGTATCTGCTTTGCTGAGACCCAACCAAACCCAAAGGGGAATACGATACCAATGACGCCTTCAGAAAGTCTTTTCTAAGTATCAGAGCTCCTCTCACATGCGACTGCATGCCATGCCTCTCAAAAACAAGTGCGCCACACCGGCGCGAAAATGAGACTCTGCTTATGCTTTGGGAAAGCCCCTAAGAAATAAGGTGTCTAATACAGTGCCTGCCGATATTATTATATCAAAATACCCAGATAAAATGATTCCTCAAGGCTAAATATGTGTTAATAATGAATCGATTTAGCCCAGAAATGTCTACAGTCTAAATAAGCCCTTGTGAAGCCCTTATTTACGATCGTAATAAACATGGCTTACCGGATCCCATAGGGAAAATGACAGCTTCCAGCATTACATCGTCTTGTTAGAATGTGTCATACCTCAAGCAGCAAGAGACTGCACACTGTTCCCCCAACTGAAGTTAATTGCTCTCAACAGTCCTGTGTGGAACAGCCATGGATTTTAGTTACGGTTGCTAAAATCATTTTCCTCATACAAACAGAAATCTTCATCTCTTTTCTGTTTCTGAGTAAATAGTACATACCAGCACTATTTCAAAATAACAAACCT